>NC_083572.1:23068393-23395060 GCF_027579695.1 Neoarius graeffei
AAGAACTGTTACCCCTTACCGCTAATGTCTATGGCCTTTGAACTACTCCAGGGAGCCAAGATATTCACCAAGTTGGACTTGCGCAATGCCTACCATCTCGTCAGGATCAGGGAGGAGGATGAGTGGAAGACGGCCTTTAACACCACCACTGGCTACTATGAGTACCTCGTGGTCCCTTTCGGCCTGACCAACATGTCCGCAGTCTTCTAGGCACTCATCAATGACGTCGTAAGGGACTTTCTTAACATCTTCATTTTCATGTACCTGGATGACCTCCTGATCTTCTCTTGCTCCCTGGAGGAACATCGGGGCCATGTCCGGCAGGTCCTCCAGTGCCTGCTAGAAAACAAGCTGTTTGCCAAGGCGGAAAAGAGCGAATTCCACCAGAGCTCTGTCTAGTTTCTGGGGTTCATCATCTCCCCGGCTAGGATCCAGATGGACCCCCTCAAGATTGAGGCAGTCACTGACTAGCCTACCCCATCCTTGCGACGAGAGCTCCAGCATTTCCTGGGATTCGCTAATTTCTACAGGCGCTTCATCCATGACTTCAGCATGGTGGCCAGACCTCTCACTGCCTTGACCTCGATTAAGACCAAATTCAAGTGGGGGGAGGAAGCAGAGAAAGCCTTCTCCATGCTCAAGCGCAAGTTCACCACAGCACCCATTCTCCCCATACCCAATCCGACCAAACAGTTCATCGTGGAGGTCGATGCTTCCAAGTCCGGGGTCGGAGCAATTCTCTCCCAGAGGGCCAGCGATAAAAAGGTCCACCCCTGCTCCTTCTCTCGCTGGCTGTCCCCTGCTGAACATAATTACGACATCGGTGACAGAGTTGTTGGCCATCAAGCTAGCCTTGGAGGAGTGGAGGCACTGACTCGAGGGGTCGGCTCTCCCCTTCCTAGTCTGGACTGACCATAAGAACCTGGAGTACCTCAAGTCTGCCAAATGTCTCAATTCCCATCAAGCCCGTTGGTCTCTCCTCTCCCAGTTCAATTTCATGCTCTCCTACCACCCAGGCTCCAAAAAAGGCAAACCCGATGCTCTGTCCAGGATGTTCTCTTCCCACCAAGAGCAGTCCAAGCCACCCGAGACCATCCTTCCTCCACGCTGCTTGGTGGGAGCTGCCATTCTAGAGGTTGAGACGCTCATGCAGAAGGCCCTGGAGCAGGACCCCGGTGAAGGTAACTCAAGCAACATACCACCTAACCATCCCTGTTCTGTGTGAACCCAGGTGCTGCCGTGGGGTCATGGCTCCAAGTTGGCTTGTCACCTGGGAGCTGCTTGAACCCTGGTGCTCATCCAACAGCGGTTCTGGTGGCCATCCATCAAGGAAGACGTCCAAGAGTTCATGGCAGCCTGCGACACGTGCCCAGAACAAGACAGCCAATTGACCCCCTGCCGGCTCGCTAAGATCCTTCCCAATTTCTCATCGACCCTGGTCTCACATCGCCCTGGACTTCGTCACAGGACTCCCCAACTCAGGTGGCAACACATGCATCCTCACAGTTATTGACCATTTCTCCAAGACAGTCCATTTCATCCCTCTGCCCAAGCTTCCCACAGGTAAAGAAACCGCCGAATTACTCATCCTCCATATTTTCCGCATACACGGACTCCCCACTGACATTGACCCCGACCGGGGTCCTCAGTTCACTGTGCAGTTCTGGAGGGCCTTCTGCAAACTCACTGGGGCTTCCTGTAGTCTCTCTCCTCAGGGTTCCACCCTCAAACTAATGGCCAGGCAGAACGGGCGAACCAAGATTTGGAGGTGGCACTCAGGTGCATGGCGTCCAGGGATGCTGGTTCTTGGAGTAAGTACTTACCTTGGGTCAAGTACGCTCATAACACTCTTCCTTCATCTGCCACAGGACTCTCTCCATTCCAGTGCTCACTAGGGTACCAACCACCACTGTTCCCCAGCCAGGAGGAGGAAATCGCTGTACCCTCAGCCCAGATCTTCATACACCACTGCAGGAGGACATGGGCAATGGCCCGGAGAAGACTCATTCACTCCACCCTAGCATCCAAGAGGCAGGCGGACAAATGCCGCTGTAAGGCACCCACCTACCGGGTGGGGCAACGAGTCATGCTCTCCACCTGCCACTCAGAACCATCTCCCACAAGCTGGCTCCCAGGTACCTAGGACCTTTCCTCATCAGCAAGGTAATCAATCCATGTTCCGTCAGACTGGCTTTACCACTCTCCATGCGACGTGTTCACCCCACCTTTCATGTATCACAGCTTAAACCCCTGGTCTCCAGTCCTTTGTCCACCATCAGCTCGCTTCATGTATAGCCTGATCACATTTGACTTTGGATGCAGGGCACCATACATGGTCATAATCTTTCTGGCCCTCCTGTCAAGTTCCTCCACCTCAGCTTGCATCCAATTCATAATCGCTCCACTGTATTTGATAACAGCTACTACCCTAGTATTAACCCTTTGGTGACTGACCCCTTGAAAATCGTTCCTCCAGGAACGATGACGTTTCAGTTGTCAAGACAACGGAAAAACTAAAACTAAAGTTACAACGTTTATCAACAAAACAAGTTACAACAAAATCTTTCTGTTTTGTATTTTAGTTTTTCCGTTGTCCTGACAACTGAAACGTCATCGTTCCTGGAGGAACGATTTTCAAGGGGTCAGTCACCAAAGGGTTAATGGCATAAGCCATGTTCCTTGAGTTCTGTTTTGACTTGAGTACCAGCTTTTGTCTCTTCAGATAAGTACTGGAAACCTTCTCTTTCATCTCTCACATCAATTTGATCTCAATACCGATGTAACTTAAGCAGGATCAAATGGGTTCTATTATTATTTTAGATTCTAAGAAATACAGGGTAAATTTTATTTTAAAAGAAGCAAGCACATCAAATCATAAAGAATATTGGTACAACTTAAACACGTGTCAAAGCAACAACACATAGCATGTCAGATGATGGTAACAGCAACCAAAGAGATCTTTAAATACAGGTATTAAAACTCATTTTCTTCAAACCAAGAAAATAAATATGACCGTAGCAGGGTCTTAATATCATAAGTATACAGTTTAAAAAGTAGCAGCATAATAGGTAGCAGCATAATATGTATAAACATGATATGAACATAGAATACAAAATGGAAAGAAGCACAATCAGAAAATGGGTATAAAAAAAGATGCACTCACACAACATATCTCAGTGGCATATACTGAAAGATTGCTATATCAGCCTGAGTGCAAACAAAGCTACTGTAATATACCAGGTTACTGTCCATATGTGCAAAGAACAAATGTACAGCTTTATAATGCAGTAAACCAGTGATTAGACAGCACCAATATTGAATGAATGCATGTACAGTATCTGGATCAAACCCCATTTGATCAGTCTGTGTATGGCACTAATTAAAAAGACTTTACATTTTAGAGCTCTTCAGGAAGTGTTATAAAGATCGGGAGAGCTGCCATTAAAAAGCTGTCACCCAAAATTTTCTGACTGCTATGGGCTTGGTGCAGAAGCGAAAGGCTGGCTGTGCAATGTGAGTGTGTAAACTTGAATAGGGTTCTAAAGGTAATTAGAACATGAATGGCTTTGTAGGAAGACAGTGTAAGAATAGGAGTTGTGTTTTGTTGTGGGGAGGTATTGGGGTTTAATTAATAACATTTGTTAATACACCAAAAAGTAATGCATTATAGTAATCTAGCCTGGAAGTGATAAAAGGGTCTCTCTATGAGTTGCCATGCTATGATTGTGGTTCAGAAGGATAATTGGAACAAACCAGGTCCAGTGCAGCAGCCAGGATAGAGGCATCTGGGATGGTTCCTGGCTCACAGCAGTTCAGGAGGAACTGAAACCTTTTCATGCCCTGTCTGATGGCACCTAGATTTACTATGTTCTTATTCTTCATTGCCTCCTGGTTTGAAGCCATGCGCTCTGGGAATCCATGGCATCCTGGTAGTGATAAAACCACAAGAAAGGTACAATGACAATACATGTGCTGTATGAAGTTAGTCAGATATATGGTTGAAAATTTGTGGTTATTTTCTACATTTGATGCTATTATAACCATTGAGTAGAATTTAAGAACACAAGATTAAATTAAATAATGTGATGTTCTCATGTAAACATCCAATACTTCACATTTCAGCACCTCTTATGGAGAGCTGGTAGTTCTAGTAGTCAGTATAAGATGGGCAGCCAAGACAAAAAACCAAAATCATTGACCTTGTGCCACCAGACAGCTTCCCACAGAGATGCACAAATAAATACAAACATGCACACAGAGTTGGCATGGAAGATGGTAGAGAACAATAAGTGCACCAGAAGGACAGGACTGGCACAAACAGAGTGAGTGGTGGCAGTATAGATGGGTGAGAGGGAAACCCCAGGGTTCTACCATCTTTCTCCTCTGTGTGGTGAAGCTTGGATGGGTTCCGCCGACCAGACCGCCATTTACCGAGCCTCTTGAAGAAGTTCTCCTCCTCCTCCCGGCCGTATTCTGTGGCACTTCCTTCTGACAGCTTGACGGCGCTGGTGAATTTCACCTGTAAAGACAATGTGGTGAGCCTCAAGATCCATTTTTCCAAAAATATGACTTTTTATGCTTCAACAAATAGATGTAATTCCATATACAGAGAATCAGGTGTGGCTTGTAACAATGGTCTAGCAGGGCAAAGCCCCGGCCTTTCAAAGGCAAATGAAATATCAGTACACGTTTTCATATTATGGGCATCCACATCTTATCTGCAGTTCACAAAAGTTTCAAAGATAATTATTTGTGTTTTTTTTTTTTGAAACCCAGTGGAATAGCACCACTAGTGGTTGTACAAAAAAAACAACAACAAAAACCACACACACACACACACACACACACACACATGCACACACACAAAAAAAAATGGTATGAAGTGAGGCTGTGGGCTAACTGTAATGAGCACAGTTCATGCAGTTCACAGTAAGTTCATGCAGCCCAATTGGCAACAGTCACATGACACACCTGCCTAGTTTTCTGCTCCAATGGGATAAAATGTCATCTTGGTGACATTTCTGTAATACATCACCAGTAGGTGTGTTATGGACTCAGTCACAGATGTAATGAACAAGAACAAAGTGATTATTCAGAACAAAATGGATTATTTACGCCATTATTTTTCCAGTAAAATACATTTGGAGGAGAAACTGAAAGTTGATGGACTAAGCACACCTGGTCTAATCAAAGTGCAAATTACACAAAAGGATGGATGACAAAACCATCGATCCATCCATTATCTGTAGCCGCTTATCCTGTACAGCAGGGGTGTCCAAACTGATCCACAAAGGGCCGTGTGGCTGCAGGTTTTCATTCCAGCCATGCAGCAGCACACCTGATTTGGCTTATTTAATCAACTGACACACCCACCCTTTAATCAAGGATGGGTGTGGCTGCAAGTATTTGACTGTGTGAAGACAGTTCAGTTGATTGAATGAGCCAAGTCAGGTGTGCTGCTGCATGGCTGGAATGAAAACCTGCAGCCACATGGCCCTTTATGGATCAGTTTGGACACCCCTGCTGTACAGGGTCATAGGCAAGCTGGAGTCTATCCCAGCTGACTATGGGTGAGAGGGGGGGTACACCCTGGACAAGTCGCCAGGTCATCACAGGGCTAACACATGGAGACAAACAACCATTCACACTCATATTCACACCTCCAGTCAATTTAGAGCCACCAATTAGCGTAACCTAATTTCCCCCACAGTTCAAAGACTGTGGGGGAAACCGGAGCACCCGGAGAAAACCGACACAGACATGGGGAGAACATGCAAACTCCACACAGAAAGGCCCCCATCGGCCGCTGGGCTCAAACCCAGGACCTTCATGCTGTGAGACACCAGTGCTTGACAAAACCACAAGTTTCATATTTTTTGTTTGAACAAAAGGGTTACAACTTTCCTGTGTACCATGTTTGTTATCCAGATGAAACACAGTTCAGATTCAAATACCAAAAGTTATATTTAAACTTCTAAGTGATATATTAGGGATAGGTATTATTTACTGCACCCCCCACCAAAAAAAATTACCACCAGCTGCCACTGTAGAGAATCCTAATCAGAAACTTGTCTCATCTCATCTCATTATCTCTAGCCGCTTTATCCTGTTCTACAGGGTCGCAGGCAAGCTGGAGCCTATCCCAGCTGACTATGGGCGAAAGGCGGGGTACACCCTGGACAAGTCGCCAGGTCATCACAGGGCTGACACATAGACACAGACAACCATTCACACTCACACCTACGGTCAATTTAGAGTCACCAGTTAACCTAATCTGCATGTCTTTGGACTGTGGGGGAAACCGGAGCACCCGGAGGAAACCCACGCGGACACGGGGAGAACATGCAAACTCCACACAGAAAGGCCCTCGCTGGCCACGGGGCTCAAACCCGGACCTTCTTGCTGTGAGGCGACAGCGCTAACCACTACACCACCGTGCGGCCTCAGAAACTTGTGTACAAAGAATTTCTGTAGGTGCATCATAAATACCAACTAGAAAAAAGATGAATGCAAATAAGTCTGATTTAATACTGTAGGAAAATTAACTAGGACCACGATACACATGCACACCTGAAATATGTAGTTGTAATGTCTTCATGAATTTTTCAATGGCAAAATATCCAACAAAAAGTTCAAACTACTAATTTAAGGTCAGACAATTTAAGTAATCCTTTAGTAAACATTATAACTGTATCAAATCAGCAATTAGATTTTTTTTACTCCCCTTAGATACTGAAATAACTTCACAAATTTCAAAATCTTGTATTAGAGCCCTTACCTACATGACTGTTCAAACAGAACACCAGAAGCAATTGAACCTCTTCTAAAAATAATCAATTCTTCACTTAGAACTGGCTATGGACCCAAATCCTATAAATGAGCAGTTATCAAACCCCTGATGAGAACCTGACCTTGACCCCTGCCATCCATCCAATATCAAACCTCCCCTTTATCTCCAAGATCAGCTTTTTCAAGCTGTGGCACAGCAGTTATGCTCATATCTACATAGGAATAACGTTCATGAAATGGATCAATCAAGATTTAGACCTCATCATAGCACTGAAGATTGCACTGGTTAAAGTGACGAATTGGTCACTAACTAACATAACCGCGCTTAAGAGTATTGAATCCCTTTTTAAGAAAGCTATAAAAATATTAGATAAAAAGCCTCTGTCATTTCATCACTGCAGCATCCTAGAGAGACACAAACTGTTAAGTTTTGAGAATTTTAAAAACTTCAAGTATGTTTGTTTTTTGTACAAAGTGTTATACAATCTTGCACCCCCTCCACTGCATGGCTTTTTTAGAAGACTTGAAAGTGGAGGTAGCACACGGGCCTCTGTAAAACGGGACTGTATAATTCCATTTAGATGCACCTCTTTTGGGCAAAATGTATTGTCAATAATAGGAGGTAATTTCTGGAATACTTTGCCCATCCCAATAAGAGAGTGTCCAACATACAACACTCATTCATTCATTCATTCATTCATTCAAAACTCATTTAAAACAGTGGCTCCTAGAA
The DNA here is from genome assembly GCF_027579695.1 of Neoarius graeffei. Taxonomy (NCBI): domain Eukaryota; kingdom Metazoa; phylum Chordata; class Actinopteri; order Siluriformes; family Ariidae; genus Neoarius; species Neoarius graeffei. The sequence continues at coordinate 23,075,916 of NC_083572.1, forward strand.
AACCAGAGATGCACTCACTATTAATTGCCAAATATTTCACCATTTAAATGTCAATGTACAGGTGAATGAGTATTAATGTCCTTGTCTTCTTTGTTGCTTGTCATTTCTTTCTTTTTTTGTTTGTTTGTTTGTTTGTTTTGTGTATTTGTTTTTGTGGCAATGTCTATGTCATCATTATAGTGAGTGAGTGCTGGATGAATGTTTAGCTGTCTCTTTTATGCTTTGTTTTATGTTACCTGCCTGGGGACTGCAGATGAAAAGTAGCTATTTTACTAATTCTGGCATATTTACATGCTGTATTATTTACATGCTGTATTCTTATACAACAATGTTCATCAATATGCATGGTCCCTATTAAATAAACCATTAAAATAAATTAAAAAAATAAAGTAGTACAGTGTCTTGCAAAAGTATTCAGTTTGTGTTCGTCCTGTTTTGTTGCATTACAAGCTGGAATTAAAATGGATTTTTGGGGGGTGAGCACAATTTGACTTATACAACATGCCTACAACTTTAAAGGTGAAAACTGTTGTTTTATTGTGATAAAAAAAATAATTAAGATGAAAAAACAGAAATCTGGAGTGTGTAGGTATTCACCAGGGGCGCAGATAGGATTTTTGAACTGGGGGGGACTGAGCTGTCAGCAAATGATTCCATTTTGTATATATATATATATATATATATATATATATATATATATATATATATATATATATATATATATATGTTAATGTCCTTATTTTTGAAAGAAAAGCACTGTTCTTTTCAATGAAGATCACTTTAAACTAATCAGAAATCCACTCTATACATTGCTAATGTGGTAAATGACTATTCTAGCTGCAAATGTCTGGTTTTTGGTGCAATATCTCCATAGGTGTATAGAGGCCCATTTCCAGCAACTACTGTATCACTCCAGTGTTCTAATGGTACAATGTGTTTGCTCATTGCCTCAGAAGGCTAATGGATGATTAGAAAACCCTTGTACAATCATGTTAGCACAGCTGAAAACAGTTTAGCTCTTTAGAGAAGCTATAAAACTGACCTTCCTTTGAGCAGATTGAGTTTCTGGAGCATCACATTTGTGGGGTCGATTAAATGCTCAAAATGGCCAGCAAAATGTCTTGACTATATTTTCTATTCATTTTACAACTTATGGTGGTAAATAAAATTGTGACTTTTCATGGAAAACACAAAATTGTCTGGGTGACCCCAAACTTTTGAACGGTAGTGTGTATACATGTTATTTCACCTCCCTCACTGCCATCACCAGGAACTACCTACAGGCCAGGGCAATGATAACACTTTAACATAGCCTATGGAAATCCAAAGTTTACACATTATCATCACGCACAGAAATTGCAAAACTGCAAAACTAGTTTTAAAACCGCTAAGTTCCAACTGTTAAACATAGCGAGAGGCTGGGCTACGTGTGTGTGTGTAAAGTGTAAACCAGTGCATCCTGACTTTCTAACTATGCCTGTGTGTTGCGTGAGCGGCAGTCAGTCAACAACTCTTCGCAAAGTTTCCTTATGAAACAATATGCTCTCTGAAATTATGGCAGGGAACGCCAGATTAAACATTAAAACTGCCTTCTGAGCACTGTATCTACAGGCTACCACCGAAAGAAGGAGGCTACCAGAAAGGCATCTCTACTCCGTACGATTTTACTTTCACTACGACATTACTTTGAACAGACTATCAAAAAATTGCAAGATGATATGATAAAGTAAGGCACAGATTACTTACAGTCGTTTTTTTTGTTTTTTTTTGAAAAAACAATGCAATCGTTTTCTGCCTTTTGGCACCCTTCATCATGCCGTGTTGGGGTCCTGAACTAGGAGGAGCTGTCCCCGATATGCCTGTCAAACTTGTTGTGGGTAACCATAGCAACCAAGCTCCAGCTCGCAACCTGTGCAGTCTGCGCAGTTCGATTTGTCAAAAAACCAGAAGGGGGGATGTTTTTTTTTTAATCATGAAACGTCACAAAACTAAGGTAACAATAGGCTAACAGCTCAATAACATCCGATGATATCAAATGAATAACACTGTGGCAGCGGGGGCGTGGTCAAGCATCGGTCTGTGACAGGAGGGCGGAGTCAGGGAAGGTAAGTGGCAGAATCACTACACCTGTCGTTAATTAATGTGTTTGTGTGTCTTCCCAGTGACCGCGCCCTATTTAAGGAGAGAGAGCGAGAGCAGAGGGAGCTCTCTCCACAACTAGACGACTGATGTGTGTGCGAGTGCAGCTAGAAGCTGAATAAAAGCGAGCTGTGTGAAATCAGTTCTGTCCTGCCCGTCCTTCTATCACAGACCGATGCTTGACCACGCCCCCGCTGCCCAAACACTAAATGAAAACGAACACTAAACCAGAGATAGTAAATTCATCTTCCTATCTCTCTGACTAAATACACGAACACTAACACACAACAAAGTTCGCATTGCTTGTCGCGTTGCTGTGATGTTTCTCTCCCTCCGGATTAAATGGACAGTGACTCGAAAATCACTGAAATACATGAATACTAAATGAACAGTTTGCTCTGATGGCACAGTTCATGTGGCCTTTTCTGCTTTCCCGTCGGTGCGCTATCCGCCGCGTTTCGCCCTTCTTTAATCCACATTTCTGCGAATTTCTCAGCAAGGAAGGAACGCACGTCTGACCCATTGACAGCGAGGAAAAGAAGGCTGTCAGTGTGGATACATTCATTCTGTTGCGCTCATCAGTAAGGATGTGATTCATGGCGCTAAATCCACGTTCACACTCTGGATATTGTTATTATCTACAATGTATCTATTTGCTGGGGACGTTCGTGAACATCAAAGCTGCCACTTCGGGTCATTTTGAAAGTGAGTGCAATGTAGACCATAGAAAACTGTGTCACAACATGCCTGTCATGTCAACTTTTTTTTTGGTTTGTTTGTTTTATTGATGGGGTTGTCCCCGAGGATTTTTTTTCAGCAGAGATAAAAACCAGAGGGGGGGATGATCCCCCCCATCCCCCCGAGCAAATCGCACCCAGCAACTATGTATGTACTGCTGTGCACCTCAATAAACCGAATGGTAATTAGTCTTTTGATTTTTCCGTGAGGTTTGCCTTATGCAAAGAAAGACAGCATAGACGTTTTTTCCTCCCTATGAGTGGGGGGGACCGAACGAGGTGAATTTAAATCTGGGTGGGACGAATCCCCCCCGTCCCCCCCTCTATCTGCGCCCGTGGTATTCAACCCTCAAGTCAATACTTTGTAGAGCCACCTTTTGCTGCAATTACAGCTGCAAGTCTCTTGGGGTATGTCTCTATTAGCTTAGCATGTCTAGCCACTGGGATTTTTGCCCATTCTTCAAGGCAAATTGCTCCAACTCCAAGTTACATGGGTGTACAGCAATCTTCAAGTTATGCCACAGATTCTCAATTGAATTGAGGTCTGGGCTTTGATTAGGCCATTCCAAGACATTTAAATGTTTCCCTTTAAACCACTCCAGTGTAGCATTAGCAGTATGTTTTGGGTCATTGTCCTGCTGGAATGTGAACCTTTGTCCCAGTCTCAAACCTCTGGCTGACTCAAACAGGTTTTCCTCCAGAATTGCCCTTGTATTGCCATCCAGCTTTCCTTCAGTCCTGACCAGTTTTTCTGTCTCTGCAGATGAAAAATATCCCCACAGCATGATGCTGCCACCACCATGCTTCACTGTAGGAATAGTGTTCTCAGGGTGTTGGGTTTGCGCCACACATGGCATTTCCTATCATGGCCAAAAAGAGAAATTTTAGACTCATTTGACCAGAGACTCTTCCATGTGTTTGGGGAGTCTGCCACATGCTGTTGGGCAAACTCCAAAAATGTATTTATTTTTAACCAATGACTTTTTTTTTTGGCCACTTTTCCATAAAGCCCCGCTCTGTGGAGTGTACAGCTTAAAGTGGTCCAATGGACAGATGCTCCTGTCTCCGCTGTGGATCTTTGCAGCTCCTTCAGTGTTATCTTTGGTGTCTTTTTTTTTGCATCTCTGGTTTAATGCCCTCCTTGCCTGCTCTGTGAGTTTTGGTGGGTGGCCTTCTCTGGTCAGGTTTGTAGTGGTGACATTCTTTCCATTTTGCTATAATGGATTTAATGGTGGGGCAGCATGGTGGTGTAGTGGTTAGCACTGTCGCCTCACAGCAAGAAGGTCCTGGGTTCGAGCGCAGTGGCCAATGAGGGCCTTTGTGTGGAATTTGTATGTTCTCCCCGTGTCTGTGTGGGTTTCCTCCAGGTGCTCTGGTTTCCCCCCACAGTCCAAAGACATGCAGGTTAGGTTAACTGGTGACTCTAAATTGACCGTAAGTGTGTACCCCGCCTTTCGCCCGTAGTCAGCTGGGATAGGCTCCAGCTTGCCTGTGACCCTGTAGAAGGATAAAGCGGCTAGAGATGATGAGGTGAGCCCCCCCCCCCCCCATGCGTTCACTCAGGTTTGTTGATGGTGGAGTGGCTGGCTGCTTTATATCCCAGGGCTCCCTCATGTCTGTGTTACCTTCTGGCTCTCCCTTTTAGTTATGCTGTCATAGTTAGTATTGATGGAGTCCCTGCTTGCACTCAGCACAAAATGTACAGTGGTGCTTGAAAGTTTGTGAACCCTTTAGAATTTTCTATATTTCTGCATAAATATGACCTAAAACATCATCAGATTTTCACACAAGTCTGAAGAGTAGATAAAGAGAACCCAGTTAAACAAATGTGACAAAATATTATACTTGGTCATTTATTGAGGAAAATAATCCAATATTACATATGAGTGAGTGGCAAAAGTATATGAACCTCTAGGATTAGCAGTTAGTTTGAAGGTGAAATTAGAGTCAGGTGTTTTCAATCAATGGGATGACAATCAGGTGTGAGTGGGCACCCTGTTTTTATTTAAAGAACAGGGATCTAGCAAAGTCTGATCTTCTCAACAAGTGTTTGTGGAAGTACATCATGGCATGAACAAAGGAGATTTCTGAGGACCTCCGAAAAAGCATTGTTGATGCTCATCAGGCTGGAAAAAGTTACAAAACCATCTCTAAAGAGTTTGGACTCCACCAATCCAAAGTCAGACAGATTGTGTACAAATGGAGGAAATTCAAGATGATTGTTACCCTCCCCAGGAGTGGTTGACCAACAAAGATCACTCCAAGAGTAAGGTGTGTAATAGTCGGCGAGGTCACAAAGGACCCCAGAGTAACTTCTAAGTAACTGAAGGCCTCTCTCACATTGGCTAATGTTCATGAGTCCACCATCAGAACACTGAACAACAATGGTGTGCATGGCAGGGTTGCAAGGAGAAAGCCACTGCTCCCCAAAAAAGAACATTGCTGCTCATCTGCAGTTTGCTAAAGATCATGTGGACAAGCCAGAAGGCTATTGGAAAAATGTTTTGTGGATGGATGAGACCAAAATAGAACTTTTTGATTTAAACAAAGAGTGTTATATTTGGAGAAAGGAAAACTGCATTCCAGCATAAAAACCTTATCCCATCTGTGAAACATGGTGGTGGTGGTAGTATCACGGTTTGGGCCTGTTTTGCTGCATCTGGGCCAGGATGGCTTGCCATCATTGTTGGAACAATGAATTCTGAATTATACCAGCGAATTCTAAAGGAAAATGTCAGGACATCTGTCCATGAACTGAATCTCAAGAGAAGGTGGGTTATGCAGCAAGACAACGACCCTAAGCACACAAGTCGGTCTACCAAAGAATGGTTAAAGAAGAATAAAGTTAACGTTTTGGAATGGCCAAGTCAAAGTCCTGACCTTAATCCTATCGAAATGTTGTGGAAGGACCTGAAGCGAGCAGTTCATGTGAGGAAACCCACCAACATCCCAGAGTTGAAGCTGTTCTGTACAGAGGAATGGGCTAAAATTCCTCCAAGCCTGTATGCAGGACTGACCAACAGTTACCGGAAATGTTTAGTTGTGGTTATTGCTGCACAAGGGGGTCACACCAGATTCTGACAGCACAGGTTCACATACTTTTGCCACTGACAGATATGTAATATTGGATCTTTTTCCTCAATAAATAAATGACCAAGTATAATATTTTTGTCTCAAATTTTTTAACTGGGTTCTCTTTATCTACTTTTAGGACTTGTGTGAAAATCTGACTACGTTCAGACTGCACCCTGAAACGGCCCATATCCGATTTTTTTGCCCATATGCGACCTGTATCCGATTTATTATTGACAATCTGAACGACACAGATCCGATTTTTTCACATGCGACCCAGGCCGCTTGGATATGTGGTCCTAATTCCGATGCATATCCGTTATTTTCACATGCGACTGCAGTCTGACCGGACAGGTCGCATTCATGCGACCTACACGTCATCAACAAGAGACAAACGTCACTATTCTGCGTTGGCTAATCCCGCCTCTTTGGTGGAAAACAACAACATTTGTACAGTTTTCAGAATGTAAATAGACTTTTATAGAATTGATCAAGCTAATCAGGGCTTAATTTGAGGGGGAGCAAGCCGGAGCGCGCTCCGGAACCTCGGACGTTGGCTCGGGCAGCTATTTACACTGGATCCGGTGATCCGCCACCTCTCTTGACTATGTAACAAAATAAAAAAAAACCCAAATAATTAAATAAATAAATGCAAGTTTATTTAGTGTTAATGTCTGATTTTGATATCTGTCTTGTTGGTGATTTCTCTCATGAAACGACATCCACAAAATATCTGTTTGTATATTACGGAAAAGGAGGGTGCACACTTCCGTGGCCACGGGAGGAAGACGCGCTGTTCGGGGAAAAAGAATTGGAAGCGCTCTGCCAGCAGTTTTGCATCAATGACCCACGACATGTCATCAGGCCATTCAGGGAAAGTAATGGAGAATTCATCCCAGATGAACTGAAGGGCCTCTTGGCCGTGATCAACACTGTCCCTATCTCAAGTGCAGAGTGTGAGCAGGGTTTTTCGCAGATGAACTTAATTTGCAGTGTTATTACAATACATGCCCAGAAGCGCCCCCCCCTTCTTCTTTTTTTTTTTCGCACCGGAGCCACTCATCCTCTGCGCTCCGGGACCTCCCACTTTACAAATTAAGCACTGAAGCTAATAGTGGATTTGGTAGGGACCTGGATGTTAAACCATCCTGTATTACAAGATTATAAGATTGTTCTGGAAATTTCCAGTAATTTGACACCTTCGGTCTCAGTCTGCTGCCCACATTAATCAGATTATTGTGTGAGTTCCGCCGCCGCCACAAAAACCACATCGCCAGGTCTCGCCTCATCTCCATGCTTTACTTGCAAACTTGAAGAATGCACTTTTTTTGTTGTTTACGTATTACGTAGATGTGCTTATATTACGTGTCAATTTGAGCATGCAGGACACTTTTGGGTCGTTTTCCGTTCATATTGGAGATCGCATACAAGTCTCATATAATTGGTAATGTGAACGGCCTAACAAAAAAATTGGATTTCACAACAAATCGGATATGGGTCGTTTCAGGTTGCAGTCTGAACGTAGTGTCTGTTTTAGGTCATATTTATGCAGAAATATAGACAATTCTAAAGGGTTCATAAACTTTCAAGCACCACTGTATACTGTTCTTAACCATGAGGTAACAAGCAAAGTGTTTTCTTTCTGTCTCTCTCTGTTGGGTTACATGTCAATCCTGAGACACCAGTGATGCTGGCCTCTCCTGCTCTTCAGACCTGCCTAATCCATCCTGATGCTCTACTTCTGGCTGGAGTCTCATCACATCGCTCCTGTGAGGACGGACCCATATGGACAGTCAAAAGATACACTGAGAAGATGGCTCTGGACATTTACAGTTTTGCTACAATGATTTAAGACTAAAATTGACATGATAACTTTAGGACAACAATTGTTGTAAATAGTTTTGCACTCAATTCTCCGTCAATGAACAGTTGATAATGCCAACAAAATAGACTTCATGCTAAAACTATAATGAATTTCCTGGTTAAACAATTATACTTTGTAACACAGAGTAACAAGTTATTTATAATCACACTATCTGTTATCACCCAAATGAGGATGGGTTCCCTTTTGAGTCTCGTTCCTCTGGTTTCTTCATGTCATCTGAGGGAGTTTTACCTTGCCATCATTGTCTCAGGCTTGCTCATCAGGGATAAATAAATTTATTAGGGATAAAATTAGTTCATAGGTTTAAAGCCTTTATTCTTCGGTAAAGCTGCTTTGCAACAATGCTTATTGTTAAAAGCATCATACAAATAAACTGTAGGTGGTAAAAGAGAGCAACTGGACTTGCTTGAAGATTCTTGAAGATGTTTCACCTCTCATCCAAAAGGCTTCTTCAGTTCTGTCTGACTAATAGGGAGTATCAGTCAGACAGAACTGAAGAAGCCTTTCAGATGAGAGGTGAAACGTCTTCAAGAATCTTCAAGCAAGTCCAGTTGTTCTCTTTTACCACCCACAGTTTACTATGACCTGGATGACTGAGAATCTTCAGATATATACAAATACACTGACTTGACTTGCAAAAATAAAATACAAAACCTTAATTAAATACCACTACTGATCCATGACCTCATTTACACAACTACTGTACCTTGTCAGTTGTTTTTTTTTTGGAATTGTAATCCTTTGTCACATGTACATTAGAGCACAGGGAAATTCTTTCTCTGCACTTAACCCATCTGAAGCAGTGAACACACACATACACAGAGCAGTGGGCAGTTGCAGGTTAGGTGCTTACTTCAGCCATGGATGTTGGCTGTTCATTCACTCCCTCCACCCACACATTTTCCTGCAGGTCCAGGGAACCAAACCAGCAACATTTTGGTCACAAAGCTGCTTCTTTAGCTTGTTCCCCAAAGTTATTTGTCAATTACTTTCAGATAGGTCCCCAAATGTCTACTATATTTCTATCTCTGTGCTTAACCGATTAACCAATATGCCAAAAATGAAAAAAAAAAACCCCAAAACCAAATTTTGTTAAATGTGTTTGGCAGAAAAAAGGAACATTTTTAAATTTATAAATTTGTAGCACTTGTTGTGGCATCTTCATTACACTGATTTAAAAAAGACAATTACAATACAACAATATGTTATATTTTATTAATTAATTACAGAAAAATATGTTTTGGAAGGGGGCGGCGCGGTGGTGTAGTGGTTAGTACTGTTGCCTCACAGCAAGAAGGTTCTGGGTTTGAGCCCAGCAGCCGACGGAGGCCTTTCTGTGTGGAATTTGCATGTTCTCCCCGTGTCTGCATGGGTTTCCTCCAGGTGCTCCGGTTTCCCCCAGTCCAAAAACATGCAGGTTAGGCTAATTGGTAACTCTAAATTGACCGTAGGTGTGAATGGTTGTTTGTTTCTATGTGTCAGCCCTGCAATGATCTGGTGACTTGTCCAGGGTCTACCCCGCCTCTTGCCCATAGTCAGCTGGGATAGGCTCCAGCTTGCCCATGACCCTGCACAGGATAAGCGGTTACAGATAATGGATGGATATTTTGGAAGTTTTGTATTATCCTTGAAGTTTGTAGAAATTATTTTCAACATAGAGTGCTGCGGGGCGGCACAGTGGTATAGTGGTTAGCGCTGTCGCCTCACAGCAAGAAGGTCCGGGTTCGAGCCCCATGGCCGGCGAGGGCCTTTCTGTGTGGAGTTTGCATGTTCTCCCCGTGTCCGCGTGGGTTTCCTCCGGGTGCTCCGGTTTCCCCCACAGTCCAAAGACATGCAGGTTAGGTTAACTGGTGACTCTAAATTGACCGTAGGTGTGAATGTGAGTGTGAATGGTTGTCTGTGTCTATGTGTCAGCCCTGTGATGACCTGGCGACTTGTCCAGGGTGTACCCCGCCTTTCGCCTGTAGTCAGCTGGGATAGGCTCCAGCTTGCCTGCGACCCTGTAGAAGGATAAAGCGGCTAGAGATAATGAGATGAGATGAGATAGAGTGCTGCTTTGCTTTTGACCCAAGATAATATGTAGCCTATGAACAGCTGAATATCATAAACAGTTCAAGGACAGATGCAATTGCAGGTTTAAACTTTTCTTTACAACGTCCAGCAAACAAATTCAAAAACACAATCATATTCTTGGTCAAAGTCAATTGGCAAACAACATTACAAGGGCAATATTGGAATGACAAAACCAGAGCAGCAAGAAAGATAATATAAGCCTTGGTAAGTTCAAGTGGAATATCACTGAGCATTACTTTGGAATGTGAGAGTGGAACTGAATTCCTTATATACTGTATGGAGTATTCAAAAGTGTAGTCCATGGTGGCCATATTGAGGCTATGTTGTGTTCTGGGAACCAAAATCCAGAGCAGTCTCTGGTGCAGATGTGACAGAAACCACTGCCACCCCATCTCCGCCTCACCGCCACCCACCAGGAGAAAATCACTCCAGGAGCAGGTTCCTTTCCTGAATGGCCCCTAGGGTGAGCCCAATTGAGCTAAACCCTCAGCTAAACCATCAATAAAAAATGTGCAAACCCCAGAAAACATTGCAGGTCCTTAACTGTTCATGGTGTGGGACACTTGGTTCCTGCCATCACCTTGGTTTCATCCATGGTTATGTCCTCCTAGTTAATAATGTATCCCAAGAAAGAGACAGTAAAAACATGGAATTCACACTTCTCCCCCTTAATGTAGAGCTGGCTGTCCACAAGATGGGAGAGAAACTTCCTGGTATGATGAACAGAAGGCATTCAGGTGACATTCATGAGAAGGGTGAATATATCAAAATATCATCAATGTAGGCAATAAGCACGTCCCTACCTGATCATACAGAGCCATTTATTCCTAGTTGTTGACTCTCTGTCTGTCTCTCAGAGTTACATGTCAATCCTGAGATTGAGATGCTGACCTCTTCTGTTCCTCAGACCTGCCTGATCCATCCTGATACCCTATGTCTGGCTGGAGTCTCATCACATTGCTCCTGTGGAGGATGGCCTCATATGGACAGTCGAAAGTCACACTTGGAAGATGGCTCTGGACATTTACAGTAATGCTTTTATGGCTGAGGACTACAGTTGACTTGCTAACTTTAGGATTGCAGTTGGTTGTCATGAACAGTTTTGCACTCAAGTTTCCATCAATGAACAATTTATAACATCAACAAAACAGACTTCATGTTAAAACTATTATAATCACACTATCTGTTATCACCCAAATGAGGATGGGTTCCCTTTTGAGTCTGGTTCCTTTCGAGGTTTCTTCCTCATGTTGTCTGAGAGAGTTTTTCCTTGCCACCGTTGCTACAGGCTTGCTCATTGGGGATAGACTAGGGATAAAATTAGCTCATGTTTAAAGTCAATAAAATTCTGTAAAGCTGCTTTGCGACAATGTCTATTGTTAAAAGTGCTATAAAAATAAACTTGACTTGACTCTGTGACTTTGACCCTTTTTTCCATTTATCCCTGACTCTGAACTTTCACCTGATCTCTGATACACTGTTTGTATCAGAGATCAGATGAACATTGACTGACCCCATGCTCGACACTGACCTCAATATTAGGTTCATGATTTGGATTTGGTTTCCAGTTTGTGATGTGCCTGCTCTCCCCTGCGATTGCTTCCATAAGTGCCTGTGCCTCTGACAGGATACTTTGCCCTCATGGATGGAGCAGAGGAGGCAAAGCAAACTGCTCTTTCTGCACAGGGACGTCTGTTGGGGGAACATCAGCAAATGTTGAGTGATCTTGACATCCGCATATCACAACTCACTGCTGCTGTATCGCAGGCCCTCCTAACATGTTCAGTGCCCACTCTGAGTTCATATACGCTTGTTCCTTAACCAGACAAATTCTCTGGTGAAGTATCTGAGTGCAAGGGCTTCCTTCTGCAACGCTCACTTTTCTTCACGGCACAATCTGGCACAACCAATCAGCAGAAGATCGCTCAATTTGTCAATCTGCTCACCAGCAAGGTGCGTCAATGGGCTACCACAGTATGGGATCAAGGCAGCAAGCCCACAACTTCCTATGAGTGCTTCATAGAGCTGTTTGGCCATCAGCCTGAGGGTGTGAAGGTAGGAGAGAAGCTGCTGACTATAAAGCAAAGAGAAAGGTGAGTGGCTGAATATACCCTCGAGTTCCACACTCTCACTGCCAGCAGTGGATGGAATGAGCCAGCTCTGAAAGCTGCATTCCACCAAGGTTTAGAACCACTCATTCTTACTGAACTCGCATGCATGATGAACAGCAAACTTTGGACTCTCTCATAGACTTCGCTATCAGACTTGACAACCTCCTCGACAACAGGCCTTCCCTGCAGAACCCCCCCCAGTAAATGTCCAGCCTACCCAGTCTCTCACGCCCATGAAGTTTCCAACACTCACATGCGCTGCTCTGAGAGAGAAAGTAGACACAGAGAGGGACTATGTTTCTATTGTGGAGTCCCTGGTCATCTTTTTGTCCACTGCACAGCCAGACCGCCAAACCCTAGAACACGTGACAACTTCAGGAAGGAGGCTAACACCACCCCCCCGGTGAGTCACAAAGCCTCTTCTCTCCATTGATTCCTCAAGCTCAAAGTATTACTCAACCTCTAAGAGTCTTCCCATGTTTTTTCTGCTCTGTTAGACTCTAGGGCTGAGGGCAACTTCATTGACCATAAGATCGTTCAAAGGTTCAAGCTACCCACAAAAGAACTCCCACAACCCATAAGTCTCAAAGCTTCCTGGCTCGTTACCACACACACTGCACCTTTGAAGATTCAGATGGGTGCCATGCACAAGGAGCTCATCTCACTGTTTGTTCCTCACACTCAGAACCAAGCCATTGTTCTGGGGTTTCCCTGGCTGCAGCTTCATGACCCTCTCATCTCCTGGAAGAACAGGGAGATTCTCCATTGATCCCCAGCCTGCCATCAGTATAGCCCGCAGCTGCCCCAGATCACCCTAGCTTCCACCACAGTGGAGAGCCCTTCACCAAGGGGCACCAAACATGTTCCTGCCTGCTATCATGAATTCAAGGGGGTCTCAGTAAAGGAAAGGCCAGTGGATTACCTCCTCATAGATCTTATGACTGTGCAATAGACTTCCTTCCAAGTAACACACCTCCACATTGCCGTATTTACCTCCTCTCAATCACAGAACAGACAGCCATGGAAGAATATGTTCAACAGGCACTGCAACAAGGCTGAAACCATCCATCCATGTCTCCAGCATCTGCAGGCTTTTTTTTTTTTTCATTGAGAGGAAAGACGGGGTCTCAGACCATACATAGATTATAGAGGATTAAACCAGATCACTGTAATATACCCTTATTCGCTACCACTACTACCTTCAGCCCTAGAACAACTACGATCTGCCTGCATCTTCACTAAACTGGACCTCAGGAGCACCTACAACCTGGTGCATATCCAGGAAGGAAATGAGTGGAAGACTGTGTTTAGCTCCACCTCTGGGCACTTCAAGTACTGCATCATGCCATATGGGCTCTCTTGTATACCCAGCATATTCCAATGCCGAATTAATGACATACTCTGAGACATGTTCAGATGCTGTTATTGGTTACATAAATAACTTCATCTACTCCCCAAGAACATGTGAAAGTGGTACTCACTTGACTCCTAGAAAATCAGTTATACATCAAAGCAGACGAGTATCTCATTGCTAGGATACATCATCAGTACAGGAGGGGTATGCAGGGACTCTGACAAAGTAGCCACAGTTACCACCTGGCCCACACCCACTACAGTTAAGGAGTGCCAATGTTTGCTGGGCTTCACCAACTTTCCCAACGATTCATCTGAGGCTTCAGTATCATTGCCACTCCTCTCACTGCCTTACTCAAGAAAGGGGCAAAGAGTCCCCAATGGAACCAGGGAGCAGAGGATGCTTTTGTATAACTTAAGTCGGCCTTCACCACGGCACCCATCCTCAAATACCCAGACCCTGCAAAGCCCTTCACTACTGAGGTTGATGCCTCTGAAACTGGAATAGGAGGCATCTTGTCCCAGTGCTTAGGGGAGAAGCCTATGTCACACCCCATAGAGGTCTTCTCCAGAAAGCTTACAACAGCTGAACAGAACTACTGGCCCGAGGGGGCCACACACCTATTTGTCATCCTCACTGATCACAAAAATCTAGAGTATCTCAAGTCAGCCAAATGATTAAAACCACATCAGGCATGTTGGGCCCTCTTCTTCACCCAGTTCCAGTTCACCATCTTTAACTGCTCTGGCTCCAGAAACACGAAGGCAGATGCTCTATCCAGAATACATTCCTCCACTACCCTCAGCCAAGAATCCTCACCCATCCTGCCACCCAAATGTTTTGTTAATGTTCTCACCTGGGAAATAGACAAAAAAAATGGCCCAAGCTCGACCTCACAACCCTCCAGAATTATGACCTTCAGGTCTAACATTTGTCCCACCACAATTCCGGGGTTGTCTTATCACTTAGGCACACTCATCTCTGGCCACAGGACATCCCAATACCCACCAAACCTACCAGCTCATCAAAACTAAGTATACTTGGGAAAACATGCTTGCAGACATTAATAAGTTCATCTCCTCCTGTTCCACCTGTGCCCAAACCAAGGTACCCTAGACCCCACCAGCGGGTAAACTCATGGTACTGCCTACACCCCAGAGACCCTGGTCCCATCTGGCCATAGACTTACTCCCATCTGGCTATAGCCATTACCGACCTACCCTAATTGCATAAAGAAACCATCATAATGGTAGTCAGTCATCGACCAGTTCTCCAAGGCTCATTCTCTTGCCCGGCGTACAGACACCCTTCGAAATCACAGAACTCATCTTCTCCCATGTCTTCTGGTACTACGGGATCCCTGAAGACATAGTAAATGATAGGGATCCCCAATTCACATCTAAAATTTAGACGCGTAGAATTTAGGGCCAAATTTATGGACAAGCTGGGAGTATCGGTGAGTCTAACCTCTGGTTATCACCTACAGTCCAAAGGCCAAGTGGAACATGCTAATCAGGAAATTGGGTGCTTCCCAAGAGTGTTTTGCCTTGAGAATCCCAAGGACTTGTCCCAGTTTCTCCCCTGGGCTGAATATGCACAAAATTTACTGAAACAATCTGCCACCCCATTCCAGTGTGTTCTTGGGTACTAGCCACTGCTATTTCCATGGGATGACTCCCCCACACACATTCTGGCATTTGACACATGGTTTCAGAGGAGCGAGCAAGTGTGGGAGGGCATCCATCAGGGACTGGAACAGGTAGAAAGAAGATACAAGTTGTATGTCGATAAACACAGAAGGGAAACACCTGTGTATGCACTGGGTAACAGAGTTTGGGTCTCCACCAAAGACTTACAGGACCCCAACGCCTGTTGGAAACTCAGTGCCAAGTACACTGGCCCCTTTAAGGTCTTCCGTCAAATCAACAAATTCTCCTACAAGCTGGAGCTCCCACAACACTGCCACCTGTCACCCACTTTCCATGTGTCATATCTAAAGCCAGCATTCCTGGACCACTAGCTACAAACACCCCACACTTTTGGACTTGGAGGAACAACTGGTGTACCAGGTACACAAGATCCTTAACTCCCCCAGTAGACAGGGCAACTTCAAATATCTGGTAGACTGGGATGGTTATGGACTGGAGGAGTGCAGCTGGGTACTAGTCTAGGACATCTTGGACCCACTAATGACCCAGGAATTCCATGCCAGGCATCCTAAAAAGTCAGCGCCAAGAAAATGTGGATGCCCAAGGAAAGAAAATGCTCCCTCAGTGAGCGCCTTGGGAGGTTCTGTCACTGAAAGTGGCAGCAATCAGAGTTCATGGCAGCCTCCAAACATGGCCGCCATGGACTACAATTCCCAAACACCTCAGCGCCCTCCCTCTCCAGAACTCTAAATCACTGCTGCACCTGGTCATCATTACCACCAGTATTTAAGGACTCTATTTCCAAGCTGTCATGTCCCTACCTGATCATACTGAACCATTTATTCCTAGTTGTTGACTCTGTGACTTTGACCCTGTTTTCCATTTATCCCTGACTCTGAACTTTCGCCTGATCTCTGATACATTGTTTTTACATTGACCCACCCCTTGCTTGACACTGACCTTGACATTAGGCTCACGATTTGGATTTGGTTTCCAGCTTGCAATGGATCCGTTCTCCCCTGCGATTGCTTCCGTAAGTGCCTGCACCTCTGACAATCATCTAAAACCCAAACTGTCTTTAATAACAAAGGAATTGGTCTTGCCATTTCAATTAATAATCTCTCATTTCATCTCATTATCTCTAGCCGCTTTATCCTGTTCTACAGGGTCGCAGGCAAGCTGGAGCCTATCCCAGCTGACTACGGGCGAAAGGCGGGATACACCCTGGACAAGTCGCCAGGTCATCACAGGGCTGACACATAGACACAGACAACCATTCACACTCACATTCACACCTACGGTCAATTTAGAGTCACCAGTTAAGCTAACCTGCATGTCTTTGGACTGTGGGGGAAACTGGAGCACCCGGAGGAAACCCACGCGGACACGGGGAGAACATGCAAACTCCACACAGAAAGGCCCTCGCCGGCCACAGGGCTCGAACCCGGACCTTCTTGCTGTGAGGCGACAGCGCTAACCACTACACCACCGTGCCGCCCTTAATTAATAATAATAATAATAATAATAGAATATAATATTTATATTATTATTGTTTTATTTTCTGTGATTATGGTAATTATATTGTACTACTATTGTCATAAAATCTATTGTCGCAATTGAGGTGTGTTCAAGCATCAGCTGAGAATGGAGAGGAGGTGGGTTGAACCTGCAGATAACGTGATGATTCTTACATGTCTTATGAACGATAGACTTCTTATGAGTAGTCAGTTTGTTTATTTATTTATACAAATAAATAAATAAATAAATAAACTGACTACTCATAAGGAGTCTATTTATTTACTGATTTATTTGTAGGAACTGATTTATTTATTTGCATAAATAAAGTAGGCCCTACGCCTCCTCCCCTTGCTGTCAGGGAACCCAGCTACTGCTGTGTGTGCAGCTGGAGTACACAACATTTTGGAAGTCAGTATACCTGGTCACCCATTTGCCTTCACACAGCAGTTCAAGGACTCCTTTATGGTAGATACTGGCTGAGGAGAAGGATACAGAGGGAATTCTCGATCTAGTGGTACTGAAGCAGTTTACTGCATGGCTCTTGGCTGGAATAAGGGAGTGGGTCCAGTGCCACCGACCAGTGACAATTTCAGCGAGCAGAAGATCATGTGGTGGTATCCACAGCAGAAGTCAGTTCTCCTGTTTTTTTTTTTCTCTTTGTGTCTCTCCCCTTACAATTCAAGCTGCAGTACCAGGACATTGAATCTTATCCCTTGAGCATGGTTTCCACCCTGTGTTTACTCCTCTCTTTCTCATAGATTTTTCCCCTTACTCCCTTTTCCTTCACACAGGTAGACTCTCCATTCCCACCCATACTAGGGCAAAGGCAGATTTGGTGGTGCAGTGGGGAAACCAAGAATTTCCAGGACCAGTGTTTCCTCATGGAAGCAGGAACACTTATCCATATCTTCAATGTGCCACAAGTCTCCCCGGACCATGTGTCAGTGAATATAAAAGAAAGTACACATCAGGCTTTGGTGGACTTGGGGTGTAACCAAACCACCACCCGTCAAAGCCTGATGTGGCACACTAGGAAATGCATGATTGGTGAAGGCGAGGTGTGCATGAGGATGTTCATGCTTATCCATTGGTGCCAGTCATGATTAAATTCCAGGGGAAAAAGCATAGAAGTGGTTAGTATTTCCCTCACCCATCCACTAATTCTTGAGATAAATTGGCCAGGGTTTTGGGCATTAGTGAGAGAAATGTTTTTGGATAGGTCCAGCAGTAGTGAGGCATGGTGTGGAATGTGGGCAGTGTTGGATGAAGAGGCATGTCACCATTAGCTATGCATCAAGGCAAACCCTTTGCAGGAGTTCCCCTTGGAGCCATCACACAATGGGACATTGAGGCACACCTTCAACCGAGTGAGAGTAATTAATGGTCAGCAAATTCAGGCTAATTTTGTGCTACCTTAACTCATTTTTCAGTAATGAAGTATAGGTTATATTGAATGATGCAGGGCACTCAAACCAAAGAAGAAATTACCCAATTGTTGATCCCAAAGGGCCAAAGGGAAATGTTATTTTATGCAGCTCATCATAATCCCATGACTGGGATTGGGGCAGAATGAAACACTAAACTGTCTCACAGACTGTTTCTATTGGCCAGACATTCACAGCAATGTTCACAGGTGGTACATGGCATGTTGTGAATTTCAGCTAGTGAATCTGCCACCCACCCAATCCAATGGATATTGCTAGAGCTTCCATTGATCAAGGTCTCCTGTGAAAGAAATGCCATGGACCTCATTGGGCTGTTAGAACAAACTGCAGGAGTACATCACTTTGTGCTAATTTTAGTGGTGTAGAATCAAACCCAGATATGGCGAAATGTCCATCTTCTGATCAACAGACCATGTGAAATTTTCATTCAAACATACGACACAGGAAACCTCACTACACAGACTTCCCTTTTCACAGAGGATACAAATTGCTGATTCATAAGGAAAAATACAACCTCTTTTATTTAAGCATCATGCAGCGGTCACGACCAGGGACGTCTTAAGTTTCCCCCATTAATAGAGCCAACCGCTGGAAGATAACTTAAACAAAAACCCAGTAAAGATGGTTGAAGAACAGCTGATTGTCATAAAATTCTGCTCTGGCATAGAGTCTCAAAATAAAACCTCAGAACAAAGAAAAGATTTTATTTTTTTACTAATGAAATGGCAACCTAAATCGATTTGATGAACTTTTTCAACTAACTCAGCATTTTATGGACTCCTCAACTTGGACTCTCTGAATGCCATTGCACTCACGGATGTTAACAGAACTGAACAATGAGTCTCTCTCACACACACACACACACACACACACACACACACACACACACACACACACCCCAGCCCAGGAGAACAACACTGAAGACATCAAAACTATGAAATAACATGGAAATTATGTGATAAACAAAAGTGTTAAAATATGTTTCATATTTTAGATTCTTCAAAATAGCCATTATTTACCTTGATGGCAGCTTTGCACACTATTGGCATTATCTTAACCAGCTTCATAAGGTAGTCACCTGGAATGCTTTTCAATTAACAAGTGTACCTTGGCAAAAGTTATTTTGTGGAATTTCTTGCCTTCTTAGTGCATTTGAGACCATCAAATAGTAAATAGTAAGTAATAAAAGCACAGTAAATGCCCCTATTTGACAACTATAGTATTGTCAAGAACTGCTCAATTAAGTAAAGAGTCCATCATTACTTTAAGACATGACATGTCTTTTAATTAATATAAATAAAGAAATACCATTGAATTAGAAGGTGTGTCAAAACTTTTGACTTTTACTGTATGTTAAGAATGGACTTATCACTTGAACCAAAGTTGTTTGCTTTATCTGTGTGTTTATCTGTCTAAAGGTTAGAACAATCAGTATTTTAATCCATGCGAATGTATCCCATATATTTTAATCTAATACTTACCGTATGCTTATGCCAAACATCTAATAATTTGTGAATGGATAAATGTTGATTAAATGTGTATGATGTTCTGAAGCTCTCACTCTTTGCAGTTTAAATCTGATATGTAATTTGCACTAATGAGTTTATCCATAAGTTTTGTAACCAAGTATAAAACTCATTTTCAAAATTGCACCTTCAGAATGTCTGGGAGCATATTTCTCCAAACTGCCTCCCAAGGGTCAAGGCCAAAAGCCCATTGGCCAGACAGCCACTTTATTAGGTACACCCATTCAGGGCTTAATTTGAGCCGGAACATGACAGAACAAGATCCGGAACCTCCGTCGTCGGATCCGGCAGCTATTTTCATTTCATTCAGTGTTCCGGCAGCTATTTAAATGGATCAGATCACCTCCATGACCATCACAAAGGGAAAAAAAATCAAACAATAAATTAAATAAATAAGTAAATAAAAATGTGTTTAGTGTTCGGTTTTGATTTTGATATCTGTTGTTGATTTCTCGCCTATGACATCCACAAAATCTATGCGAAGGGGGGGACGGGACATGGGGTGTATACTTCCGCTCAATAGAACACCGGGTTTTTTGTAGCCGTTAGCTTGCACTGTGGAAAAAATGGCAAAAAAACAAGAAAGCTTACTAAAATTTTTCAAAGTCCCAGGACAGCCGGATCCTAAACGACCTAAAATGGATGACGTTGGACACAGTGACACTGCACCAGCACCTGCTGCAAGTGTACCAGACACACACACCAACGACAGCACCGGTGCATCCTGAACCTGCCGACCATCTGCGAAGAATCCCAGTTACATAACAAATCCTTGACTATGTGAAGGGTGTAGGCGGATCGCTGCCCTGAAAAAAAAATAGTTACATGCCAACTCGTTATTACTTAAGAAAAGAATTAACCGTGTTACTTGAAAAAGAAAAAATGGTTCACGTCACTTTTTAAAAATTCGTTATTACTTGAATCGATTGCACTTATGGCTGCTACTTGAATCCTTGGAATATAGTAAAACTTGAATCCTTAAAATGAATTCTCCAACTTGTTTTGTAAACCCTTTATTTCTTAACTATTACTTGAATTGATTGCACTTATGTTTGCTGGCACTGCTTTTAAACTTGAAATATGCTTGAAATCCTAGGCTATGCTTTTAAATACCCTACTTAAATCCTTAAAATGAGTCGTTTAACTCATGTCTTGTGTGGTCTGATCTCCAATGGTGAAATAAACCGGTTGTGATATTGTTGTGTCTGTTATTTTAGAAGATAAATTTAATATATAATTTAATATATAGCCTAATAAAAATAATATTTTATAACATATCATGACATATTACTGTCTGTAACTGTTCATCACTAAAGCGTTTTCTAAGATCATAATGTCTGATATTATTATTATTTTATTTTTTTTGCCAAGCGGGGCCACTGCCGGGTCGTCGACACGTGGTACAGTGGTGCTTGAAAGTTTGTGAACCCTTTAGAATTTTCTATATTTCGGCATAAATATGACCTAAAACATCATCAGATTTTCACACAAGTCCTAAAAGTCGATAAAGAGAACCCGGTTAAACAAATGAGACAAAAATATTATACTTGGTCATTTATTTATTAAGGAAAATGATCCAATATTACATATCTGTGAGTGGCAAAAGTATGTGAACCTTTGCTTTCAGTATCTGGTGTGACTCCCTTGTGCAGCAATAACTGCAACTAAACGTTTCCGGTAACTGTTGATCAGTCCTGCACACCGGCTTGGAGGAATTTTAGCCCATTCCTCTGTACAGAACAGCTTCAACTCTGGGATGTTGGTGGGTTTCCTCACATGAACTGCTCGCTTCAGGTCCTTCCACAACATTTCAATTGGGTTAAGGTCAGGACTTCGACTTGGCCATTCCAAAACATTAACTTTATTATTCTTTAACCATTCTTTGGTAGAACAACTTGTGTGCTTAGGGTCGTTGTCTTGCTGCATGACCCACCTTCTCTTGAGATTCAGTTCATGGACAGATGTTGTGACATTTTCCTTTAGAATTCGCAGGTATAATTCAGAATTCATTGTTCCATCAATGATGGCAAGCCATCCTGGCCCAGATGCAGCAAAACAGGCCCAAACCATGATACTACCACCACCATGTTTCACAGATGGGATAGGGTTCTTATGCTGGAATGCAGTGTCTTCCTTTCTCCAAACATAACACTTCTCATTTAAACCAAAAAGTTCTATTTTGGTCTCATCCGTCCACAAAACATTTTTCCAATAGCCTTCTGGCTTGTCCACGTGATCTTTAGCAAACTGCAGATGAGCAGCAATGTTCTTTTGAGGAGCAGTGGCTTTCTCCTTGCAACCCTGCCATGCAAACCATTGTTGTTCAGTGTTCTCCTGATGGTGGACTCATGAACATTAACATTAGCCAATGTGAGAGAGGCCTTCAGTTGCTTAGAAGTTACCCTGGGGTCCTTTGTGACCTTGCCGACTATTACATGCCTTGCTCTTGGAGTGATCTTTGTTGGTCGACCACTCCTGGGGAGGATAACAATGGTCTTGAATTTCCTCCATTTGTACACAATCTGCCTGACTGTGGATTGGTGGAGTCCAAACTCTTTAGAGATGGTTTTGTAACCTTTTCCAGCCTGATGAGCATCAACAACGCTTTTTCTGAGGTCCTCAGAAATCTCCTTTGTTCGTGCCATGATATACTTCCACAAACATGTGTTGTGAAGATCAGACTTTGATAGATCCCTGTTCTTTAAATAAAACAGGGTGCCCACTCACACCTGATTGTCATCCCATTGATTGAAAACACCTGACTCGAATTTCACCTTCAAATGAACTGCTAATCCTAGAGGTTCACATACTTTTGCCGCTCACAGATATGTAATATTGGATCATTTTCCTCAATAAATAAATGACCAAGTATAATATTTTTGTCTCATTTGTTTAACTGGGTTCTCTTTATCTACTTTTAGGACTTGTGTGAAAATGTGATGATGTTTTAGGTCATATTTATGCAGAAATATAGAAAATTCTAAAGGGTTCACAAACTTTCAAGCACCACTGTAGGTCTATTGTTCAAATGCGTTCTACAGTCTATGGGGCTGCGTTGTGGGTGCAAGTGCCAGGACCGTTTTATTTATTTACTTTCTTTATAATCTCAGTCAGATACACAAGCAAGATTAAGTCTTTACTCTGCTGTGTTTTATTATGGCCATCAATATATTGTAACCTGTGTTTGATTTGTTAATTGTTGATCCAGTTGTTGCCTTAACGCAGGGGTCTGCAATGGCTCGGGAGCCAGATGTGGCTCTTTTGGTGACTGCATCTGGCTCGCAGATTAATCAGCTCACATTTTAATGAAAAAGTCAGTTAGCTGTCCGCAAAGCAAAGCCTTTTGACAAAGAACATGGCAAAAAAGGTGACTGGTAGGCTACCGTACATTTCAACAGGAATGGACAGAGGAATTCGCCTTTGTGGGGTGAGAGGGTTCTGCTTTGTGTCCAATAGGCCTATACAATGACAAGATTGCATCAATGAAACAATGAAATAAAGCAGCACGTCGAAACACGCCAAGCTATGTTTGCGTCAGTCAAAATATTCAGCGGGGGACAGGAGGAAGACGGCATGTCAAGAGTCTCTTCATTATGAAAAAGAATATATTACACTCAAATTGTTGGTCATACATAAAAATGCATTTTAGTTGTATTCAGCGTCACTTTTTATATATGGCTCTCATGAAAATGTATTTGAAAACATGTGGCTTTCATGGCTCTCTCAGCCAAAAAGGTTCCCAATCCCAACCCCTGCCTTAACGTATGTGTGGAAAGCAAGAGTGAACTTGAGTGCCTGTTTGGAGAACATTCTGAGCGTTTGTTGTCCAGGATTTGATAACTGGTGCTGTTGCAATACATGTCATGCAATAGGCGTGTGTGCGTAAAGTTATAGTAAACTGCCCCCCGCCTTTTTTTTTTGAGTCGCCGGACCCACCCACCTCCTGCGTTCCGGGACTTCCCACTTCACAAATTAAGCACTGCATACACTTACTGTTTTATGCAGTTATCTAATCAGCCAATCTCTTGTCAGCAGCACAGTGCATGAAATCATGCAGATACAAATCAAGAGCTTCAGTTAATGTTCACTTCAAACATCAAAATGGGAAAAATTGTGATCTCTGTAACTTTCCCTGTGGCATGGGTGTTGGTGCGAGATGAACTGGTTTGAGTATTTCAGAAACTGCTAATCTCCTGGGGTTTTAACAAACTACAGTCTCTAGAGTTTAAACAGTATGGTGTGAAAAACAACAAAACATTGAGTGAGCAACAGTTCTGTGGGTGGAAACGACTTGTTGATAAGATAGGTCAGAGGAAAATGGCCAGGTTGGTTCGGGCTGTCAGGAAGGATATAGCAACTCATGGTGAGCAGAAAAGCATGTCAGCATGCAACAGCAGAACAACACATTGGATTCCACTCTTGCCAGCCAAGAACAGGAATCTTAGAATCAAGAACAAGTTCCTATTAAAGTAGCTGGTGAGTGTATGCATAATTAGCTCACCACAAATCTAAAACTTTGAGCCCTTCATCTTTCAGGCATGCAAACTGGTCAGGGGTGAAAAAGGTGAGAAGGGTGCACAGACACACGGCACACGCGCAAAAGTACATTTCGTAGTCTACGTTACAAAAAAAATTGCAACCAGTGACATCTTGAATTTAATACAGTACAAAATAACTTTCCATAAACATGTCTTAATAAGTTACTGTTGAGTGGCCGGTAAATTGTACCATTTATTTGTCAGTGGCCAGTAAAGTTTGATATTTTGTGAAGTTAATTTTCACCCCTGTGTACAACACAGTGGGCTATTTACAAAAAGGTATATATTGCTGCCTGTGCTATCTAACAGACCTACCCCAGAGGACACACCTGGCCAATCCCTGTCTGTCAATTTTCTTAAAGACATCACCTATGTGAAATCAGGGGCGGCTCTAGAAAAATATTTATGGGGTGGCAAGAGGGGGGCAGGAATTTTTGAGGGGTGGCAACGTATTACAGACATCAGTATATATACACATATATACTGAATTTAATCACAGTTATCACAGTTTGACGACAAATAGTATGTACACACTACAAAAGGGCACGGGCTGCCATTTACAAACTCATACAGACAAACTTAATCTCATGCTTTTATTGTTCACGAAGAACACACATTCTCAGATGAGGTCTATACCGTTTCTGGACAGTTTTATACTGTATATGCAAAAGAACAGACACTAAAAAACAACAATAACAACACTGCTTCAAGTTCAGCATGATTTAAACCATTTACACCAGTGTCACATTTTATAGTTTTATTTTCTCATGCTTTGTAAAGGCTCACCAGTGAGCATAACATGAACTTGCCATGCCTACAACAACTGAATGCGGCGATTTCCATGTTGCTCAGCAAAACGCTTCACAAATTTATCAAGATCTAATGCTTTTGTGCGCTTTGATTCAATGGTGAGTACAGCCAAACTTGATAGTCTCTTTTCTGTCATAGTCGACCGCAAATAAGTCTTTATGAGCCTGAGAGATTAAAAACTTCGTTCACAGGATGCACTGCTCACAGGCAAGACAACCGCTATTTTACACAACCTGAACAACTCAAAAAAAAAAAAAACATCTTGGTATGGGTCCAAAAACTGAGTGAACTCCATGAGAGTGGTAGGACTCTCCTGTTCCCCCTTTTTTCTGTCTAGTACTCTCCTCGTCTGATGTAACTCATGTTTAAGATCCTCAATATTTGAATCATAAGCTTCAGCCAATAGCAGAACAGCCTCCTCTCTCAAAAAAGTTGGACTTGACGGATTTAGTGCCTGGACACCCTGCATAATGTTACAATTTGTGTTAGAAAATATTTCTCCAATCATGTTATCCAGAACTGGATAGTACACAGAGACACAAAAAGTGTGTTTGCTATCTGAAGGCATGTTTGGCTACTTCTTTTATTTTTGCTTGAACACCTGCATGTGCCCCACGCTTCACTGCTGCGCCATCGTAGCCCTGTCCCACAAGGTTTTTCTTGTACTCCAGCCCATGTTTCTCAAGGAAGCATATAATCTTGTCACTTAAGGCGGTGGCATCCAGGTGTTCTGCCACTTCAAACTCCAGAAAGCTTTCATGAACCACACCGTTGTAAAAATATCTCAAAACAAATGACATTTGCTCTTTTTTCTGAACATCTTTAGTTTCATCAACAATAACTGAAAACTGCTTGCTCGTTTTAACTTCCTGGATGATTTCCTCTTTGACCATTGCAGCCAAGCACTCAAGTATTTCATTCTGTATTGTTTTACTTGTGTATTTTGCATTTTTAGCTTGTTGTTCAAGTCTTTTTTTAATGATGGGGTTATGATTATCCAGCAAGTCTAACATAGAAAGAAAAACACCCTTTTTTTTTCCAGTCAAGAGACTCCCTGTGACCCCACTGTGCTATGTTTTCTGTGGCTGTTAGAACTAAAATTTCAGCTAATGTTTTAACGTAGTATTGATTTTAACAAAGTTATCACGTTTTTACAATATATTTATCATGTAATATAACATCACGTAATTTCATGATACGAAATTATCACGTTATTTCATGATATTTTCATGTAATAATGTGAAAACACCTTATCAAGAAATAACGTGAAAATATGGTTTAACGTCCTAGGCTAGGCTACTTCCATTAAAAGCAGACGGCCTAGCCTAGCCTACTGTTAGCTTGGCTAACGCGACTTCAAAGCTCTCCGAGCTATTGAAAACACCGAGCAAAAACATGGCTGAATCCTGAATGACTCCTATTTGTATAAAAAGGGGACTACATAGGTGGCAAAACGTAGTGTGTTTCCTGCCATGGAAGTGCACTTGTATATTGAAGAGGAAGCGATTTGCATTACAGCCTTGAATGAGGATTCAAAATGGCGGCTCAGCTCAGTTTTCCCTTCCTCCTTCAGTATACAAGTGCGCTTCCATGTTTATGCAGGAGGGCTGATAGAAGTGGTGAAACATTTTACTTTTTATCGTTTCTTTCACAACTTGAATACGTTGAAACAAAAAATTATGACAAGCTAACGCCGCTTACACTAAAATATCGAGGGAAATTTGTAATAAAAACTTTACAATCGGCAATTTCGACGCGGAAATTCTCGATCGGTCGGGTTACCGGAAACACACTTTTTTTTTTGGCCTTACATGTATAGTTAGCTAAATAACGTTCTCCAACCTGATTTTTATCCTCTCAAAATCAGCATCGCAACTATGCTAGCACTGTTCATTCATTATAATTTCATTTCTTGATAGATAGTTAATCAGCTTTTACCTCTGTCCTCCCGTGTCTCCTTTCCTCGCGACTCCTGGCTCCCTCGCTTCGCGCCTCTCAATTTTCCAAAACAACCAATCTCTGGCGTTATCTCGTGCTGCATTCGCCACAGTCAGACATTGGAAATTCGCGCACGTAAATGTCATATTGGCCGTAATTTTTCTTTGAATTCGTCGCTGCCAACTGGGGTGGCAGCAGGGGTGGCAAGGCTCTCTTTTAGAGTGGCATTTGCCACCCTATGCCACCCCGGTAGATCCGCCCATGGTTATTCACCCCCGAGCGCGCTGGAAACTGTTCCATTGGTATGTTCAGATCCAGTCGCGAGATGAGGTTGCCAGATCTCTCTATAAAAAGGTGACTTTGCGGTCTGAATCTGTGGAATATTCGTAAGCGAGGACTGGCAACCAGCAGTGGGTTGCGCACCAGCTGATCAGAACTCCAATGGAAAAGAAGCGTGTGTTAGTAACTGTTTATCTCGATTGGCTGTAACCTTGTAAGTGAAATGTTTGGCAACAATAACGTTGTAGCCTGCCTACCCCCCCCCCCAAAAAAAAACTCTTCGGATCTACACGATTCACACAAGTGACCCATTTTGGGACCAAAACGGCGAATTTCGCCGAAAGGTGAGGAGTTTGCATGTGTGACTTTTCACCTGCACAATAGCCAATGCTGCATACACCACTTCGTCTGCAAAATCAAATATATTCTCCAAGCCACAAGACCTTCCAGAGCAGTGAGGAACTTCTAAACAGCAAGGAGACTTTAAATGCTCTGGCCTACTTTTGAATACTTCCGCCATGAGGTCATCTCTAAAGCAGCACAAGAACTCCTCTTTGTAACAACAGCAAGCAACAAAACTTTCACACAAGTTTGGTAGGTACTTTCTGTGATTTTCCTATATTTCCTCTGCATAATTTAGTTCAGTCAAACTCCTTCCCATGCCACAAGGCACATCAGCACTTATCTCTGTTTTAGTAGCCCTTGGCCTCTCGCTTATTACATAGCTAGGGTTACAGTGGGGGGCTAGTCCTCTGGTAACCATGAGAGATTGACTCCCTACTCACATCTGTATTGTAGTAGGTACCATTTTTATGATGGTCTTTGGTATGACCTGAATGCAAGTAGAACTAATGATCTCCCAGTCGAGAAGTGGACACGCTAACCATAACATTACATTAATTACATAATGGCATTTAGCAGATGTTCTTATCTAGAGCGATGTACAACATACCCAGAGCAGCCTGGGGAGCAGCTGGGGGTTAGATACCTTGCTCAAGGGCATTCCATTCCTGCTGATCCAGTTAATCAAACTGGTGACCTTTTGGTCCCAAAGCTACTTCTCTAACCATGAGGCTATGGCTTCCCCCACTAGGGCAACTTGCAGTTATAATTTAAATATTCTGTGTTTAAATTTATCACTACTGTTCTTCATTTTGGGCAGCATGGTGGTGTAGTGGTTAGCATGGTCACCTCACAATGAGAAGGTCCTGGGTTCAAGCCCAGTGGCTGGTGAGGGCCTTTGTGTGAAGCTTGCATGTTGTCCCTGTGTCTGCATGGGTTTCCTCCAGGTGCTCCGGTTTCCCCCACAGTCCAAAGACATGCAAATTAGGCTAATTGGTGGCTCTAAATTGACTGCAGGTGTTTGTCTCTGTGTCAGCCCTGCGATAACCTGCCAACTTGTCCAGGATGTACCCTGCCTCTCGCCCATAGTCAGCTGGGATAGGTTCCAACTTGCCTGCAACCCTGTAGAACAGGACAAGTTTCTACAGATGATGGATGGAAGGTCATCATTTTGCAATGTTGGGCCTCAGGCATACTTCTCAGAAGTAACCTAATATTATATGGTAATCTCTGTGCTTTGGTCATTTCATTTCCACAACCCATCCTCATTTCACCATTGTTTATTATTTGTGTTCCTTAGTGTTGGTGTCTTAATTGTACTGTAGTTTAGAAATAAATGTTTGTGTGTTATAAAGATTTGTGACTGTCTGTTTGGTTTTCTAATGATTTTGGTCCCTGAATAACTTGTAGCTTCTAAGTAAATTAATCTTTCCCTTAAGTTACAATGGAACCCTTTTTAATTGCACAGTAAGAACACATCTATTAAACTAAATCAGTGGATGATTAGTTAATTTAGGCTGAGTAATAATTCTTTATTATTAATTTCCCCTTTTTTTGAGCTAACTTCTGCCATTGGACTACATAACATGATACCCAGAAGTCACTGCTCTTCACAACATCTCAGCATGCACTGTTGCAGAGGCACTTTTCGGAGTTATATCTTGAGTAGGGATCCCAAAAGAAGTCCTGACTGACCAGGGCACTATATTTGTCACATACTCTTTGCAAAGTGTACAAATTATTAGGGACTAAACTGATTCACACCAGTGTTTACCATTGACAAATGGATGGACTGCTGCAATGATTTAATCAAACCCTTAAAAATATGATTTGTAAATTCATTCACAATGATGTATGGGATAGGTTTAAGTGGCTCAAACCCCTGTCATTTGCAGTATGAGAAGTCTCTTAGACATTGTGGTGTCTTAGACATCATTTGGGAAAATTGGGAGGTGGGACTTTCTGACAAAAGGTATTAATCTTCTAAACAAAATTCAAGACATTCTGGACATGAGATAAAAACTCTACACTTTAAGTCATCTAATACAGTGAAATTTGTGTCAGGCCCAAGAACTACAATCCTAACTGTACAACAGGGTACTCCACTATAGGAATTTACATCAGGAGATAAGGTACACATGTTGAGCTCTAAATTACTTCTGAAGTGGCAAGAACCTTTGAGATCACACAGTGAGTAGGAGAAATTAAGTCAGGGGAATGGACAGAGGTGATGCACTTTAAATATACAGTGTCTTGCAAAAGTATTCATCCCCCTTGGTGTTTGTCCTGTTTTGTCGCATTACAAGCTGGAATTAAAATTGATTTTGGGGGGATGAGCACAATTTGATTTACACAACATGCTTACCACTTTAAAGGTGCAAATTGTTTTTTTTTTTTTTTAATTGTGACACAAACAATAATTCAGATGAAAAAAAAAAACAGAAATCTGGAGTGTGCATAGGTATTCCCCCCCCCAAAAGTCAATACTTTGTAGAGCCACCTTTTGCTGCAATTACAGCTGCAAGTCTCTTGGGGTAAGTCTCTATTAGCTTAGTACATCTAGCCACTGGGATTTTTGCCCATTCCTCAAAGCAAAACTGCACAAACTCCTTCAAGTTAGACGGGTTGTGTTGGTGTACAGCAATCTTCAATCTTCTTATGTCACAGATTCTCAATTGGATTGAGGTCTGGGGTTTGACTAGGCCACTGCAAGACATCTAAATGTTTCCCTTTAAACCACTCCAGTGTAGCTTTAGGGTCATATATAGGGTCATTGTCCTGCTAGACTGTGAACCTTTGTTCCAGTTTCAAACCTCGGGCTGACTCAAACAGGTTAATCCTCAGAATTGCCCTGTCGTTCGTGCCATCCATCTTTCCTCCAATCCTGACCAGCTTTCCTTTCCCTGCAGATGAAAAACATCCCCACAACATCAGGGACGTGCACAGGAATTATGAAGGGCAGTTGCTCTGACCTGAAGAAAGGGCAGACCCCCCCCCCCACACACACACACACACAACCTCACAGGCTTTAAACTATGAAGCACACGGTCTTTATTGAAATATTACAAATAAGTAAACCACAGAAATTCAGCACTCAGTCTCACTAACTACTACTAATTGAAACTAAACATATTTATTTACATACATACATATTGAACATAGTGAGAGCGCAAACGTTCAAAAAAGAAGGTGCCTATTAGGGGTCATGTCAACAAAAATCTTCAGGACCTCATGTTTGTTGATTTCTATGTCCTTTTCTATGGCCAGGAGGAGGAGGTCAGACAGCCGCTCTTGACCACACTGATTACGGAGCCTTGTTTTCACCAGCTTCAGCTTTGAGAATGAGCGTTCCACTGTTGCAGTGGAGACTGGCAGAGTGGCATAGATTTTGATCAGTTTGAACAGTGTGGGGAAAATAATGTCAGCATGGTTTTCCCTTAATATTTCCAGCATGGGGCGGCACGGTGGTGTAGTGGTTAGCGCTGTCGCCTCACAGCAAGAAGGTCCTGGGTTCGAGCCCCGGGGCCGGCGAGGGCCTTTCTGTGTGGCGTTTGCATGTTCTCCCCGTGTCCGCGTGGGTTTCCTCCGGGTGCTCCGGTTTCCCCCACAGTCCAAAGACATGCAGGTTAGGTTAACTGGTGACTCTAAATTGACCGCAGGTGTGAATGTGAGTGTGAATGGTTGTCTGTGTCTATGTGTCAGCCCTGTGATGACCTGGCGACTTGTCCAGGGTGTACCCCGCCTTTCACCCGTAGTCAGCTGGGATAGGCTCCAGCTTGCCTGTGACCCTGTAGAAGGATAAAGCGGCTAGAGATAATGAGATGAGATGAGATTTCCAGCATGGCTTTCACTGTCTTCTTGGGACGCTTGTAAGATGCATGGAAGACTCTCAGCTCTGTTTGTAGACTGGTTTCTTCCCCCTGAAGACCATAAAACTCACATACCGTAGCGTATGGGCCGTATGTTGACCTTGGATGCTAGCGACATTCACCCACTGTTCTGGGTCAGTGAGTCTCTGTAATGACATCACAATGTCCCGAGTCTTCCCTTCTCCATAGAATCTTCTCTCTAGTTCTTGTCTCAGTCTATCCAAAAATGTATAGTATGTTCTTCCCCTGTAGTACTCCTCCAAGGTCTGAACTTCATCATCTTCCCTTGCAGATTTAGAGGTGTATTTCAGCTTTGCAGGGACTTTTCTGCGCCTACCTGGAATGCTTGTCGGGATGTTTATGTCATGTTCCTCTGCAATTATTGTGGTAGTGTTGTAAATTTGTGAGAAATGACTGTCTCTCCTCAGTTCTCCTACTCGCTTCATGACACCATCCAAAACAGAGTAAGCAGCAGCCAAGTCCAGGTCATTCTGCTGGAGAACTTTAGAAGCCACTGATGTCTCCATGAACACTGGCGTTGCTATTTCAAGGCAGAGCAGAAATTCGAAATCTATGCTGCTCAACAGCATCTTAGCCTCTCCTGCAGCCAGATCGGGGGGGTCAGACTCTCTCAGACCTCTCAAGTACTGTAGGATAGCAGGGAGGACCTTCCTAATTGTCTTCAAAGCATCTTCCCTGCAGCTCCAACGGGTGTCTGAAAGCCTCTGCAGTTCAAGGACACATTGGTCTGGATTCATGGCTTTTTGAGTATCCACAAATGCAGCGTGGCACTTTGTGGAACTGGCAATAAATGTGTACAGCCTCTCAACAACTGTAAAGAAATCCACAAAGAACTTGTTGGATTTTGCACTCTCAACTAAAACTAGATTCAAACAATGTGCATGGCAGTGCACATACAGTGCCTTTTCGTTTAGCCTCTGAATCCGGGACTGCAGCCCACTGTAGCGTCCGCTCATGTTAGCTGCCCCATCGTATCCCTGTCCACAGACATCTTGAATGTTGAAGTTATTTTCCTCAAGCAACTTCATCACAACATTCTCCAGTGCCTCTGCAGTTGTTGATGCCACATCACATAACTGAACAAAGTGTTCCTTTATAGTCATGTTGTGGACATATAGCACAGCAAAGGACACCTGCTCAATATGTGACACATCAGTGGTCTCATCCAGCAGAATAGAAAATTGTGATGCCTCCATCACTTCCTTCTGTATGACTCGTTTGACATAAACACTAAGTGCTTTTATGAGGTCATTCTGAGTCCTATTGGATAGGAGAGACACCTGGGGCCTTTTGTTTGATGCTTGGCTTTCCTTGACTATGTCAAGATGACGCCCAAGTACGCTGTCATATTGGCCAAGCAAATCTACCAAGTTCAGGAAATTTCCTTTGTTTGAACTTGACAAGCCTTCTTCATTACCCCGAAAGGCCAAAGCTTGTTTTGCCAGATATAATGTGATATCCATTAAACGGAAGATTATCTCTGTTTTTCTGCCTCTCTATTTCTTTCGCTGCTTCCATCTGTGCATCAGCTGCTGCAAATGCCCTCTGCAGTGTATCTTTTTTAAAGGCTTTCCACCTGATCATGCTGAGCATATGTGCTTCACTGCTGCGGTGCTCTTTGATCTTTACTTTGGCCTGCCTCCACAAGGTTATCCCTATAGACTTCCATCCTTTCTTGCTCTGAAACTTCTCCTCGTTCATGAAATTCCTGCAACTAAAGCAGTACATGGCATCTCTAAGAGGAGAATATTCCACCCAGGGATCGTCATTGTACCACTGAGCTTGAAAAGAGCGCCCATCTGATTTTTTTGGGAACTTCACCATAGGATGGCAAGGCCCGACTGAAGTGCAGAATCTGATGAAGTTCTGATCGTACTTAAGATTGTTGCTCTCTACATGTGCTGGATCAGTGGGATTAGACAACCTCAGCAAAAAATCAAAATCAGTAGATTCTGCCAAACTCTGAACATCCTCCCTTTCAGATGATGTCCTCTCCCTCATCTCATCCTCTTGCTCATCTCTCCTTTCTCTGTTCTCCTCCTTTGTTTTTTTTATTGCTGTAATTATTTTATTTTATCTTATATACAGCTTGATATATAGCTTGCTGGTCTTTAAACCTGTAGCTTAATCCTATATCGAGTAATCAGCATTATGCCTACCTGTCCTAAATGCCTCCTCCTGGTCCACATTTTCCTGAAGTGAGGAGGTTTGTGGCTGCTCCTCATCTTAAATGTAATGCAATTATGAGAAAATGCCATTAGTAGGCTAAAATATGAGGATGATTAATCAATTAGCCTACATTGTCATTTTTATGACAATGCTGCAAAGTCTCTGTCTCACCTGTTGCTTGGCTTTTTCGCAGCCAACTCTGCAGAGAGGTGCTCCCCTTAGCTGCCTCTTTGAGTTGTCTCTCTCTCTCTCTCTTGAATCCGCCTCTTTTCCGTAGGCATTTTTCGAATTGCCTTCATTTTAACATTACACACATGACCCAAAATAGTTAAGAATTAGTTTTCTAATCATATGAAATAGCCTAATTCAAATGATGCATTATTTCCATCATTCTTCCTGCTTGCTAAAATGAAATGTTAGAAAACTATCAGCAGACATGTAGGCCTAACATTAGTTTGCTTATCACAGAGCAGCTTGTAAAAAGTTACAGGTTGTCTGCAAGCTAGCTGGCTGTCGGATTTTTTTTTTTTTTGCTAACTAAACGTGGCACAGTATCTGGCTGTTGGATTGTTTAGGCTCACTAAACGTCGCAAACTGCACCTGGGTTGATGAAGATTTCAGAAAAGTTGATGGTGATCATTTTTATACTCTGTGTACATCTCAAGCTCACCTTTTAGACCCCCGTCATGGCACAGAAGGTAGTCGGTTTTAACTGCCGCGGCATCTGCAACAATCTCGTTATGCATGCAGGCTGAAGTGCAGGTCGCGTGCAGCGCTTCAGTTTTGTGAGACCCCGCCCCGCCCCCTCCCTTCTGCCTTTCTCTTGCGGTGTCTGATGGAATGATTGATGGTACTTTAGGCTATTTTAGGACACGTTTGAAAACAAAAGCATGAATTATAATGAAAATCATGTTCAAATCTGAAATTCTGTATTCCTTGAATGATTTATATTATTTTTCCCCCCTCCCTCGGAAGGGCAACATCAGTAGAGGAGGGCATAAAGGCAGTTGCCCGGACAACTAGAGCCACCCCCTCTGCACGTCCATGCACAACATGATGCTGCCACCACCCTGCTTCACTGTAGGAATGGTGTCCTCAGGGTGATAGGAAGTGGTGGGTTTGT
Organism: Neoarius graeffei; assembly: GCF_027579695.1. NCBI lineage: Eukaryota > Metazoa > Chordata > Actinopteri > Siluriformes > Ariidae > Neoarius > Neoarius graeffei. The sequence goes on from NC_083572.1 coordinate 23,110,514, forward strand.
GCCACACGTGGCATTTCCCATGATGGCCAAAAAGTTCAATTTTGGTCTCATCTGACCAGATAATCTTCTTCCATGTGTTTGGGGAGTCTGTCACATGCTATCGGGCAAACTCCAAATGTTTTTCTTACCATATTTTTTTTCTTTAAGTAACAACTTTTTTTTGGCCACTCTTCCATAAAGCCCTGATCTGTGGAGTGTACAGCTTAAAGTGGACAGATACTCCCATCTCCACTGTAGATCTTTGCAGCTCCTTCAGTGTTTTCTTTGGAGTATTTGTTGCATGTCTGATTAATGCCCTCCTTGCCCGGTATATGAGTTTTGGTGGACGGCCTTCTCTTGTCAGGTTTGTAGAGGTGTCATATTCTTTCCATTTTGATATGATGGATTTAATGGTGGTCCGTGGGATATTCAAAGTTTGAGATTTTTTTTATAACCCAATTTTTTTTTACAAGGTTGATTTATACAGACATGTGACACTTTGATTGTACATAGGTGGATCTTAATCAACTAATTATGTGACTTATGAAGTTAATTGGTTAGACCAGCTCTTATTTAGGGCTCTCAAACGAAAGGGGGTGAATACCTATCACACTCCAGATTTCTATTTTTTTTATCTTAAATTATTGTTTGTGTCACAATAAAAACAATTTGCACCTTTAAAGTGGTAGGCATGTTGTGTAAATCAAATGGTGCTAACCCCCCCAAAATCCATTTTAATTCCAGCTTGTAATGTGACAAAATAGGACAGACACCAAGGGGGATAGTCATCCCCCTTGGTGTCTGTCCTATTTTGTCACATTACAATGGTTTCAGGAGATAGTATATTTATGGTGATAGTGTCTTGCAAAAGTAGTCACTTTTGCAAGACACTATCACCATAAATATACTATCTCCTGAAACCATGGAGAAAGGCGGTTTCTATGGAACTAATTATCCAACATGTTTTTGCTTCGACCAGGTCGCATGGACCTCGTAGAGCACCATATTGAGACTCCTCCAGGGGTGGTGGTATGCAGCCACCCCTGTTGTTTACCCAAACACAAAAAAAGTTCAAGAGGAGCTCAAGGCTATAGAGGGATCCCGCATGACGTCACCGCGCCGCGAGATTTCGGTAGTCGCCATATTGGAAGACCAAGTACACATCTATGCAAGTACATACATACATAAAACAAACTACACCTGAAATGTAGCCAGGGCCGGTTCTGCCCTAATCTGGATCCGGGTGCAACATCGCGCAACCCCCCCCCCAAAAAAAAAAACAAAAAACAAAAACACACCAGTCTAAATCAGGACAACCAGTGTTCGAACTACGGGGGTACTCGGGGGATCCGAGATCCCCTGAAACAGACATGAGATCCCTTGAAAACATGATTTGAGAAATGTTGGGGGGTCTCTAAAATATTGGCAAAATGATGTTTATTGACATAGCAATCGTGTGTAACGGGAAGCATTTGCATATCCGAAGTGTTGTGTTTACATCAAAGATAAAATAAACCGATATGACAACGACTGCTGCTGCCAGGTTGGTTGTTGAGTAGCCTGACTGTTTTTTTTCTTGCGTGTGGTATCATTGTTGACGCGAGGTTGTTTTTTGAACATGCCAATGCGGACACGATTTCCCCTGATGAGTTATGACTTCAGATGCGATGCGTGTGTGGAGTCCGCGTAATATGTGCGTAAGATAGGCTTCTCGTGTGTTTGGAGATCCGCGCTCCGAGACAAGCGCAAGCACCCCCCAGGGAAAAAAAGGGACCCCCCGAAAATATCGGCATAGTTCGAACACTGAGGACAACCATCACATAACTATAACTATAAACATTTTAGATCAACTATTTTAACTAAATGGGCTATAATAAATAAGCCTGCAGGCAGCCACGGCGGGCTGCCTCAGAAAAGTAACCATTCAATGACACAACTGAAAGCCTGCAGCCACAGCGGGCTGCCTCAGAAAAGTAACCATTTGTCCTACCTTAAAACTCGTTTTGCATTTTCTGCCTCCTTTTTTGTATTTTCGACCCTGTGTTTATTTTCTTTCCTTTTCTGAAAACCCGATTTGTGTCCAGACATTTTGTTCTGCTACCAATCAGTGCACAGGGGAGTGTCTGCTCATGCCCCTAGCCCCACTGTGCTTCGTTTGGCTCGCTTCAGCCCTACTCCAAAACCGTGCGAGTTTTGGGTGCTAAGCAGGGCTGAAGCGAGCTGAGTCGTGCTGCTCTAAGGTAGTCGAAACGCGAGCCGTGTCGGGCTGAAGTGAGCTGAAGTGAGCTGAAAAAGGGTAGTGGAAAAGGGCCATAAGTCTGGTGTTATTCCATTTAATACCAAAGGATGAGTTGTTCATGCTTCTACGCATGACAAAGTCAATAGTCAAAAGGAAGAATAGGGGTGATCATATACAACCCTGGTGTACACCTGAAACAATGTTGAAAAAGTTTGTATGGCTTGTTGTCATTCTGACACAGCTTGATGAGTTGAGGTAAAGGTTCTTGAAGATGTTGATGGATTTTTGTGGAATTCCATATGTTTTAGCAATACTCCACACTGTCTCCCTATGTACACTGTCAAATACCTTTCTGAAGTCTACGAAGTTTATACACAGTTTTGTGTTGAATTCCATGCTCTGCTCAATGATGTTCCTCAGTGTTAAGATCTGTTCGCTGCAAGATCCTCCAGGGTGGAAACCTGCCTGTTCCTCTCGCAGCCTTATACCCAGGGTATCCTTTAGTCTGTGTAGTAGCACAGTGCAAAATACCTTTCCAGGTACTGACAAGAGCGTTATACCCTTCCAGTTGTTAGTCACTCAGCTCTCCCTTTTTTTGGTAGCTTTACTATTACTCCCCTCCTCCAGTCTTCAGGCACTTGTTCTGCTTCCCAGACCATATTGAAGAGGTGGGTCAATCGCTGTATTAGCGCTTAGTGTCCATGTTTCAATAACTCTGGTGAAATTTTATCTATTTCCAGAGATTTGCCATTTTTGAGGGTTTTGATGGCTCTGGAGACCTCAGTGTCCCTGAATTGGTTTGTATTTACATCGAGGGGGTCCATGTCATCTAAAGGGTTGAACTGTACAGCTGATGGTGAGTCCGGTTGACTGAGCACTTCTTCAAAGTGTTCAGCTCATCTAGCGTTCTGATCTTCCTCTGATGTAAGGGTTTTGCCATCCTTATCTTTTATTGGTACTGAGCAAAAGCTGTTGCTGCCACTGAGTTCCTTGGTGAGCCTGTAGAGAGTTTTTGAGTCATTTCTATTTGCAGCCTCTTGTGCCCCTTGTTCTTTCTTGTGTATCCAAGTCCTTTTGTCTTTCCTGCAGTGTTTCTTTACTTTCCTGTCCAGATCTGAGTATCTTCTGTCTAGGGAGCATCTGTCTTCTTTCTTCTGAGCCTGATCCCTTTGAATTTTCTGTTCTTTCCATTCGTCTATGAGCTGCCATGTCTCTTGACTTCACAACGTGGGCCTCTGCACTTGCCAACTGATTTCTCTGCAGTTTCATTTACATGGCAATTGAGGTTTTCCCATTCTTCCTCGATGTCCTGGGAGTGTTGGAGGATTGAGAAGCGGTTACTCAGCTCCAACTGGAACTTTTGGGCTATTCAATTGTCTCTCAGCTTTTCTACTGCAATGGGGTGATCAAACTTCTCTTCCTTCTTCTGTTTGAGTCTAAGTGATTCAGCCAGTAGGTAATGGTCTGACCTGATATCAGCTCCTCTCCTGGCTTTCACGTCCAAAAGAGATGTCCTCCACTTACGGCTGGTACAGATGTAGTCAATTTCATTGGAGCACTTGCCTCCTGGTGCCCTCCAGGTTTTCTTATGTTTATGCTGGAAGTATGTGTTTATGATATGGACTCCATTTGTGAAACAAAAGGAGATAAGGCATTGTCCATTGTCGTTGTGGGTGGGAGATGTTCCATGTGGTCCAATGGTTTGTTCCAGGCCTTTTCTTTTGGGTCCAATCTGTGCATTGAAATCTCCAATGAGGAGCTTTATGTCATAGCTGGGGATACTATCTATGACATCTTGGAGCTTGCCATATAATTAATATTTCTCATCATCTTCAGAGTTTTCTGTTGGTGGATAGACTTGTATAATTGTGGTTTTGGCATGTCTGCTGCAGAGTCTAGCTTTTATAATTCAGTGGTCTACTGGTGTCCAGATAATAAGGGCTTTCCCTGCTTCTCTTCCAAGTATGATGCCAACGGCATGGGTGTGTGCGCTATTATGGCCAGAGTAGAGGATTGTCTTGTCTCCCTCTCTCACCTTTCCCTGTCCTGCCCATCTAATTTCGCTGACACCCAGTATTTTTAAGCCATAGTTGTCCATCTCATTGATGATTTGTTCAAGTTTTCCACATTCAAATAAAGTTCTTGCATTCCAAGTGCCTAATTCCTTTGGCAGAGAGAATTGAGCATTTCGAGGAGTGTGCTGTCCTCTCTTTGCTGAGTATCTGTTTCTTTTGCTTCTGTTGCTGTTCCTGTAGTGGAGGTTTTTATGGGGAGGGGTCACTGACCCCTTGCCCAACCCCACCTGGATTTATATTACCACCCAGGAGCACCATGGCGGTGCAAGTGCTATTACCCAGCAGCAGATCCCCTGGAATCCGTCCCACCATCATTAAACTTGCCAGGAGCAAGAGGAACTTTGCAGGTCTGACCCTAATAGCTCACTCCTTGCCCACAATGGTATCGCAAACCAAGGTCATTGCTGTAGCCGTTGCTTGGGGGATACCACTTGGAGGTTAGCACTCTGACTTAAACCCCCAGAAAAGTCAATACATTGTATAAATTTGATGCACATCCAATGCTGTGCATTGATAAACTGCTTAACCGGCTAGGCATGACTCACCTTTTTTTCGACACTGGATTTAACCAAGTGGTATTGGCAGATTTCCTTAACTCCAATATCCTGACAAAAAAAAGCACCTTTTACACTGTGTTTGGGTTGCACCAAACTGTCACCCTTCTGTTTGGTTGGTTTGGCACTCCAGCGAGGTTGCCTCATGGACAGAATACTCCACCCACACAATCTACTGTATATGCTTAGTTAGATGACATAATTTATACTAACGAATGGCAGCAGCATTTACAACATCTGAGAACTATCCTGAGATGTTTGATTTGGGCACGACTCACAGCAATTCCAAACAAATATGGAATTGGGCAGGTTTAAGAACAGTATTTTTGCTTCCATTTGGGGCATGGGCAGATCTCATCTCATCTCATTATCTCTAGCCGCTTTATCCTGTTCTACAGGGTCGCAGGCAAGCTGGAGCCTATCCCAGCTGACTATGGGCGAGAGGCGGGGTACACCCTGGACAAGTCGCCAGGTCATCACAGGGCTGACACATAGACACAGACAACCATTCACACTCACATTCACACCTACGGTCAATTTAGAGTCACCAGTTAACCTAACCTGCATGTCTTTGGACTGTGGGGGAAACCGGAGCACCCGGAGGAAACCCACGCGGACACGGGGAGAACATGCAAACTCCACACAGAAAGGCCCTCGCCGGCCACGGGGCTCGAACCCGGACCTTCTTGCTGTGAGGCGACAGCGCTAACCACTACGCCACCGGGCATGGGCAGATGCATTTCCAAATTGATAAGACAGCAGTGATTGTGGCCTACCCAAGATCAAAAAAGGTGTGAAGCAGTTCCTGGGCCCAGGTGGCAATTGTCAGAGTGGACTTAGCCATGTGAGCAGGCTTTTTCCAGGTAAAAGCAGCTTTGTATGGAGGCCCACTGTTGCATTCTCCTGACTTTTCTCTCCCTTTTGTTCTAAAGAGTGGTGTGTCAGATGGAGAGCTGGGGGCTGTTTTGTCCCAGGTGGTGGAGCTGGAGGAGCACCCTGTGCTGTACATCAGGAAGCGCCAGGTAAGAGAGAGCAAGTATAGCACAATAGAGAAGGAGTGTCTGGCCATCAAGTGGGTGGTGGCCACCCTCTGATACTACCTACTGGGGCACCCCCTTTGCCCTTTATTCTGATCATGCCTTGCTCCAATGGCTCCACTGCATGAAAGATGCCAATGTGCAAATCGCTTGTTGGTATCTGGCACTTCAGCTGTACAAGTGTGAAGTGGTCCACAGGCCAGGGGCACAGATGGTAGTGGCTGATTACCTCTCATGTGGGGGATGGTGAGGGGATATAAGTCAGCTGCAGGCTGGACAGCTCCTCAGACTAAAGCTGTGCCAAAAGCCACCTGTCTCCTGAGTGCGCTTTCCCACCACACACACACACACAAGGGCTATACACATATAGTATATATGGTGATACATATCAAATATGTTGTCAAGAATTCTGAAATGATACTTGTGTCCTATTGCTCACTCAGGAACATATGTGGAAAAATTACTGACACCCCAAAATAATACTTAACTGAAAAACAAATCTTATTTAAAACATCTATTCATTTTGAACAGCTCTCAATCACCAGAAACTGTTGTATGTCACATCACACTGGTCACATCAGTAAGGTAGTGGATATAAAACAATAATAGGAACATTACAGGAAGAAAACATTACATAAAGAGACCCAGTGCTGTTATTATTTCTAAAGAAGGTTTGCATGGAAAAAACTGAAACAATACATACAATGCTCATAATTCTTTAGCTCTCATTTCAATGTCTCACCTTGGAGCTCTGCCTAATGAAGGAAAGTCTATCCACTGAGCTGATGTCCAAGAGGTCCTCCACACCATCAGCCAGGCCTGACAGCGATGAACGTTTCAGCCAGTTGCCTGCACATGTTGTGAATAACAAAAAACATGAATGCCCCAAAGAAAATAGACCAACTCAATTTATAATGTGAGTTATTATTTGACTTGTTATAATAACTCACAGTTATTGTTAACCTGTTACATACATATCTTCTATATGTTTGCTAAAGCACTATCTATAAAAAGGCAGTCTGGGCAGCGTGTGGTTTAGACGATAATTAGTTCAGCAGAAGCACTTTCATACCTGAGTAATGAGCAAATAAGCAACATGGAAATGGAAATGAACCTGGTTGATATAGGGGAAGGATAACTAACACACACACACGGCTTGGACAAAAACTGTACAGCCCATTTCACACACAAAAAGCTTACTGTATACACATAGCTTACAAACATTCAAATTACATTAAAAATATCCCATATAATCTTTATTTAGAGATCTGTAATGATCACAAAATATACACACACATACACACATACGTAGGATGGAGAGAGTGAATGGAAGGCGTACAGTCCTACGGCATGCTGGTGACAAAAAAGAACACAAAAAAGACAGATGAGAATGGGTCTGGATCTCTGAAATTTCAATACACCAATGGTGCATAAGCCATGTGCATACAATTCATTTTTAATTTCTAATAAAAGTTAAAATAAGCAGCTTTAAAAAAAATTTTAACATTATTTACTATGAAAAAATAAGTTTAAAGGTCTTACAAGCCTGGATTGCCAGGTGAAGCACTGGTCTTACAAAATGTGCACATGGCTTAAAGATTATGTAATGAAACATGACAAGTCCCCAACAAATCACACACAACAATGATGAACCAGAATAAGTGATAACAACAAAATGTTAAACTAGAAGGCTAAAGTTCATGACTGAACTTTGATGTTGGCTTGATGGAGCCTGCTAAACAAACTAAAAGGCTTAAATTATATGTGTTTTGTTTATCATTTATTTTAAAATGTTAAAAATGGTTTTAATGTGTAAAGGTTACAATGTTAAAGGTTTATAATGTGTAAAGGTTAAAAATGTTAAAAGCATTTAAACATGTTTAAACTGTTTATGTGAAACCAGTTGGATGTTAGGGCATTGCTAGTTGGGCTATCCCAGGTGGTTGCTAGGCTAGGGTGCTACTAGGTGGTTGCGAGCATACTCAAGTTGGTTCTTAGGGTGTTGCTAGGGGGTTGTTATGCTATCCCAACTGATTACTGGGGTGTTGCTAGGTGGCTGACCTGGGGTCCCAGGTGGTTACTATAGTGTTTCTAGGAAGTTTCAATATGCTCCCAGTTGGTTGTAAAGATTGTAGCTAGGCAATTGCTAAGGAAATGCAGCTGGTTGCTAGGGTGGTAACTGGTTGTCATCATGGTCCAGCTGGTTGTTAGGGTGTTGTTTTGATGGCTGTTATGGGGTTCCAGGTGGTTGCTATGATGTTTATAGGAGGTTTCTATATGATCTCTAGTGGTTGCTAGGTTGTTGCTATGATATTGCAGGTGATTGCTGTGATGTTGCTAACAGGTTGTTATGATAATCCAGTTGGTTGCTAGGGTATTGCTAGATTCCCCATGTACTAGATAATGATTAAGCCTTATGTCTGTGAAACCTGTGGTTTTGGAGTACTGCTACATGTCACCCATAATTCCAATATTTTCCAAAGGCACAGGCACTTTCCTGTATGGGATCTGTACTCATAGGTATGTATACACCTGTGCTGAATTTAATGGCTCCATGTCAAAATCTTCAACTCATGAAAATGGTACAAATTTTCCAGAAGAGGAGGAGAATGTTGGCTCTTTCAAGCTAGCAAAATAACAGATAAGCAAGACCCAACTATTAATCCAAGTTTAGAAAATTAAATAACATCATACATCACGCACAACAAATATCCCTGAGTCATAGGCAGTCAATGAGTTTTTAATTCTAAGCACATTAATGAGGGTAATTGGATGTCACATCTACACACACCTATAGGAAGTTTTAGTTTCTTGCGCAGTGAGATGCGTCGGGAGCGGGAGCGGGAGCGGCGGTCCATGGTGGTGCCCGAGTGGGCAGTAGTACACTCTGATGTGTCCTGTTCTGATTGGCTGCTGGTGTCACTAGCAGCACTCTGAGACTTGAACATCTTCCTCCAGAAGTCCTTCCTTCCTAATAGAGCTCCAGGTATCTGCTCCTCACTGACACACAAGCATATTCAGGCATGCAAACTGGTCAGGGGTGAAAAAGGTGAGAAGGGTGCATGGACACACGGCACATGCGCAAAAATACATTTCGTAGTCTATGTTACAAAAAAAATTGCAACCAGTGACATCTTGAATTTAATACAGTACAAAATAACTTTCCATAAACATGTCTTAATAAGTTACTGTTGAGTGGCCGGTAAATTGTACCATTTATTTGTCAGTGGCCAGTAAAGTTTGATATTTTGTGAAGTTAATTTTCACCCCTGTGTACAACACAGTGGGCTATTTACAAAAAGGTATATATTGCTGCCTGTGCTATCTAACAGACCTACCCCAGAGGACACACCTGGCCAATCCCTGTCTGTCAATTTTCTTAAAGACATCACCTATGTGAAATCAGGGGCAGCTCTAGAAAAATATTTATGGGGTGGCAAGAGGGGGGCAGGAATTTTTGAGGGGTGGCAACGTATTACAGACATCAGTATATATACACATATATACTGAATTTAATCACAGTTATCACAGTTTGACGACAAATAGTATGTACACACTACAAAAGGGCACGGGCTGCCATTTACAAACTCATACAGACAAACTTAATCTCATGCTTTTATTGTTCACGAAGAACACACATTCTCAGATGAGGTCTATACCGTTTCTGGACAGTTTTATACTGTATATGCAAAAGAACAGACACTAAAAAACAACAATAACAACACTGCTTCAAGTTCAGCATGATTTAAACCATTTACACCAGTGTCACATTTTATAGTTTTATTTTCTCATGCTTTGTAAAGGCTCACCAGTGAGCATAACATGAACTTGCCATGCCTACAACAACTGAATGCGGCGATTTCCATGTTGCTCAGCAAAACGCTTCACAAATTTATCAAGATCTAATGCTTTTGTGCGCTTTGATTCAATGGTGAGTACAGCCAAACTTGATAGTCTCTTTTCTGTCATAGTCGACCGCAAATAAGTCTTTATGAGCCTGAGAGATTAAAAACTTCGTTCACAGGATGCACTGCTCACAGGCAAGACAACCGCTATTTTACACAACCTGAACAACTCAAAAAAAAAAACAAAACATCTTGGTATGGGTCCAAAAACTGAGTGAACTCCATGAGAGTGGTAGGACTCTCCTGTTCCCCCTTTTTTCTGTCTAGTACTCTCCTCGTCTGATGTAACTCATGTTTAAGATCCTCAATATTTGAATCATAAGCTTCAGCCAATAGCAGAACAGCCTCCTCTCTCAAAAAAGTTGGACTTGACGGATTTAGTGCCTGGACACCCTGCATAATGTTACAATTTGTGTTAGAAAATATTTCTCCAATCATGTTATCCAGAACTGGATAGTACACAGAGACACAAAAAGTGTGTTTGCTATCTGAAGGCATGTTTGGCTACTTCTTTTATTTTTGCTTGAACACCTGCATGTGCCCCACGCTTCACTGCTGCGCCATCGTAGCCCTGTCCCACAAGGTTTTTCTTGTACTCCAGCCCATGTTTCTCAAGGAAGCATATAATCTTGTCACTTAAGGCGGTGGCATCCAGGTGTTCTGCCACTTCAAACTCCAGAAAGCTTTCATGAACCACACCGTTGTAAAAATATCTCAAAACAAATGACATTTGCTCTTTTTTCTGAACATCTTTAGTTTCATCAACAATAACTGAAAACTGCTTGCTCGTTTTAACTTCCTGGATGATTTCCTCTTTGACCATTGCAGCCAAGCACTCAAGTATTTCATTCTGTATTGTTTTACTTGTGTATTTTGCATTTTTAGCTTGTTGTTCAAGTCTTTTTTTAATGATGGGGTTATGATTACCCAGCAAGTCTAACATAGAAAGAAAAACACCCTTTTTTTCCAGTCAAGAGACTCCCTGTGACCCCGCTGTGCTATGTTTTCTGTGGCTGTTAGAACTAAAATTTCAGCTAATGTTTTAACGTAGTATTGATTTTAACAAAGTTATCACATTTTTACAATATATTTATCATGTAATATAACATCACGTAATTTCATGATACGAAATTATCACGTTATTTCATGATATTTTCATGTAACAACGTGAAAATACCTTATCAAGAAATAACGTGAAAATATGGTTTAACGTCCTAGGCTAGGCTACTTCCATTAAAAGCAGACGGCCTAGCCTAGCCTACTGTTAGCCTGGCTAACGCGACTTCAAAGCTCTCCGAGCTATTGAAAACACCGAGCAAAAACATGGCTGAATCCTGAATGACTCCTATTTGTATAAAAAGGGGACTACATAGGTGGCAAAACGTAGTGTTTTTCCTGCCATGGAAGTGCACTTGTATATTGAAGAGGAAGCAATTTGCATTACAGCCTTGAATGAGGATTCAAAATGGCGGCTCAGCTCAGTTTTCCCTTCCTCCTTCAGTATACAAGTGCGCTTCCATATTTATGCAGGAGGGCTGATAGAAGTGGCGAAACATTTTTACTTTTTATCGTTTCTTTCACAACTTGAATACGTTGAAACAAAAAATTATGACAAACTAACGCCGCTTACACTAAAATATCGAGGGAAATTTGTAATAAAAACTTTACAATCGGCAATTTCGACGCGGAAATTCTCGATCGGTCGGGTTACCGGAAACACACTTTTTTTTTTGGCCTTACATGTATAGTTAGCTAAATAACGTTCTCCAACCTGATTTTTATCCTCTCAAAATCAGCATCGCAACTATGCTAGCACTGTTCATTCATTATAATTTCATTTCTTGATAGATAGTTAATCAGCTTTTACCTCTGTCCTCCCGTGTCTCCTTTCCTCGCGACTCCTGGCTCCCTCGCTTCGCGCCTCTCAATTTTCCAAAACAACCAATCTCTGGCGTTATCTCGTGCTGCATTCGCCGCAGTCAGACATTGGAAATTCGCGCACGTAAATGTCATATTGGCCGTAATTTTTCTTTGAATTCGTCGCTGCCAACTGGGGTGGCAGCAGGGGTGGCAAGGCTCTCTTTTAGAGTGGCATTTGCCACCCTATGCCACCCCGGTAGATCCGCCCATGGTTATTCACCCCCGAGTGCGCTGGAAACTGTTCCATTGGTATGTTCAGATCCAGTCGCGAGATGAGGTTGCCAGATCTCTCTATAAAAAGGTGACTTTGCGGTCTGAATCTGTGGAATATTCGTAAGCGAGGACTGGCAACCAGCAGTGGGTTGCGCACCAGCTGATCAGAACTCCAATGGAAAAGAAGCGTGTGTTAGTAACTGTTTATCTCGATTGGCTGTAACCTTGTAAATGAAATGTTTGGCAACAATAACGTTGTAGCCTGCCTACCCCTCCCCCCCCCGAAAAAAAAACTCTTTGGATCTACACGATTCACACAAGTGACCTATTTTGGGACCAAAACAGCGAATTTCGCCGAAAGGTGAGGAGTTTGCATGTGTGATACTGCAACAGATGCTAATCAGGTTAATCAATATGGCTCTTGAAGGCACATGGGTGGAGGCCAATTGATGGCAGCAAGGCCGACAATGGGGGAGGGTGATTCTTCTCACACTAGGGAGTCTGGTGGGTTTCCTCCAGAAAAATTATTTTAAAAATGGCTTTGAAATATGCAATATCCAAGCATTAGGCAATAAGCAGCTTATTTTTATGGCATTTGTATTGCTATCAAAACTTGCAAGTGGATTGTGTATCTGCTGACAGTTAATTACAGCACATAGTAAGTGGCTGACAGCACCGAGCAGTGTTCATTTTGACGGGGCAATGACCTTGACATACATTAGTCTTAGATCATTACAGACATTAGGCTCTTATATACCTATACTAGAGTCTATCAGATACAGATGTAGATTTTAGATACATTAAAACACTGGGATATTTCCAACATATGGATCTCTTTACAAACCAGTATTATAAAGGGAAATTTAAGCATTAGGCCTAGATTTTGTAAATAAGTTATAAAACATGATATCTAGTGCTCACTGTGCAGAAAGCTTTCCCTGGCTGATCTTTCACAGGCTGTATACACGGAAATGCAAAGACCACTCTTTATTGAACTTCATTTTAGAATGCACATGCTTTCTTTTCTTTGGTGTATTTGTACTTGGTCCATCATAACCTGACATGATTACACAAATGACCGATCGTGTGCATGAGATATAAATTATGTATGATAGAGATCAATAAAGATTAACTTACATATGTACATGCATGGAATGACAGCAGTTGTCATAGGCTTGTAAACTTGCAGGCCCTGTCAAAGCAATTGGAAAATGTTGGCATGTGCAGGCCCTATACGTGTGTGTGTGTGTGTGTGTGTGTGTGCGCGCGCGCGCGCGCGCGCGTGCGTGTTTGCGCACGTGTGTTGTTAATAATCAAGGGTAAAATTTGCTCTGGTAAAATTTGCCCAAATTAAATTAAATTTCAATATGCGTGTAACTGTCATATAACAAAGCCTTCTGCCAAGTTTGGTGAAATTCCTCCACAAATTATGAGAGGGGTTGATTTCAGAAGAACATGAAATTGTCAAAGTACAAGTTATTTAATCAAGGGTCAAAACTCTGGTAAAATTTTCACAAACGAAATTAAATTGCAATATGCGTATTATTGTCATTTAACAAGGCCTTTTGCCAACCATCAAGAAATTCATCAAAAATTGTGATAGGAGTTGATGTCAGAAGGCAAGTACGCCTTCATGAAATTGTGAAAGTGCAAGGTTCTTAATCAAGGGCCACAATTCTGGTAAAATGTGACCGAATTGAACAAAATAGCAATATGCATACTAATGACATATAACAATGCCTTTTGCCTGGTTTGGTGAAATTCCTCGCCAAATTGTGAGAGAAGTTGATTTCAGAAGGAAAACACACTCTCATGAAACTGTCAAAGTATAATTTTGTTAATTAAGGGCTGTAACTCTGTTAAATGTGACTGAATTTAATGAAATTACAGTATATGTATTAGCGACATATAACAAAGAATCTTGTCAAGTTTCATGAAATTCCCCTAAAAATTGTGAGAGGAGTTGATTTCAGAAGGTGCGCACCCTTCCTGGGAAGGAAGGATGGACTATGGAATACAAAGCACATGGCTCCTCACAAAGCAAGGAGGGGGAGGAATTTGGCAGGTAGACTACACTCCACAGTGGACAGATGGATGGACGGATTCTTAACAAGAATTTAAGATATCATTTGTCATGCATGTAATGATCTCTTGCACGGGACTGTAATAGATGGTTTAGCAGAATTCAAAAATTAAAAAATATATATTTTTCTGTTTTCACCTGAATGTTTCAATACCCAGAATGCAATATGGAAATACATAATTCAAGAATTGGGAGTCCCTCCTTAGATCTATCTCTCAGGACCTCTGAGTGACACAGGTGACATGCGACATCTCCTGTTATGCCATTCCAGGAAAAAAACAGCTAAACTTTTTTTGTGATATCTTGAAAAGAAACAACTGGATTTTTAAACACAAGTGAGAATTTCATCTCATCTCATTATCTCTAGCCGCTTTATCCTTCTACAGGGTCGCAGGCAAGCTGGAGCCTATCCCAGCTGACTACGGGCGAAAGGCGGGGTACACCCTGGACAAGTCGCCAGGTCATCACAGGGCTGACACATAGACACAGACAACCATTCACACTCACATTCACACCTATGGTCAATTTAGAGTCACCATTTAACCTAACCTGCATGTCTTTGGACTGTGGGGGAAACCGGAGCACCCGGAGGAAACCCACGCGGACACGGGGAGAACATGCAAACTCCGCACAGAAAGGCCCTCGCCGGCCCCGGGGCTCGAACCCAGGACCTTCTTGCTGTGAGGCGACAGCGCTAACCACTACACCACCGTGCCGCCCCAAGTGAGAATTTATTTTCTAAAATGTTCTGCTGTGCAACCTATCAAACTGCACACCTTTCCAATCCAGCAGAAGATGGATGTTTTTACAGGCAGTTTGGAGGGATAATTCTGGTCTGAGTTGCTCCATCTTAGCATTTCATCTCAACTTGCTAATTTTAATATTTGCATACAATTGTGTGCATAGATGCTCATGATACCTACAGTTGTTTGGAAATTGTTCCGAAGGAGTGACCAGACATCTGAGGCCTTGGCTGAGTTGCTTGGATTTTACCATGGCATCAAAGGCAAAAACATACTGGTTCTAAAAGTAGGTGTGCTCCCAATTAACTCCTAATTATGAGAACTGGCCAATCAGTAATTTCTAAAAGCCATCATACGGAGTTCTGGAATCTTTCCAACGATTTAAAGAGACAATCAACTTGGTGTATGTAAATTTCTGACCTACTTGAAATTCACATATCATGAATTAAATGAGAATGAACTCTATCTTTATTCACTTGTTTTAAAATTACCTCAGAAGTGAACAAAGTAACTATGGAATTTAATCACTTATCTAGCGAATATGTGATATCTGAAATATGTGATATGTGATTCTGTAGCACTACAAACTAATCAAAAGACTTTCGGGTAGGGAGATGATTCTATAGGTGAAAAAGATTGAATGTCCTTGACAAACAGACATTCTGTGGGATGGAAACTGTAACAAGAGTGCTTTGAGAGCACAATATCCCCCGCTGACAACCATGCCATAACTCTGGTAAAATGACCTGAAATGAATTGAACGAAATTGCAATATGTGTGTTACCGACATATAACAAAGAATCCTGTCAAGTTTCATGAAATTCCTCCAAAAATTGTGAGAGGAGTTGATTTCAGAAGGTGAGTACCCTTCCCGGGATGGATGGATGGATGGATGGATGGATGGATGGATGGACGGACAGACATCGCCACGACATAATCCCTCTTTGGGCCTTTCGACCAGCGGGGGATAAAAATTGTGAGGGAAGTTGATTTCAAAAAGCAAGCACACCTTGATGAAATTGCCAAAGTACAAGTTTGTTAATAATCAAGGGCATAATTCTGGTAAAATTTGCCCAAATTAAACGAAATTTCAATATGCATATAACTGTCATATAACAAAGCCTTTTGCCAAGTTTGGTGAAATTCCTCCACAAATTGTGAGAGGAGTTGATTTCAGAAGAATGTACACTCTCATATCAAAGTACAAGTTATTTAATCAAGGGTCAAAACTCTGGTAACATTTTCACAAATGAAATTAAATTGCAGTATGTGTATTAGCGTCATATACCAATGCCTCTTGTCAAGTTTTGCGAAATTCCTCCAAAAATAGTGAGAGGAGTTGATGTCGGAAGGCAAGCACATCTTCATGAAATTGTGAAAGTACAAGGTTGTTAATCAAGGGCCACAACACTGGTAAAATGTGACCGAATTTAACGAAATTACAATATGTGTACTACTGACATACAACAATGCCTTTTACCAGGTTTGGTAAAATTTCAATTGTGAGAGGAGTTGATTTCAGAAGGAAAACACACTCTCATGAAATTGTCAAATTATAATTTTGTTAATCAAGGGCTGTAACTCTGGTAAAATGTGACCGAATTTAACAAAATTACAATATGCATAGTACTGACATACAACACTGCCACTTATCAAGTTTTGTGAAATTCCTCCAAAAATTGTGAGAGGAATTGATTTCAGAAGGAAAACACACTCTCATGAAATTGTCAAAATATAATTTTGTTAATCAAGGGCTGTAACTCTGGTAAAATGTGACCGAATTTAACGAAATTACAATATGCATATTACCGACATATAACAAAGAATCCTGCTGAGTTTTATGAAATTCCTCCAAAAATTGTGAGAGGAGTTCATTTCAGAAAGTGAGCACCCTTCCTGGGACAGACAAACAGACATCACCATGATACAATCCCCCTTCGGGCCTTTTGGCCAGCAGGGGATAAAAGCTTTGTTGCAACCATGTCAATCAGATTTTACTAATGATACTATTTATACAAGTAGATTATTATTAACTCTTTCTACCATCAAGTCACCATTACAAGTTCATGCATTAGTGAGGAGCTATATGCCATGATATTGTGCGTCAGTAACAGTGTTGAGAGCATAAGCTCTCAAACATGGCCACTACATTTCCCATGAACCACAGCGCCCTCTGTCTCCAGCTTATTAAATACACCTGTCACTCATTTCCACCTTAATCAGCTCTGCTACTTAAACTCCGCTCTCACTCACATTCAACGCGAAGTATCGTTCAGTGTTTATCTCCTGTCATACCAAGCTGTTTACTTTCTGCCTGCCAGTTCACTATTCGACCTTTGTTTACATTTTCCCTGACCTTGTCTCTTAGTCTCGCCTCCGACCTTCCGTTTGCCAATCGACCGACCTCCGCCCGTCTCTTTGACCACGATTCTAGTCTACTGTTTTGACTTTGTCTGCAGTTTGCTTCTCCCGCTCTCCCCTGTGCCTGCATCTATAAGTGCCTGCACCCTGACAGGATACTTCAGTACCAATGGATGTAGCAGAGGAGGTGAAGCAGACTGCTCTGAACGCTCAAGGGCGCCTCTTAGGAGAACACCAGTAGATGCTCAGTGACCCCAATACCAGGATGGCGCAGCTTGCTGCTGTGATGTCACGGGCCCTCCTAACGCGCCCCACATCCTCAACGAGCTCCGCTTAGGCTTCTCTCACTACCCGAGAAATACGCCAACGATGCTGCCGGTTGTAAGGGATTTCTACTCCAGTGCTCCCTGTACTTCTCATCACTCACTGGTATAACCGAAGAACAGAAAATCAGTAAGTTTCTCTCACTGCTGACTGGTAAAGCGTTACAATGGGCTAGTTCTGTTTGGGAGCGTGGAGGTAAGCACACAACTTCGTATGACCGTTTCCTAGAATTATTCAGACGAGTCTTCGATCATGAACCAGAGGGTATTAAAGTCAGAGAAAGTCTGCTGACTATCAAGCAGGGTATGAGAAGAGTTGCAGAATATGCCCTGGACTTCTGAACCTTCACTGCAGGCAGGGGTTGGAATGAGCCAGCTCTGAAGGTGGTCTTTTGCCAAGGTCTCCGCCCGGAAGTATTAAGCAAGCTCGCGTGTAGAGACGAATATCTCACTCTGGATTCTTTCACTGATCTTGCCATCAAACTGGATCATCTAATTAACAATCGACCATCTCTACAAAATGCTGCCACGTGGAATCTTACCGGCCAACTTCTATCATCGCTTCATTGGGGGCTTTAGCACTATCGCCACACCACTGACCTCCCTCTTAAAGAACAACGCTGCCGGTTGTAAGGGATTTCTACTCCAGTGCTCCCTGTACTTCTCATCACTCACTGATATTCAAAATGCCAGTTTTATTGAAGCTATCATCATTGGCACACGTGCTCTCTGCATTTGTTGACTCAGGGGCTGAGGGGAATTTCATCAACAGCTCTATCATCCAGAAGTTCAGTCTATACACTAACATACGGCAGAGACCATTCAGCCTCAAAACTATCGACGGAGAGCCCATAAGGGACAGACTAGTCACTACTCGCACATCCCCGCTGCACATTCAGGTGGGGGCCCTCCACTCAGAACTCATCTCGCTTCTGGTCACATCTACAGCACACCACAACATAATTCTGGGGTATCCATGGCTTCAATTACATGATCCGTGGATCTTCTGGCAACACAAGGACATTCCCCAATGGTCACCCACTTGTTTCCAAAACTGCCTACTTCGTCCCCAACTGACCCTCTCCTCCACATCCGTGGAAAGTCCCCAGCCTGAGTCACTGGACAACGTTCCCGATTGCTACATGGACTTGAAGGGGGTCTTCAGCGACAGTAAGGCTTGTAGCCTACCTCCTCATCATACCTATGACTGTGCAATCGATCTCCTCCCAGGTACCACTCCACCTCGCAACCACATCTATCCATTGTCCCAGACCGAGTAAACCGCCATGGAGGAGTATGTACAAGAAGCCCTAAACTGGGGTACAGCCACCCTTCCACCTTACCTGCATCGGCTGGCTTCTTCTTTGTGAAGAAGAAAGAAGGTGGTCTCTGACCATGTATTGATTATAGGGGCCTCAACCAAATCACCGTGAAATACTCCTATCCTCTTCCACTGGTGCCTTCAGCCCTTGAACAACTATGTGCTGCAATGATCTTCTCCAAACTAGACTTACACAGTGCCTACAATCTGATCCAAATCAGAGAAGGGGATGAGTGGAAGATGGCCGTCAGTACCACTGCCGGCCATTTTGAGTACCAGGTGATGCCGTAAGGACTTTCTTCGGCACCCAGCATCTTTCAGTGTCTGATTAATGATGTGCTCTGAGATATGTTGGGGAGGTATGTCATGGCTTACATCGATGACATCCTGATCTACTCCCCAGATGAAGAAAGTCATCTCAGACATGTCAGATTGGTACTCTCCTGTCTTCCCGAGAACCACCTGTATGTGAAGGCTGAGAAGTGAGAATTCCACATACATTAGATTTCCTTTTTGGGGTATATTATCAGTGCTCAGGGAGTCAGTATGGAGCAGTCCAAAGTATCAGCTGTCACGTCCTGACCCATGCCCTCAATGTTTTCTGGGCTTCGCCAACTTCTATCAATCATCGCTTCATTGGGGGCTTTAGCACTATCGCCGCACCACTGACCTCCCTCTTAAAGAACAGACCCTGGCACCTCCAGTGGACTCCAGCAGCCAAGGAGGCCTTCAAGAAACTGAAGGCCGCTTTTACTACGGTCCCCATACTTCAGCATCTCAATCCCGCTGAACCCTTTATAGTGGAAGTGGATGCATCCGAGAGTAGGAGTAGGAGACATGCTCTTGCTCTCCCAGTGCTTTGGAGAGAGGCCCAAACTTCACGCAGTGGCTTTTTTTTTTTTAAAAAAAAAGCTCACACCTGCAGAGAAGAACTATGACATTGGCAACAGAGAACTACTGGCAATTAAGTTAGCCCTGGATGAATGGAGACATTGACTGGAGGGAGCCACGCACCCCTTTGTTATCTTAACTGATCATAAGAACCTTGAATATCTCAAGAAGGCAAAACATCTCAACCCACGCCAAGCTAGATGGGCACTGTTCTTCACATGTTTTAATTTCACGAGATCCTTCTGTCCCAGCACCAAGAACACCAAGGCTGATGCACTGTTCAGAATGCACAGCTCCTCTCCACACAACTCAGAGCCACACCCCATTCTAGCACCCAAATGTTTTGTTCAGGCCATCACATGGGACTTGGATAAGGAGATAATTCAATGGAATCATAACCTCGGACACCTCCAGAAAACTGTCCCCCTGGTCTCTTGTATGTCCCACATAACCTCAGAGGTAGGCTCATTTCTTGGGCTCATGCATCTCCCGCCACTGGTCACCCCAGCAGCCACCACACACACCAGCTGCTAAGGAACAAGTACTGGTGGGAGGACATCTTGACAGAGATCAATCACTTTGTTTCCTCATGTTCAGAGTGTGCCCAGGCCAAGGTACCAGGAACCCCACCCACCGGAAAATTATGCCCCCTCCCAGTACCTTAAAGACCCTGGTCTCACTTGGCCATCAATTTCATTATCAACCTACCTCTGTTCCAGGGCAACACAACCAACCAGGTCATTGTGGACAGATTTTTCAAAGCCCTCAGACTCATCCTGTCACTTGGTATTCTCACAACCTTCCAAACCATTGAACTCATTTTCCAGCATGTGTTCAAATATTTTGGCATCCCTGAGGACATTGTCAGTGACCATGGGCCTCCGTTAATCTCCTGACTCTGGTTGTGTTTTATGGAACGATTAGGAATCTCCTGCTATCACCTGCAATCCAACAGCCAGGTTGAACGGGCCAACCAGGAAGTAGGGTGCTTCCTAAGGATCTTCTGCATGTGGAACCAGGGGGACTGGGCACAATTCCTCCCATGGGCAGAGTATGCACAAAATTCGCTCAAGCATTCAGCAACACAACTAACCTTCAGTGCATACTCGGCTACCTGCCCCCGGTTCCCATGGGATTATGCACCTGTTCAAGTACAAGCAGTCAATGACTGGTTCTCATGGAGCCAACAAGTATGGGAGGAGATTCACCAGAGAATTGAAGTAGTCAACGCCAAGTATAAGCAGTACGCTGATAAACACAGGAGCAAGAATCCAGAATACTCTCCGGGTGATCGGGTGTGGGTCTCCACTAAGGATCTGAAGGAACCCAACATGTGCAAGAAACTTCAGGCCTGCTATATTGGACCACATAAAGTCCTCCGTCACATAAGTGAGGTTCCATACAAACTATAGCTCCCACCTCACAGCGGTATAGCACCTACGTTTCACACCTGAAGCCATCCATCCAAGGTCCACTGTCTGAGAACACTCCCTCCTAAGAGCCCCCCCCAAACATAGAAGGGGAACCCATCTACAAGGTAAACAAGATCCTAAACTCTAGACGCAGACAAAGACAACTGGAATAACTGGTAGATTGGAAGGGCTACGGATCCAAGGAGCAAAGCTGGGTATGTTCTAAGGACATTCTGGACCCTTTCCTGATGCAGGAATTCCACAGCCAGCACCCCAGTAAGCCTGTACCAAGAGGGAAAGGGCATCCCAGAAAGAGTATAGCTCCAAGAGGGAGCTCCTGGGGGGGCTCTGTTAGTAACAGCATTGAGAGTGTAAGCTCAAAACAGCCTCCAAACATGGCCATCATGAACTACACTTCCCACAAACCATAGCACCCTCTGTCTCCAGCCTATTAAGTACACCTGTCACTCATTTCCGCCTTCATCAGTTCCGCTACTTAAACTCCACTCTCACTCACATTCAACACGAAGTATTGTTCAGTGTTTATCTCCTGTCATATCAAGCCGTTTACTTTCTGCCTGTCAGTGTGCTATTCAACCTTTGTTTACGGTTTCCCCGACCTCGTCGCTTAGTCTCGCCTCCGACATTCCATTTGCCAAATAAACCAACCTCTGCCCGTCTCTTTGACCACAATTCTAGTCTACTGTTATGGCTTTGTCTGCAGTTTGCTTCTCCTGCTCTCCCCTGCACCTGCATCCGTAAGTGCCTGCACCCTGACACTGTGGGATGGAAAAAATATTACCTAGATTGAAAGGCTTGTTAAGAAGAACTCTGTCATTATTATGAGCTACTATCGCTTTCAGTATTACATGTCACATTCTATCAGATGTTTAAGGCAGATTCTCAATGATAACTTTGAAACTATTTAATGGCATAGTCCCCAAATTATATATAAATTTGCCATTTTTGTGTCTGTTGGTCAAACTGCTTCTAGTTCTTAAAATTTTAAGACAAGTATAAACATATATCATTACAAAGTAAAGGTATTTCTAAATCATCCAGGAGATATAAAAGGATGATGAAAGCCAGTGTATATCCAATTTTTGTGAGATAAATAATGTATTTCCAAAAACATTACATCTGTTTGTTAAGACAGAGGTAATTTTAATACAATAAAAATTTGCAACTGGTAGCTCCAACATGGGTAGCAAGGTGGTGTAGTGGTTAGTACTGTCACCTCACAGCAAGAAGGTTCTGGGTTTGAGCCCAGTAGCTGATGGGGGGGGCTTTCTATGTGGAGTTTGAATGTTCTCCCCGTGTCTGTGTGGTTTTCCTCCAGGTGCTCCGGTTTCCTCCCACAGTCCAAAGACATGCAGATTAGGTCAATTGGCTACTCTAAATTGCCCATAGGTGGGTCTGTGTACCTGCCACCAGATGAGGGTTTGGGTCTTTCTGGTGTGCTATAATCACCCAAGAGAATTCATGGAAGCTAGTTGATAGCTTCCTGGATCACCGACCCTCAACTATGAGGATGGCAACAGACAGAGCTCCAACATACCCTCGTGCTAGATTTGTTTTCTCAGACTGCTGGTGTCACATGTCAGTCAGATGCATATCCAGTAGAAAAACATATATTTAATGATATATTATTTTAAGGATAAAACATGGTAACTGGGTTTGATGCCCAGCATTGTTAACACACTCATATCCTAATTGACTTGCCAAAAATTGAATGGTAACATGAAATGTGTGCAATGAAAAACTGAATTTGAGTCTCTTTTGCCTAGGTGTATGTGAACGATTGGCCTCAACTGTGAAAACTGGCTATTAGTTTAAGGCAGAGTGCTTCAACTATTTATTAAAATACCTATGAATAATATTTAGTGTAACAATTCACTTGAAAATCACTTTTTTAAAGACCTTCATAAACAATACAAAAATCCTCTAAATTATATGATATAATGGATTATTCTGATGTTATATTATGTTATATTATGATTAACATAATATGTTAATCATGTTATCTCATCTCATCTCATTATATCTAGCCGCTTTATCCTTCTACAGGGTCGCAGGCAAGCTGGAGCCTATCCCAGCTGACTACGGGCGAAAGGCGGGGTACACCCTGGACAAGTCGCCAGGTCATCACAGGGCTGACACATAGACACAGACAACCATTCACACTCACATTCACACCTACGGTCAATTTAGAGTCACCAGTTAACCTAACCTGCATGTCTTTGGACTGTGGGGGAAACCGGAGCACCCGGAGGAAACCCACGCGGACACGGGGAGAACATGCAAACTCCACACAGAAAGGCCCTCGCCGGCCCCGGGGCTCGAACCCAGGACCTTCTTGCTGTGAGGCGACAGCGCTAACCACTACACCACCGTGCCACCCTTAATCATGTTATGTTAAATATAATATGTTAATATGTTAAACATGTCTCTTTTACTATTTGTGTCATGTAGTAACCTTTTTTGTGCAGTTGGCTTGGTCTCCTCTTTGTCCTCGGTTTTCTTTGTGGCATTCAGTTTTTCTGCACTGTCCAATAGGGCACTTAGTGCCACACGGCGAAATACATTACCGTGTGATTCTTTGATAAATTGAACCAGTTGTCGAATGTCACAGTACAGGCCCTGTTTTTTTTTTTATGCGAACGGTGTACATAAGAGAGAGAGACAGTGAAAGGAAGGAAAAGAGAAAAGACAAGCTTAGTGATAGGGTGCAGAGCACTGACACACAACACACTGAAACACAATGAAAAACTATATGTTACTTATGCATTCATGAGAATTGTCAGACTGCACATAAAGTCATAAATGCTGGGCCTCACCAAATTTTCAGGACTGTGCAGCTCATGTGTAGTGGATGCACATCTGGTTATAAGGGATTTGAACATGCAGCCCACAACCACGGCCTCCATGCTCTGAGCAAGAGATTTATCCCCTCCTGTAGCAAAATTGTTTCCAAAGCCAGCCTTGTCTGAAAACATATAGAAGTGATTTTAGGTGCTGTGCATGAGGCTGGAAGACAAGATGGAGCAACTGAATTGAGGCTCAGGCATGAGTGAGAGACCAACAATACAAGCAAGAAGCCATCAGCACATAAAAGATATAGAAAAGGCAAAAAATTATAAAGCACATATGCAAGGCAAAGGGACTAAAGGATTGCACACATGCAAATGTCTGTGGCCTGATAACAGTCTTGGACCTAACAATCAGGTTATGCTTCCACATCACAGCATTAAATTTTTTCTGCTGGTTTTGAAAAAGCAGGGTTTTTATAAAGATCTCATGTCATTATTAGTGATGGCTACTCTCATGTATTCATCCTAATCTGGAGGCGCGAATGTCACCTTAGACACAGGGAGGGGTGCAGGAATGGGAGTAATGCCTAGTTTTTTGGCAGTAAATTTAGATATTGTGTATCTACCGAAGTTTCGCTTATTCGCCCTCCTGGACCTCTCACCTGCACTGCCGTATTCTGCAAGAGAAGAGATGCGGGGCAACATTGGTGTCAGGCCAGCACAGACATGTAGTTTTCAGGAAAACCCTAACCCACTCCCAAACACACACACACACACACACACACACACACACACACACACACACACACACACACACACACACACACACACACACACACTCCAAGGGACCTTCAGGGTTTCATTATCATTCCACTCATATGTTCACTAACTTGCCAACAGTTAAATGTACTGTAAGTAAATTAGAATTTAGTTCACTTACTTAACTGAAAATTGGGAAAAATCACCAAAAACTAAACATTTATTTACCATGCACCATCTATCATTTCTTAATATTAAAGATTGGCAAGTGTACTGAAAGGATGAGTGACTGAGTAATGGAGGAAGAATTTACACACACTGGTGTTTTATGGGAAGAGGGTATATCTGAGGGTAGAATATGACAAAACTATCAACACTACAGCCTAAACTACCCTTAGAGCCCATACCAGTCCCTAAAACACAGTTTTAAGGGGGACAAGAGACAGAGGTGAGATGGGAGAGTGGAGAAAAATGAATGGAAAACGACAGACATGATCAGTATTTCCAAAACATTACGATTACTCCCCATTTAGTACTTTAGAGAATGCAATACAGATGTTGATTAATTTTGCACAAATCTGAGAATAGGCATTGTAACATGTACATTGTGTACAAAAATATCTTTATGGCGTTTATTCAATATAAATCAGGTCAACAAGGAGGTGTAGAAATATTGAGAATTTCCCACTTTCTCATATTTTCCCAATTGTCATGAGGCGTTTAACCTGTGTTTAATTTTTTTCTCTCTGGACTCGGTAAAACATCCTTGTGTTTGTGAAAGGTGCTATATAAATTTAACTTATTAAGTAATAATAATAATAATAATAATAATTATAATTATTATTATTATTATGGCCAACGGGGGGCCTTTCTGTGTGGAGCTTGCATCTTCTCCCAGTGTCTGTGTACAATGGTGCTTGAAAGTTTGTGAACCCTTTAGAATTTTCTATTATTTCTGCTTAAATATGACCTAAAACATCATCAGATTTTCACACAAAGTCCTAAAAGTAGATAAAGAGAACCCAGTTAAACAAATGAAACAAAAATATTATACTTGGTCATTTATTTATTGAGGAAAATGATCCAATATTACATATCTGTGAGTGGCAAAAATATGTGAGCCTTTGCTTTCAGTATCTGGTGTGACCCCCTTGTGCTGCAACTAAACATTTACGGTAACTGTTGATCAGTCCTGCACACTGGCTTGGAGGAATTTTAGCCCATTCCTCTGTACAGAATAGCTTCAACTCTGGGATGTCGGTGGGTTTCCTCACATGAACTGCTGGCTGTCATGCTTCTGGGCTCACCCTCCGTCTGCCTCAACCCTCAGGCCTCCAGTTCCCATAATCCCCCTCACTCACCAGTCACTACCACGTGCACTCCGTCACCCAATCCGGAACCACTTCCTAGGAGTGGTTCCCCCGATTTCTAATCACCATCACCTGTACCTTTTTGTTTATGTCTGTATTTATACCCCTTTGTTTGTTTTGTTCTTTGCACAGTATTGCCTCTACTTTTCGTGAGCCTACTGAGCATTATTGTACTGATTGTTTACCTGTGTATGACCCTTTTTGCCTTCTTTTTTTTCCCGTTTCACCTGGCCCTTGTGTTTTGATTACCCGTTTCTCTTGAGTCCCGGTTTCTCGATCCTCATCTGTTTTCTGATTACGATTTGTCTAGCCCTTGTTCCTGTTTTGGATCGCTCGGTATTGACCCGGCCTGACTTTTGTACATTGTCTTTGATTACCCTGTTATCATTAAAACCTTGAGTTCATTTATAATCCGCAAACGTCTGGTCCGTCACAGCCATGTTACAGAATACTGTGCCATCATGCAGATGGCGGATTACACATAGCTACAGGTAGCGCTTAGCAGCCAAGGACAGATGCTTGGACAACATCACCAGCATTTTACCTCCATGACTCAGTCCATCCAGACTCTCACGCAACAGCAAGGTGAGCAGCAAAAACAGTTGGTACAAATTGTTGAAAGCATGAGGGAAATCACCACCCAACTCCAACAACTCAGCTCCTCCGGCTCGCCTGTTGTTACCAACCAAGCTGCTCCCTCCACGGCTGTTACCAGTTCGTTTGCTGTCAGTAAACCGGATAAATTTGATGGCTCGCCTAATCAGTGTAAAGGTTTTTTGTCACAATGCTCTATATTTTTTGCGAATTCCTCTCCGAGCTCTGACAAGGCTCGTATTTCTTTTATGATTTCTCGCCTTACAGGCAAGGCCTTAGATTGGGCTACTGCAGTTTGGCCCATAGTCCAATCCAACACTTACAACCACTTCGTTAGAGAATTTAAAGCAGTTTTCGATCACGCCAATGAGGGCCGCTCTCAAGGGGAATTACTCACCCGACTGCATCAGGGTAACCGCTCAGTTTCCAATTATGCTTTGGAATTTCATACTCTTGTGGCTGGGAGTGGTTGGAATGAGCCTGCATTACTAGTGACATTTCACAACGGACTGAACTCCGACATCCTAGCGGAGATGGCTTGTAAGGACAACGGTCTTTCACTAAAAAAGCTGATTTCATTGGCCATTTGCCAATTTGCATTTCAGACCAACTGAAACATGGGAGGGGTCCTCATAAATCTCCTACGGTTCCAGCTGCTGCATTGACCCCTCGCTGCTCATATCCACCAATGACTCAGATTCATGAGGACCTAGAATTCCCGGAACCTATGCAGTGTGACGCATTTCATTTGTCTGTGGAGGAGAGGCACCGATGTCTCCATGAAGGGTTGTGTCTCTATTGCAGAACTGCCGGTCACCTTCTACGTGACTGTCAAATCCGTTGACACAAAACTACAGTGCCAACCCCGCGAAAGCGTGTGGAGTCTACTCCATGCACTAATGTGGTGAGTACACCCACGAAGGGGTTGGTCTCCAAGTCCTTTCTCCTACCCGTGACAGTTAACTGGCCGCAGTCTGTCTCTGTGTTCTCAGCGTTAATTGACTCTGGAGCTGAAGGGGACTTTATTCACACCGAGCTGGTGGAGCAACTCCAGATTCCTGTGGAGCCACTGGAAACACCGCTGAGACTGACTGCTGTCAATGGGGATCCTGAGGGAGAAGGACTTGTTAACCGTGTCACGAAACCCATCAGTACGACTGTCAGTGCTTTACATTCAGAAGACATCTGTTTTTTTTGTCTTGAATTCTTGTGAGGATGCTATCGTTTTAGGTTTGCTCTGGCTTAGAAAACATAACCCTGTCATATCTTGGTCTGATAAAGAAATACTCTCTTGGTCCAGTTACTGTTATGACAAGTGTCTAGCGCTTCCCACAGTTATAGTATCATCAACGACGATAGAAAGCCCCAATGCCAATGTCATAGTTTCTGTTCCCCCCAAATACAGTGACCTGTTAGAAGTATTTAGCAAGAAAAGTGCTACCAAACTTTCCCCTCAAAGAGAATATGACTGTTCCATTGAGTTAATAGATGATGCTATTCCATCTAAGTCTAGGATTTATCCCCTCACTCAAGCAGAGGAGAGAGCAATGGAGGAGTATGTTCAGGAGGCTTTAGAACAGGGTTTCATCCGTCCTTCTACATCTCCCGCAGCTGCAGGGTTCTTTTTCGTCAACAAGAAGGATGGTGGACTTGGGCCCTGCATTGATTATTGTGGGCTAAATCAAATCACTAAACCCAATTCTTACCCATTGCCTTTGGTCCCCGTAGCGCTAGAACAACTTCATGGAGCATCTATATTCACAAAACTTGACTTATGAAGCAGATACAATTTAGTCCACATAAAGGTAGAAGCCGTAACTAATTGGCCCGTCCCTACTTCCATAAAGGAACTCCAGTGATTTCTTGGGTTTGCTAACTTCTATCGCCGTTTCATTCGCAACTTCAGTAGCATAGCAACCCCTCTTACCACTTTATTGAAGGGAGGCACCAAGAAACTTTCATGGAATCCCCAGGCACAGGAAGCAGTCAAACCCCTCAAGGTAGCCTTTACCTCAGCCCCTGTTCTGAAGCATCCCGATCCCACTCAGCCTTTCATGGTAGACGTGGATGCCTCTGAGGTGGGCACTGGAGCTGTGCTGTCCCAACATATAGGTAATCCCTGTAAATTGCCTCCGATAGCCTTCTACTCCCATAAACTGACCCCTGCCGAACGCAATTATGTTATAGGAGATAGAGAATTGCTGGCCATGAAACTAGCTTTTGAAAAATGCCGCCATTGGCTAGAGGAAGCTACACATCCATTCCTAGTCTTAACCGATCATAAAAATCTTGAATATTTATGGTCAGCTAAATGGCTCAATCCCAGTCAGGCTCGGTGGTCCTTATTTTTTCTCTTGATTTAATTTTTCCATTACTTATCATCCCCGTTCCTGTAATACTAAAGCAGATGCCCTTTCTCATATATATCCCAGTCCCAAGTCCTCCCTTGAAGTTGTTAATATACTACCCCCGTCAGTTGTGGTCACCCCTATTAGATGGGAGATAGACGAAGAGATTGACCAGGAACTATCTGTCACTCCTGCCCCTGAATCTTACCCCATAGGAAGGAAGTATGTGCCCACTCAATGCAGGGACAAACTGATTATGTAGGCCCACTCCTCTTTGACTTCTGGCCATCCGGGAGAGACACATACACACCAGTTATTATCTGGCAGATATTCGTGGGAAAATATGCTGTCAGATATCCATAGACTTGTCTCCTCGTGCACCACCTATTCCAAGTGCAAAACACCCAAAACTCTCCCTGCCGGTAAACTCATGCCTTTACCTGTCCCTTCTCGCCCATGGTCACATGTGGTAGTAGACTTCGTTACTGACTTGCCCCCCTCAGAGAACTACATGGTCATTCTGACCATTGTTGACAGGTTCTCACGAGGAGTTAGATTTATCCCCTTTGTTAGCCTACCTACAGCCTTTCAGACAGCTGAAGCCCTTTTTACCTATGTGTTCCGTATATTTGGTATTCCAGAGGATATAGTATCAGATTGAGGGCCTCAATTCACCTCTCATGTATGGTCAGCATTCTTTGAGAGACTGGGAGTTAACATCAGTCTCACCTCCGGTTACCATCCCCAGTCTAATGGTCAATGTGAAAGGGTCAACCAAGAACTGGAAAAGTTTTTGAGATTGTACTGTGATGATAATCAAGACGACTGGTCAAAATATTTGCCCTGGGCAGAAATGGCGCAAAATTCATTAATCAGCTCTGCTATGGGGTTAACACCCTTTCAATATATGCTGGGTTACCAACCCCCCTTAATGCCATGGTCTGCCACACCCTCTGACAACCTGGACATTGACAGTTGGATGCAATGGAGCAAGCAGGTCTGGGAACAGACCCACCAGTGGCTCGAGAACATCCTCTGCCGACACAAGAGGCTGGCGAATCATCATGGGGTGAGACACCTACCTACCTCCCTGGGGACCGAGTGTGGCTGCCGACTCGGGACTTCAGGTTTCCTGAGGGAAGTAGAAAATTATTGCCCAAATACATTGGTCCATTTAAGATTCTCCAGAGAATTAATGAGGTTACTTACAAATTAGATTTGCCTGTGCATTACTGTGTTTCCAACTGGTTTCATGTATCTCCCTTGAAACCTGTTGTCTCAGGTCATTTGGACGAGGCCACACCCGATGTCGCATCCCCACCACCGGTATACATGGAAGGCACCCCAGTGTATGCTGTCCACCAGTTGCTGGACTCTAGAAGGAGAGGAGGGACCCTGCAGTACCTAGTGGACTGTGAGGGCTATGGGCCCGAGGAGCGTAGCTGGGTTCCCACATGAGATGTCCTGGATCCGGGGTTGGTGGAGGAGTTCCATCAGTGTCATCCAGAGAAGCCTGTGCCTCAGCCTAGGGGCTGTCCTAGGCACTGTGTGTCCAGCCCTCCTGGCAGTCTGCGCAACGGTGGTCTCAGAGGTCGTCTGTGGCAACGGTCCTCTGTCCAGCACTGCAGCAGTTCTGAAGGCTCACTCAGGAGTGTTCCTAGCAGTGTGGGTGGTCGTCCTCATCCCTCAGCCTCCTTGGACTCCTGGGAGGGGGGGTACTGTCATGCTTCCGAGCTCACCCTCCGTCTGCCTCAACCCTCAAGACTCCAGTTCCCATAATCCCCCTCACTCACCAGTCACTACCATGTGCACTCCATCACCCAATCCGGAACCACTTCCTAGGAGTGGTTCCCCCGAGTTCTAATCACCATCACCTATACCTTTTTGTTTATGACTGTATTTATATCCCTTTGTTTGTTTTGTTCTTTGCACAGTATTGCCTCTACTTTTCGTGAGCCTACTGAGCATTATTGTACTGATTGTTTACCCATGTATGACCCTTTTTGCCTTCTGTTTTTTTCCCCGTTTTGCCTAGTCTTTGTGTTTTGATTACCCGTTTCTCTTGATTCCCGGTTTCTCGATCCTCACCTGTTTTCTGATTACGATTTGTCTAGCCCTGTTCCTGTTTTGGATTTCTCAGTATTGACCCAGCCTGACTTTTGTACATTGTCTTTGATTACCCTGTTATCATTAAAACCTTGAGTTCATTTATAATCCATGAGCGTCTGGTCCGTCACAGCTGCATTACACTCACTTTGGATCCTTCCACAATATTTTAATTGGATTAAGGTCAGGACTTTGACTTGGCTACTCCAAAACATTAACTTTATTCTTCTTTAACCATTCTTAGGTAGAATGACTTGTGTGCTTAGGGTCGTTGTCTTGCTGCATGACCCACCTTCTCTTGAGATTCAGTTCATGGACAGATGTCCTGACATTTTCCTTTAGAATTTGCTGGTATAATTCAGAATTCATTGTTCCATCAATGATGGCAAGCCGTCCTGGCCCAGATGCAGCAAAACAGGCCCACACCATGATACTACCACCACTATGTTTCACAGATGGGATAAGGTTCTTATGCTGGAATGCAGTGTTTTCCTTTCTCCAAATATAATGCTTTTCATTTAAACCAAAAAGTTCTATTTTGGTCTCATCCGTCCACAAAATATTTTTCCAGTAGCCTTCTGGCTTGTCCATGTGATCTTTAGCAAACTGCAAATGAGCAGCAATGTTCTTTTTGGAGAGCAGTGGCTTTCTCCTTGCAACCCTGCCATGCACACCACTGTTGTTCAGTGTTCTCCTGATGGTGGACTCATGAACGTTAACATTAGCCAATGTGAGAGAAGCCTTCAGTTGCTTAGAAGTTACCCTGGGGTCCTTTGTGACCTGGACGACTATTACACGCCTTGCTCTTGGAGTGATCTTTATTGGTCGACCACTCCTGGGGAGGGTAGCAATGGTTTTAAATTTCCTCCATTTGTACACAATCTGTCTGACTGTGGATTGGTGGAGTCCAAACTCTTTAGAGATGGTTTTGTAACCTTTTCCAGCCTGATGAGCATCAACAATGCTTTTTTGGAGGTCCTCAGAAATCTCCTTTTTTCGTACAATGATACACTTCCACAAGCATGTGTTGTGAAGATCAGACTTTCTTATAACATACATCAGCAAGTGATGCACCCTGGACACATCTTCAGTGATGTTACCTGGGGTCTTTGAGTGTTTCGGGTCTTTCAAACATCATACACTCTCACCCAGGCGACCCAGCCAGGGGTGATCAAGCCCCAGCTTGTGTCCAGGTAGCGCTACCCTGCCTACGGATCTCCTCTTTTGATCCACAGCCACCGTGAGGCAACTTCAGCTGCCTCAGTGGCTTCCTTTATGGCCCTTTGCCTCCTTGCCCCTGTGATGCCCAGCATGTTATAAGCCCTACAGAGGGACTGGCCTGCAAACCCTCTACATCCAACCTCAATGGGTTCACATCTTGTCCCCCACCCATTGCGACGGCACTCCTCCACTAGTTGAGCATACTTAGCTCTCTTCCTCTCATTAGCTTCCTCAATGCGCTCCTCCCACAGGACAGTAAGCTCCAAGAGGACCACCTGTTTGATGGTTTCTGAGGTGAGGACTAGATCTGGTCTTAGCGTTGTTGTGGCTACCTTTTCCGGGAACTTAAGTTGCCTTCCCAAGTCAGCTCTCAACTCCCAGTCTATTTGCAATTGCCCTTAGCACTTGGTCATGGTGCCAGCGGTAGCGTCCCTTGCCCAAAGCTCTTGGGCAGCTGCTAAGGATGTGCTCCAGTGTCCCCCTTTTCTGGCACAGGGCGCAGGCTGGTGACTCTACCTTCCCCCAGCTGAACAGGTTTGATGGGCTTGGTAAGACAGCCTGGATTAGGAACAGAATGCGCTGGGGCTCTGCTCTCCACAGCTCATTCCAGGAGACTTTATGGTCTAGTGCATGCTCCCATCGAGTCCAGGCTCCCTGCTGCTGCATCCCCAGCACCTTGCTGGCTCGTTCCTCTTCGATGAATGCCCGCACCTCTTCCTGAACCAGTGCTCTCCTGTCCTCTCCCTTTACCTGGTCAAAGCGAGGTGTTACATTGCTGCCGAGGCCTTCTCTACCTTGAGCCACTGTCCCAACCAGTGTCCTGTATTGTAGCCGTGATTCAGCCACCTCCACAGCATCTGCAGCTCTCCACTTCCGCCCCGTCCTAACTTCAATGCCGGCCTGAGAGACCTTTGGGTCCTTTGACTCTCGGTACTGCAACACCTCCCTTGTACGGCTCACTTTAAACTCTTCCAACAGGCTGCTAGTTGGGAGTTTCAGCATGTTGTTATGGCCATACAGGGCGATGCTGCTCAGACTCCGAGGAAGGCCCAACCACTTCCGCAGGAACCTGCTGACTCTCCTCTCAAAGCTCTCGATTGTAGAAATTGGAACCACATAGGTCATGAGGGGCCACAGAATCCTTGGAAGGATGCCATGTTGGTAAATCCAAGCCTTGAACTTGCCTGGTAGGCCCGATTTGTTCACTGTGGTCAACCATGCTTCCAACTCTTGGTTGGTTGATTGAATGGCTGCAGTGTCTCTCAGGCTGCAGTCGAAAACCTTCCCCAGGCTCTTCACGGGTTTCTCTGTGATGGGTGGAATCTGGGCACTGCCCAGCATGAACTGGAACTTGTCCGTGACCTTCCCCTTTTTCAGCACAAGGCATCTGGATTTTTGTGGCTTAAAGGTCATGCGGGCCCAGGTGCACACTTCCTCCAAACCCTTCAAGATCCACTTGCTCCCTGGCACGTGTGGTGTAGTTACAGTCAGGTCATCCATGACGGCCCTGATTGGTGGCTGTCTGATGCCTGACTTGGAGAGGGGCCCTCTGCACTGAAACTTGGCTGACTTAACCAGCATATTCATGGCTAGTGCAAAAATAATCACTGAGATAGTACACCCTGTAACGATTCCCTTCTCGATCTTATGCCAGTCCGATGTTATGGCTCCTGAAGAAACCCTCATACTGAAGCCATTGTAGTAGTCAAGAATGAGGTTCTTGAACTTATCTGGAATATAGTGCCGCCGCAGTGCCTCTTCCACCAGCTTGTGTGGTATGGATCCATAGGCGTTTGCGAGGTCCAGCCACAGCACAACTAGATCACCTCTGTTCTCTCTTGCTTCTCTCATCAGCTGGGTAACCAGACCTGTGTGCTCCAGGCACCCTGATACCTTGGGGATCCCTCCTTTTTGAACTGAGGTGTCGATATAGTCGTTCTTTAGGAGGTAGTCCGTTAGGCGCCTGGCAACAATGCTGAAGAATATCTTTCCTTCAACACTGAGCAGGGAGATGGTTCTAAACTGGTCGATGTTCTTTGACTCTTCCTCCTTCGGAATCCACACTCCTTCAGCAAACCTACACCATTCAGCAACCCTTCCCCTCCTCCATATCACCTTCAGGATCCTCCAGAGCCTGTGGAGTAACCTTGGGCAGTTCTTATAAACCCTATAAGGCACCCCACTAGGTCCTGGAGCTGAGCTTGTTCTTGCCTTCTTGATTACCTCCTGGATCTCCTTCCAACTGGGCTCCTTTCCATCAAAGTCCAGTACTGGTACAGGAGGGTCAATTAGGGGCTTGCAATTGCCCAGGTCTTGCTCCCTGAGTGCATCACTTAAGGTGGTGGAGAGGTATTGGTCAATGTCACCTTTAGAACAGTTCAGCTTGCCACTGCGCTTCTGCCCCAGCAGCTGTTTTGTAAATCCAAATGGATTTGCTAGAAAGGCAGTTCACTTCCTGGCTCTCTCTTTTCTCCTCCTCCTGTGCCATTCAGCCCTCCTCAAGGTCATGAGCTTCCTGCATAGGATGCTGCATAGCTCTGACAGAGGTCCCCTCTCCTCCTCACTTGCCTCCTTGAACTGCTGCCTCAGGCTCTTCAGTTCTTGCCTAAGCTGGTGAATCTTCTTTGCCCGATTGTTCTTGGTGTAGGGAAGTTTCTCTGTTTTCTTCTCTTCCAATCCAAACCTCTTGGCTTTCATCATGATGATGGTGGTCATGGACTGGAGGCGCCGGTCAACATCACCCTTAGCCATGCCATCCAAGATGTTATCGGCATCTTCATCAAACTGGAGCCACTCCTTCTCCTTGTTGGCTTGTGGCCACTTGACCCGACGGTGTTCTGATGGTCTGTGTGGCTTTGGTGCTCATGTCACCTGGAGGTTCTTGGCACTGTGGGTTGACTCCGGGCCATGCTCCTCCTGCGTCTCACCAGGGTTAGTCCCTGAGCACTGTGGCACCTGCCCCATCTGCACACATCTCATCTTGGCCTGGTGGATCCTCAGGCCATGTGGGTTCTTGCACACTTTGCCACAAGTGCAAACTGCGCTCACTTTGATAGATCCCTGTTCTTTAAATAAAACAGGGTGCCCACTCACACCTGATTGTCATCCCATTGATTGAAAGCACCTGACTCTAATTTCACCTTCA
Organism: Neoarius graeffei; assembly: GCF_027579695.1. NCBI lineage: Eukaryota > Metazoa > Chordata > Actinopteri > Siluriformes > Ariidae > Neoarius > Neoarius graeffei. The sequence goes on from NC_083572.1 coordinate 23,145,923, forward strand.
AATGAACTGCTAATCCTAGAGGTTCACATACTTTTGCCACACATTTTGTCCCATGGGTGTGCGATTTTTTTTTTTGGCTGCCTAGATTGCCCGACATCCGACACTGTGAGTTTGTGTTTTGCGTGTCTTTTCTTGATTGAAAATTCTAGTATCAAAAAATATATTTTTTGTGCACCCTGTATTTGAATAGATCATTTTTGTACACCCTGTATTTATGTATCTTTGTAATATTTACCAATAACTGTGTTGACTGTGCATCTCTCTATAGTGCCTTGCAAAATGCGGGACAAATTTTTGTGGTCAAATAAGACAGAAATTGAGGTTTTTGGCTAAAATTCAAAATGCTATGTGTGGTAAAAACCTAACTTTGTCATTTCTTCAACAAACATCATCCCAACAGTGAAATATAGTGGTGGCACCATCATGTGAGGATGCATCGCTTCACTGGGTACTGAGGATCTTGTTGAAATTGAAGGATGGCTGTATGGCATAAAATACTACAAGGTATAACAAGACAGCCTGCTTCAAACTGACAAAAAATTAAAGCTTGGGAGAAACCTCACTGTTCAGCAGGACAAAGATCCCAAGCACAAAGCCAGAGAAACACACAAGTGGTTTAACAACAAAAAGGTGAATGGTCTGCAGTGGCCAAATCTAAAAGGCCAGATCTCAATCCAGTCTGTGTGACACAGACTGGATTGAGATCTGGCCTTTTAGATTTGTTTAAAAATCGCAGTCCATAAGCATCATCTAACAAACCTGAAGAATTTGATACCAATCTGCTAGGAAGAATGAGGGGAATCACTCCCAAACAGTATCTAAAGCTGGTTGGAACATACCCCAGCAGCCTTAAAGCTGTTATTGCAAGCAAAAGTGGCTTGACTAAGCACTAGTCTGAAAGGGTTAAATACTATGGCCCTGGTCATGCTATTGGTCCCAATTATGTTGCACAAGGGGTAAAATTGAAACCTCCTTGTATGTACACCCAGTACTATACTTTTTGATTTCCTAATACCCTAAAGTTAACAAAATCACAGGGAGTGAGAGTTTAATGGGACCTAGTGCACATTAACCAGGCATCTGAATGAAGCAACAAGAAGGCTCTTCTGCTTCAAATGAGAAGGTGGTGTAAACTCAGTGTTTCTAAAATTCACTTTACCTAGAATTGTCAATGATCCAAGCAAGGTAAACACACTTTCATTGTGGCAAAACTTGAAAATTTCAGCAGAATCAGAACACCGGTTACAGAGGCAATTGAAATTATGTGTGACATAAATGTTTACAGAAAATAGTTGAATGAACTTTGGCCAAATGGCACATCTTAAAGTTTCAGAAGTCTGTGTATTACACCTATATATGTTAGACTCAGCCTTCTCAGAGAGCATTTTGAATGACTCCAGTTCTTACTTGTTGGGACACAGCAGCCTACTAGAAATAACAAAAGTTGTTTATGGAAAATGTCATACACGGAACCATGGGTTTGCGTTGCATCTGGTGAGACTGACATTCAACATGCAGCCTGAATCTTACTACACATTTAAACTATAAACTCTTAGTAGTCCAACCAACAAGGAATTTAGAGGCTATGCCAAACAGGCAAAAACTATGAACAGTTCCTATCTGGTTTTATTTATATATATATATATATATATATATATATATATATATATATATATATATATATATATATGCATATATGCATGCAGCATATACATATGGCCAAATGAGAGGCTTTGGGTGACTGTGGTCACCTGGAAATAGATCAGAAAAAAAATCATTATGCTACCCAAGCTAGTCCTACAGTATATGAACTCTATTAGGACATGTTGTGCTTTTGGTGATAAATATCTAACATAATCTAATAGGAGCTTAGACATGACATTTTTTTGGAGTGGGATCAAGTGTGACCAGGGCCCTATGCAAGCAGCATTTTTTTTTTGAAGATCTGTTGACAAAGCATTTTGACTTTGAACTTTTGCTTTAAGAGCTATTGGTTTGCAATAATACTAGCTGGAACAATCTGTGTAAGGGTCATTTGTAATCCAGATGATTTTGATGACTTTTAAGGAGGTTAAATACTTTTGCAAAGCACTATATTTGTGAAAAGATGTAAGCATGGATTAATCATCATGGAAGGGGGGATACTATTAAAGAGAAGTCAGTGGACTTCATGGAAATAAACTACTACTACAAAGGCATACAATTAAGTCCATTTCACCTCCAGTTCCACTACAAAATGCAGAAAAACTTAAGGGGGATGAACAGTTATGCATGCAGGGGATTATATTTCCTACACTCCTAATGTGATATATCTAGACTAATTTTCAAGACATTTTTAAATTGTCCACAGTGTTTAGGGATCATGTCACACTACAAAACATTGTATGATGAACAGACAGACTGAAATACACAAGCAAACACAGAAAGCCTTGAGACACACAGAAATGCAGTACAGTAGGGACAGGCTTCATGTGTCATGATCTTATCTGATCATTTATGACATTATGGTGATACCCTTATTTGGGCTACATGAAAATATCATGTGGCACAAAAATATTCAAATGTTTATAGAATGGTGGAGGATTGTGATTTACTATAACTGGGTTCAATGGCTGCACCTCCTGTTGATACATTTTCTTCTTTTTTTGAGTCTGTTTTAATTATACAGTATCAGCATTTTTAATGTTACTGATTTAAAAAACTTATAGCTGATTATGTGCTTATGTTGTATACATGGGCTGTGGACATTTCCTCTTACTGTCAGTGATGGGCTCCATACAGAAGCCAAGAAGAGCATGCAGAAAGTCCACTATGTTGTTGAGAGAATCCTTGTTGACGTACTCTTTCATGGTCTGCCGGAACTGCACTTTATCTAGCTTGTACAGATTGGTCAGGCAGTTCTGAGCCTAAACAGTGGAAGTCAAACAACGTGAACACACAATCCAACTTACTAGTACAAATGATGTTAAGGTGCTAGACGCCAATCCTAAATAATATCACAAGTTCTGGATCCATCAGAGTTTTCTATTTATGTCTTATGAATGCAACCCCCCCCCCCAAAAAAAACACCACAAATTCAAAATTTTCATTTGCCTCACACTTTTTCAATTAAAAAAATGTGTATGTGTGTTCTGACACTGTTATATATAAAATGCACAAAATATAGCATACAAAATATAGTTAAAGGATATACACAGAGCCATGGCCTCACTTTCGTTTATAAATGCCTTAAGACCTCAAGAATGGCACAGGAATAGTTTTAAGCACGAACAATAAATCTAATATAGTAATTTTTACGATTAAAGTGATTTATATAGGTAGCGGTCTGAGTGAATGACCTTGACATCCGTAACATCACAACAGGAAGTCTATCGGTCTCATCGCTATTTCCGCTATACTAAAACACAGAGCTGACTGCAACTCTGATCCTGCATTTTGAGCTAACTTATCGCCATGCCACGTAGATGTGTTTTTGGCCAGTGCAGCAACACGACAGAAAGTGGATTTATGTTGCATTCATGGCCCAAGAATATTCAACCTGCAAAGATGTGGACGCGTTTTGTGAGAAGTTCACGGGCACATTGGGTGCCTATGAAGTGGTCTCCTCTACTCTGCACATTTTACTGAGGACTCGTATGAAACCTCTGATCTGTTGAGGAGCATTGGCTATAAGCCTGTATTGAAAGTGGGTGCAGTCCCAACAATTAAAGAAAAATAAAACAAGAAAAGTATTTATTTTATTTTTTAAAAGTAAGTTCAGTTGCACCAGTCCTCCTGGAGCGTGAGCCGAGGGTTGTTGCTAAAACCCGGGACGGGACAAATCGCTCAGGCAGTGACCTCCCCGCAGTTGTTGCTAAAACCGGTGACATCCCGTTCTGTCCCGGGTTTTAGTAATTGCCTAAGCCTAGCAGTAATGGTGGAATACACCGTATGGAGAGAAAGAGTGGAGCAGCCGTCTTATTTCTAAACTGGATATTGCTGCCATCTTGCCCTTACATGGCAGAAGTGAATGAACGAAGAACTGAAAGTCAGATTGTTTCAAAACAATCAGCCACAAGATTGGCCTCCAAGAAGTGAGAACACAGACAGGTAAGCTCCAACTCTTATTTGAATTAAAAAAACAAAACAAAACCACATTGTTTACCTGCATTTAGATTAATACATGTAACTTGTATTGTGTATTTAAGTTACCAGTATAAGATTATTTAATTTGCTTTAGAATGTGATAGTCTCAGTTCATCTGATTTATTTTTAGTTGTTGTATTTTGCTTTTTAATTAGTAATCTGTTTTTCAATTGTAATAATTTAATGCAGGACCCCCAGTGATAGCAGACACTGTCTGAAGGGGTTTATCCTGTTGAAATATTGGTTAATAAATAATAAATAAATATTTAATTAGCCTTTTACGTTTTATCAGTGAAAATGCATGCACGTACATGTATGGTGCACCCATCCTGTTTTTTTTTTTTTTTATAAATGTGTTTATGGCATGGTGGTGTAGTGGTTAGCGCTGTCGCCTCACAGCAAGAAGGTCCGGGTTCGAGCCCCGTGGCCGGCGAGGGCCTTTCTGTGTGGAGTTTGCATGTTCTCCCCGTGTCCGCGTGGGTTTCCTCCGGGTGCTCCAGTTTCCCCCACAGTCCAAAGACATGCAGGTTAGCTTAACTGGTGACTCTAAATTGACCGTAGGTGTGAATGTGAGTGTGAATGGTTGTCTGTGTCTATGGCTACGTTTACATTAGACCGTATCTGTCTCGTTTTCTTCACGGATGCACTGTCCGTTTACATTAAACCGCCTGGAAATGCCGGGAAACGGGAATCCGCCAGCGTCCACGTATTCAATCCAGATCGTGTCAGCTCCGGTGCTGTGTAAACATTCAGAATACGCGGATACGCTGTGCTGAGCTCTAGCTGGCGTCTCATTGGACAACGTCACTGTGACATCCACCTTCCTGATTCGCTGGCGTTGGTCATGTGACGCGACTGCTGAAAAATGGCGCGGACTTCCGCCTTGTATCACCTTTCATTAAAGAGTATAAAAGTATGAAAATACTGCAAATACTGATGCAAATACTGCCCATTGTGTAGTTATGATTGTCTTTAGGCTTGCCATCCTTCCACTTGCAAGTAGTAAGTGATATGCGCTGGGATCACACACACAGCGGCTCAGTCCCGAATCGTGGCTTGTGCACTTCACTCGCGCGCTGTGTGAGCTGCGCAGGGCCGGAGTGTGCACCCTCCAGAGGGCACTCGCTGTTCAGGGCGGAGTGATTTGGAGCGCAGGATGCCTGCGGAGCCGAGCGTATCTGTGTATTGGTGTTGCTATGTGCACGCAAATCGTGTATTGGTGTTGCTGTGTGCACACTAATCGTTTTAAAAACGTTAATCTGATGATCCGCTGATACGGTCTAATGTAAACATGGGCTATGTGTCAGCCCTGTGATGACCTGGCGACTTGTCCAGGGTGTACCCTGCCTTTCGCCCGTAGTCAGTTGGGATAGGCTCCAGCTTGCCTGCGACCCTGTAGAACAGGATAAAGCGGCTAGAGATAATGAGATGAGATGAGATGTGTTTATTAATTTTCCTTTTTCCAACAACACAAGCAAGCAAACTAAAAAAAACAAAACTTCAACACAACACACCAGCAACACACAATGGCTCAGTTACACACATACAGTATCCACATTAATAAAGGAAGTAAAAAGAAAGTACATAAATAAGTAAATGAAGGAAAAGAAAAATAGATGTACAGCAATGCATTCCCTTATTATGACCTTCCAGGGAATCCCTGTAACAAAATGGAAGATACATTGGGGTCCAAGTAATTCAGACAAGGTTCCCAAACTTTATAAAATTGGTTTGATTTTGAATGTGATATACAAGTCAAGTATTCCAAAGGCACTAAATCAAACAGCACTTCATGCCAACCCTTAACGTTTGGTTCTTTATCACTAATTCACTGCAACAAAATGTTCTTCCTAGCTGCAAATGTAAGAATACAGAACAGTCTTTAATTTGTTAAATCTTACACCTCTAGCAGGCAGGCCTAATATAAAAGACAATGGGTCCATCCCCAGTTTTAATCCTAGTATCTTTTCAATTTCTGTTAAGACATTAGACCAATATTTTTGCAGCTTATGGCATGACCAAAGACAATGAGTTAGAGTGCCAATTTCTGTTTTACATTTGAGACACATTGGAGACAAACTGGGGTTGAACTTACACTACCGTTCAAAAGTTTGGGGTCACTTTGAAATTTCCTTATTTTTGAAAGAAAAGCATTGTTCTTTTCAATGAAGATCACTTTAAACTAATCAGAAATACACTCTATACAATGCTAATGTGGTAAATGACTATTCTAGCTGCAAATGTCTGGTTTTTGGTGCAATATCTACATAGGTGTATAGAGGCCGATTTCCAGCAACTATCACTCCAGTGTTCTAATGGTACAATGTGTTTGCTCATTGCCTCAGAAGGCTAATGGATGATTAGAAAACCCTTGTACAATCATGTTAGCACAGCTGAAAACAGTTTAGCTCTTTAGAGAAGCTATAAAACTGACCTTCCTTTGAGCAGATTGAGTTTCTGGACCATCACATTTGTGGGGTCGATTAAATGCTCAAAATGGCCAGAAAAATGTCTTGACTATATTTTCTATTCATTTTACAACTTATGGTGATAAATAAAAGTGTGACTTTTCATGGAAAACACAAAATTGTCTGGGTGACCCCAAACTTTTGAACGGTAGTGTATGTCTGCAATTAGGGGATATGCATTCTGTGCAAAATCTTAAACTGTATTGATTTAGCACGATTACAAACTGAGATTGAATTAGCATAGGTCCATATATTTTCCCACTCAGTAGCACCTTCTCTGAGTTCTTGTAAAGCCATAGATGGAACAGCACGCATAGCTCCATAAAGTAGACTAATAGACACCTTCCTAACTGTTCCAAACAGCACTTTCTCAAGTGAAGATATGTCAGGGTTATCAATTAAGGTTGTACTGTGTACTATATAATGTCTTATCTGTAAATAACGAAAGAAGTCATGCCATGGATTTGGTATTTCGCGATCATCTGGTCAAATGACATTAATGCATCATCAGTAAATAAATCTTTTAACCTGTTAATACCACAATTACCCCACTGTCTAAAGCTAGCATCAAGTAGTCCTGGTTGGAAATCAGGATTACTCAGAATAGGAGTAAAAGCTGATGTCAGTTTTGACCTCCCCTCAAGTCTACGCATCAATCGCCATGCCTTAATTGTGTTGAGTGTGACAGGATTGTCACAGCACAGCTTAATAGTTTTAAAATTCTTAATAAACAGCATGTCTCTTAATGGATATTTTGAAAGGGAGGATTCAACATCCAGCCAGCCAGAGGTCGTCTTATTTAAGATCCAATCATAAATATATCGTAAATGAGCACACAGCTGGTACCTTCTAAAATCAGGTAAATCTAACCCTCCTTCAGAGCTTGGTAACTGCAGAGTAGCCATTTTTATCTTTGGTTTGCGTTTATTCTATATGAAAGAACTGAGCCAACCATTTAGTTTTTTCACAACCTTATTTGAAAATAAAATCGGAATCATTTGGATAGGGTAGTCTAGGCAATATGTTCATTTTAATCAAGGCTATACGTCCTAGCCAGGATATCGGCAGAGAGTTCCAACGCTCTAAATCTTGTCTCACTTTCTCAAACAAGGGAACAAAGTTGACTTTACACATTTGCTTAAATGTAGAGGTTATGTGTACACCTAAATAAGTAAAGCCTGCCAGAGACCACTTAAAGGGCAAGAAGGGCAATGTTTTAGGTACTAAATTTAGACTCCCTAGTGGCATGGCTTCTGATTTCGACAAATTGACTTTTTGTATCCAGAAAATCTGCTAAATAAGTCAATAACATTAAGTAAAGCAGGTACTGAAGTCCCTGGATTTGAAACAAAAATTAAAACATCATCTGCATAAAGACTTTTATTTTATGATGCACTCTGTCTGTTTGCAAGCCCTGTATAGCAGGCGCTGTTCTAATGGCCTCTGCCAATGGTTCAATAACCATGGCAAATAAAAAAGGGGGGGGGGGACAAATGACATCCCTGCCTGGCTCCTCTATGTACAGGAAAGCTGCCTGCCCATTAGCTAGAATGGATGCTTAAGGATTATTATACAGGACCTTGACCCATTTGATAAAATAATCCCTTACACCAAATTTATTTAGACAGTAAAATAAATACATCCATTCGACTCAGTCAAAGGCTTTCTCTGCATCTAAAGAGAGCACTAAACATAAATTTGCCGATGCTGAAAAACCTGAAAGATATTGAGCAGCCGCCTAACATTATTACTAGAATTTCGTCCCTTTATAAAACCAGTTTGGTCCTCCTTTATAATTTTAGGCGCGTGGCCAGGATTTTTGCCAAAATTTTCCGGTCTACATTAAGAAGGGATATGGGCCTATAAGAGGCACAGGATTCTGGACGTTTCCCCTTTTTCCGAATGAGTGAGATATTTGCTTCTCTCAAAGTCTGGGGTAACTTATTATTTGAGAATGCATTGTTAAACATGTTAACTAAAGGTTCCACTAATAGGTCAGAAAATTCTTTGTAAAATTCACAACTGAACTCATGAGGCCCAGGGGCTTTTCCATTCTGTAGATTTCTTATAGCATTAACCACCTCTTGTCCCAAAATGGGGGAATTAAAAATGAGTTTATATTCTGATTGTATGGTGGGCAAACTGAGCTGGGCAAATAATTTATCCATTAAAACAAACACATCACTTGGTTATTCAGAAATATAAAGATTGTGGTAGAATAATTTAAATATGTCGTTTATAAGTTTGTTATCATATGCATGGTTGCCTTGTATATCACATGGATTAAAGCAAAAAAAAAAACATCTGACTGAAAAAAAAAGCTCCATGTCGTTGGTCCCTACCACGTCAGCGATGCGTCAAATTTTAAACGCTGTGTTGTCCATTATCCCCTAGGCCCCTACTTATAGTACATTTACATAATTTTAACAATGACTAAAGCTAAGACAAGACTTGACCATTGTCATTACTGGCTATTCATGATGAAACATCAAGTTTTCAGCGCAAAGTGCAAATTTATTTCAACAGTACTTTAGTAATGCACAACAGTGGTTAAGAGAAAAGTGCAAGTGCAGTCGAACTTGAACCATGCTTTCAAAAGGGTGGAACAGAAAGAAAAATAAGAAAATCTGTTGAAATCAAGCCAGGAAACAAGAAAACTAAAGTGAAAGTTCACTTTTTCTGCTTCTTCGCAGTGAAGCCAAAGGCATCTAGTTTGGCAACACCTGATGCCTGTTTTTGTTTCTTTTTCCTTGGCACAGCAGCAGGAGCTTGCCATTATCGCCCATTTCATTTCGCCAAGCCCATCTCCACTTATTCTTTACCGTTTTGTCGATGTCTGACACATCTGTGCCTTCATTTAAAAGAAGCGCGTCCATGCTGGCAAAACCGAAAGTAATTTGACGCGCTCTAGTGATGGAAATCGAAGGGCCTATATCCGGGGTTGAGGGGGGATGTGGGGGGAGGCATCCCCCTTCTGAAATAAAAATCTCAAATCATCCCCCTTATAAAACAGCCATCCCCCCCATCACATCCCTTGGGACACTTTACCAATTAATGTGGAAATTAGCCTACTATTATTTTAACAAATATTACTACCATTTCAACATTAGAGGCTTTGCGCAGTGATAGCCTACATGTAGCCGGATAAAAAAGACGCATATTTATTTATTCGGTTGCACCTCTCATTCACACCTATACGGAGGTTTCAGTCACTGAAAACAGCTACTTTCGCAAACTGGGCAGAGTGGAGATTTCTGAAAACTCCATCTTCAGACACGCGTGTAAATCGGGAAAACGAAGCAACAGTGGGCGAGAGGGCGCGCGTGAATATAATGAGTCATAGGTGAGAATCTTTCACTGAATGCCAATTGTCCCGGTTCTTCATGAAATCACACGCACACGCACAAATTCATTCGGTTAACTTTCAAATAACTGTTCTTGTGCACTTGCGACACCGGAGCCACTTTCCTGAATTTTGAGCTTCAGAGTATTCGTTTCTTTATCTATTTAATCAATGAATTTATTTGTCACATACATTAAATTACTAATGTAAACCATTAGTAGCCTATTTAAGCAATAGCTGTTTTCTCCACTGTTTTCCGACCTTTTGTGCTTAGTGAATGAGACACTTCATTACACTCCACTGACCGACTTCCAATTCCGGACTTTTTTGAAAATGTAAAATATAGGCCTACGAGATGGTTTTTTGGGACTTAATTCACGTTGGTCCTTCACTATTAATTTTTGAGACTGACGAGGCACTAAATACTGTGAAATTATTTTCTCCTTACTATGAAGTTTGGCATCTTAAACAAGTGTCGGGAAATCTTGCAGCCCGACTCTGCAGCCTCCAATGTTTAAGCGAACTGCTGAAACTATAATGTTTAAAGATTAAATCGTAGGCTAATCAAACCAAAGAAAAACACAGCCTTTCCAGAACATTGTCTGCCGAAGCCTGTTTAACCTACAAAAGGCTTAATAGCATAGATCTTGCTGCGGCTTCAACAGGGCTGTTTAGATTTTTCACCTGATCGCCTTTCAATAGGCAAATATCATTATTATTATTACTACTACAATAGGCCTAGTATTAGTAGTAGGCAAGTAGTTGCCTAGTAATAGGACAGCCAGATTGTTTCATCAGTGGAGCCGCCGTTAAAAGGAAACTGATGCGGAGTGCCGCGGCTCGCCTCGGGGTGAATCCAGGCCCGGCACCAGGAACAGTTTACTAAGGGGGCAATTAGAAATCGCAAGGGGGCAAATATTTTTCATATAGTGTGTAGTAGTGATGGCGGTCTGACAACGTGTTTCAAACAATTAACTGCGCCAACCACAAAACCATGGCCCCGAAGGTTGCTTTAGTACGGGAAAATCATGTGACATATTACCAGGGCAGTTGCGCTTTATCAACACCCGTGCCCACCTGTTAACCCTCCCCTCCAATTTTCTCACAGACACGCGTTACAACCGGAAAGATGCCAAACATAAAACAACACACACAAACCTACAGGCAAGTCCTTTAAATTTAAAATGCATACAAATAGCTCCACGGCATGAAAACAAAACGTCAATGCAAGTCTAAGGTACTTGGCTCGGCGGCCAAAATCATAATTTAAAAAAATCAACAGACCCTGCGGCTGCACCAGTAATAGCCTTCCTGACTCGCACCGAGTCAACGCTAACCACTTAATCCGCGATCCCAGTTTAGGCGTGTAGGGGACAAAACACTCTGAAGTGATGAATTTTCACCCCCGCTGCATGGGGGGTGACGTCAACGACACATATTCTTACACTATTTGCGCACAAAGCGGACCATATATGAACACATACACCAACATAAACGGAGATAAACTTGGCCTACAAAGAAAGAAAATGGATTCACAATATTGTGATTGAATTCGTTTAATTCGGTGGGGGAAAGACTACTCCCGTAAACTTGACTGCATATTACAGGATATTGCAGAGACAGTGCACTTGTGTCATAACAACCAATCAGATTTGTTCTACTGTGCCAGTTTTAGTAGTGATTTATGTGAAATGTATTTTTGTGCAATGCGCAACCACTTATTTCGTATTTGAAAATGCAAATTATTAATACGTCTATAATATACATTATATTTTCATAAGAAAACAATTAAGTGATCTGAGTCTCCATTGAGGGGGCGGGGCTGTAGCCACGAGGGGGCGACGCCCCCTTTCGCCCCCCCCACGGCGCCGGGTCCGGGTGAATCGTGTCCCGAGGCGCGGGGCTGGCCCGCCCTGGCAGCGCTGGTTCGTTGGGGAGAGGGCAGAGGTCACTGGCTGCCAAGTTTGGAGAGGTTGGGACCTCCCCTGGCCGAGTTACGAGCGTCCAAAGTCGGGCTGGAGCCGCCGATAGAAACGAAACTCAAGCCGAGCACCGCAGCTTGCTGCCTACGCCCAGCCTCCCCGGGACTAGACAGTAGCGTCGGCTGTATTTATTTATTTAGGCCTATCTAGTGCAACAACTTATTCCTTTACATATACTCAAACATAGCACAAGAAAGGGTTCAACAACAGGCAATCACAGCAGCTTGGTGAAGTTCTAAATCACATCGGTGTCAGACCTATGGGCCTACCCTCCCTTTTTTCCTCGGATCTGCATCACTCTCATTATTGACCTTTAGCGCTCCCAGTTGACGGAAATCAGTCGTAGCGACGGAAAACTTTAATCCATGATATCACAAAGGGCTGCAATATTCTGTGACTCTGCCCTTTTTTTTTTGTAAGATATGCCAAGTAGTTCCCAGGTTTATCTCCATAAAATTTTTGCCTAGTAAATCTAATCTTGACTTCCTCCATCTTGTGTTAGAAGATTGTATAAAGTTGCTCTAACTGTAAATATTTCTTTCAAAATAATGGGAGTTGGAGACTCGATATAAGCACTTTCTTTAGCCTTAAGCTCAGCCATTAACAAATTTTGCTTTTCTCTTTTTTGCCTCTTTTTACTGGCTGAGAAGGAAATGATTAACCCTCTAGCATAAGCTTTAGCGGTTTCCCATAGAATGGAAGGACTATCGGTAGATTGGGTATTGATGGAAAGAAAGTATCTGAATTCAGTGGCAAAGTAAGTAATAAAAGCATGATCTTTCAAGATAGATGTGTTCAATCTCCAGTATTTCACTCCACTGTTTATACCCTTGAGGGAGAGATCTAAAACCACCTTGGCATGGTCAGAGATCAGAATACTGCCAATAGAGCAGGACAAAACTCTGTGCAGAGAAAGCCCTGACAAGAAAAAGTAATCGATTCTACTGTAACAACCATGAGGTGCAGAAAAAAAGTGTATGCTTTATCTGTCGTGTGGGTTGTTCTCCAAACATCAACAAATCCAAGATTTTCACATACAGAATTGAGTGCTTTAGCTTGAGAAGAGAGGCATAACTTTAGGAGGTAGTCTATCAATAAGAGGATTTAGTATGCAGTTAAAATCTCCACCCACAATGGCAATATCTGACTGAATCTGGGAGAAATCTAGGAGCAACTTAGTTATAAAGTCAGAGGGTAGTGCAGGGATTAAAGTATTCCGGCCCCCTGCCGGATTTCCGGCGTGCAGCGCTTGACTGCAGGCAAAAAAAAAAAAAATATATATATATATATATATAAAAGGAGGAAAAAAACGTTCGATAACCCCATGGCTTTCGAGTGTGTGTTTGTTCTCTGCCAATGATAGGAAAGAAGCGCAACTCTCCGGTTCTGAAACTAACAGTATTAGCCAATCAGAAGTAAAACGGGGCGGGTCTTAACACAACGTGCCTCGAGCAACTTCAGAGAAGAGAGACCGGCATTTCATGGAGTGGGGACGATGCAGTATATGAAGCCAGGGGAAAATACCCTCGCCATAGATAAAGGTCTGAAGAATAAATGGCGCTGGGCATGGCTGGAGGAGATTAGACGAGATGGCAAGCCATTTAGCAGTTGGTGTAGGAAGTTGAGGGAGCTAGGCACTTGCTTCTGCACGCTGTGCTCCAAGAAGCTCATGTATGCATCCAGCGGCAAAAAGGTTCTTCCTAGACACGAGTCAGACCCTGCTCACAGAGCAGCTGTTCGCGCTGTCCCACACACGACGCGCTTACCAGGAGCAACAATAACAACATCTGATGTTAACTGACCGTGTGTGACTTGAAAATACGGGTGTGCGCATTTCTCGCAGAACACGACCTCTCCTTCACGCTCGCGCAACCCCTGGTCGATCTGTGTAAAAAAAAAATAGCGGAAGACAAAATCGCATTAAGTAAAATGTCCATTTCAAATCAGCTCGCCAGCTATTTTAACACTCACGGGATAACACCTGAGTTCAAACGGTAAATTTCCACCAAACTAAAAAACAGTCCAGCCAAGACCTCCTCTGCATCAGCCTCAACTACCTCTGGAAAAAGGAAGAGTTCTGATGACTCAAAACCCGCTAAAAAGAGGAAGAAATAGAGCACTTTGTTTGTGTATTTCCTTTTTGAATCTAGTTCTGATGACTCAAACCCCACTAAAAAGCACTTTGGAGATGCAAATGGAGCACTTTGTGTGTTTCTTTTTGGGAATCTAACTAATCGAACTGATTTAAGTTATCACTTCATGTAGAAGTTGTCTCATCTCATCTCATTATCTCTAGCCGCTTTATCCTTCTACAGCAGGGGTTCTCAACCTTTTGCAACCTGGGCCCCACCAAAGCTGGTTCATTGCAGTTGGGGGCCCCTCTTCTCGCCCCGCCCCCATCCCCCCCCCCAAACACACTCACCCGCAGTGACGCCACCCGACCTACAGCACCTTATATCGACCGATAGATAGATAGATAGATAGATAGATAGATAGATAGATAGATAGATAGCCCTGGGCTAGATTATTATTATTATTATTATTAGTAGTAGTAGTAGTAGTAGTAGCAGTAGCAGCAGTAGTAGCATTATCCATTCCATAGAAATACATAGGCCTATTATCATTATTAGGCTATTGTTATAATTGGCAGTAGCACCACATTTCTAATCTGCTTTCGGGCATTATTATAATTATAATAATTATTATTATTATTATGGCCTATTATCATTACTAAGCTGTTGGCAGTAGTACAAGACTTATGTTCTTTCAGGCATTATTATTATTATTAGGCCTATTATTATTATTATTATTATTATTATTGCTGTTGTTGGTTGTTGATATTATTATTATTATTATTATTATTATTATTAGTAGTAGTAGTGTTTTTATTAGGTATTTTATTAGGCTTATCATTAGCTGGCTATTGATATCATTGGGAATTGGGACCAGGCGTGAATTTAGGTTTTACTTTTTACTGTGCCTTTGTGATCTGCATTTGCGTTAATGCGAGACCTGAGCCTGCTTTGCCTTACAAAGATCCTCGATTCTTGGCGAAATGTTTGACAAGCACAGTCTCAAGTCATCCTCAATTTGCGCACGATTGCGATATTTCGTTTTGAGCGCAGTCATTTTTGAAAATCCTGCCTCACACAAGTAGGTCGATGCGAATGGGATGAGCAGTTTCAAGGCTACGTCACACAGTTGCGGGTACTCCTGCATCAATGCTGCCCAGAATGTCGAAAGAGGGCATGAGGTGAAGACTGCCTTAAGTCTACTGTCACTCTTCAGCTCAATAAGCTGTTCCTGCATGTCAACTGGAAGTTCGTCAGCAGTACACACAAATGGATCTCGAACCCACGCAAAAGAGCGATAATCCTCTGTGAAGTATGCCGCAAACTGTTTTCTCATTACCGACAGGTGCTCTGACGCTGCTTGAAAGACAGATGAGAAATCGTGGGAAGTGCCTGCATTACTGATAAAGTCTGCAAGGCTTGGGAACATATCACAGTTCCCCCGACTGATGCGGCCACACACACAAGATTTTATGATAGATTGATGATAGATTTTATAATAGTATTGATTTGTATGTAATAGTCCAATGTCCTGCATTTTGACATGGGTAAATGTGTTGCATCTGCTTAGCTACTATAGCCTGTTAGCCCCAGATTTTTTTTTTCCTCCATACATGAAGCCTACTCGCGACCCCCCTGGAGTACCTCCGCGCCCCACCAGGGGGGCGCGCCCCCCCCCCGGTTGAGAACCACTGTTCTACAGGGTCGCAGGCAAGCTGGAGCCTATCCCAGCTGACTACGGGCGAAAGGCGGGGTACACCCTGGACAAGTCGCCAGGTCATCACAGGGCTGACACATAGACACAGACAACCATTCACACTCACATTCACACCTACGGTCAATTTAGAGTCACCAATTAACCTAACCTGCATGTCTTTGGACTGTGGGGGAAACCGGAGTACCCGGAGGAAACCCACGCGGACACGGGGAGAACATGCAAACTCCACACAGAAAGGCCCTCGCCGGCCCCGGGGCTCGAACCCAGGACCTTCTTGCTGTGAGGCGACAGCGCTAACCACTACACCACCGTGCGGCCCTGTAGAAGTTGTTTATGTTATTTATACACTTGACTTTCTATTTTATATTAATATCTGTGTATTTAATTTGCCATTATTTCTGATGAACAAAGTTAAAAGTTATTGAAATGTTGAAATTGTTGAATTATTTGAATTATTAAAACTGTTTAAAAAGTAAACCACTGTCCTTTTAATGTACCCTAAATTAAATGGTTACAAAGATTTTATTTTTCCAATGCTAGACTGAATTTCACATACCCTTGTAACAGTTCACCTTGTGATTGTAGGTCAATTTGTAACCTGTTAAGGACAAAGCTTAGCAGCAAAACTTGATATCAAAAGAAATCCTAAATGCTACATGTAGCATATTTTGGTGAGGTGCACTTTTGCCATCTACTGGCCGTTTTTGGTATTGCATTTTCAAAAGTCAAACTTAGGCCCTGTCCACACGGCAACGGATTCAGGTGACTCCGATGCAATTGCTTATCGTTTAGGCCTGGCGTCCACACGGCACCGGCGTTTTGGGTGCCCAAAACGCAAATCTTTTTGAGAACGGGTTCCAGAGTGGAAAGATCTGGCAACGTTGCCGTCGTCTGGATGAGTAGAACGGATTTGTTTACGATGACGTCACAACCACATGACTGTGAGTGCTTCACGCCGGGTAGAAGTGTAACGAACTCGATACGAGTTGTCAACAAATCCTATAACTTGGTTCATGAAACGCACTTACAAAATATTTTCACTGTGAATATTTATTGTGTAATGGTGCAGAGAGAGAGAGAGAGAGACTCTGCCCTTAGGGCAGAGTCAATCCTGCCAGCAAAAATAGGGAAAAAAAAGGAGTGATCTCACCTCTTCAGATGATGGTTTAAGTCCTACAATACATTCCTCAAAAAGGGCGTAGAAGAGCAAATTAATCCATCAACGTGTAGCATTCAATTTATTCCAGACCATTAAAGACGCCGCCTTCCGCGTAGAATCATACGTCATCCTCGCCGCCATCTTGGATAGGTCAAAGCAGAGAATAAAGATTCATGTGCTGTGTTTAACTGTACCAACAGGTTTACCGTCCAAACGAGATCACATGGGATTACCTTTCACAGGTGAGAAACAACAAATTAATCCATCAACGTGTAGCATTCAATTTATTCCGGACTATTAAAGACGCCGCCTTCCGCGTAGAATCATACGTCATCCTCGCCGCCATATTGGATAGGTCAAAGCGGAGAATAAAGATTAGCTGCGTTTAACTGTACCAACAGGTTTGCCGTCCAAACGAGATCACATGGGATTACCTTTCACAGGTGAGACTGGAAAAATACTTTTCATTGTATTTGGTCATTATAATGTAATTTTCCGAACAGATTTTCCTGACTTTGTGGCTAATATGAAGTCTCGCGCATAATAGTTTATGCGCATGCGTCCTTACTTCTTCTATTGTTCTGGTGTCTCCGAAGGGACCGTCTTACAGCGCCCCTAGAGGTGTGGCATGTGTATTGCATCGTTTTCAGCAAGCGTTGCGTTGCCATATGGACCTGATATTTTACTGATCGTTGCCCATTTGGACGCGATATATTTTTAAATAACATCTCGTTGCCGTTGTCGTGTGGATGTAGCCTTAGTCTGCAATCATTCATGCAATCTTTTTGACCCTGTGAATGTGTTCATGTCGCATATTACGACTCCTGCAACCACATAAAACATATATAGGCCTATATTGTGTGCCAACTCTTCCAACCGACCGGCCATATGGTGAATAGAGTCGCTTGCAGGAGTCTAAAAAGTTCAGGCTCAGGATTTTTTTTGCTTTAATCCCTGTTTATATGACTTTGGTTGATAGCTGTAAAAGGCCTCGGCCTTAAAACCGGTTCCCGCAGTGATGTCACATACTCAGGCATGGCTAGCTCAGCGGGGCAGCTCAAATGCCAACTTTGCGGTCGATTTTAACTCTCAAAAATATATTTTTTTTTATTCCCATTTATGCAGCATACAAGAGTCAAGGATGGAGATACTATCTACTCAGAAATTTATTTAAAAATAAAGGTTCATACTACTTAGTTAAAATGCTGAAATCATTTCATTTGCATATTTATATCGCTTTTTTTTTTGTTGCCTATTTCCAGTCACCGTCCACATTTCCCATATCACACAGCAGATACCAACTGGAGAGGTTAAAGGCAAACATTTGCTTCTACAGTGGTGCTTGAAAGTTTGTGAACCCTTTAGAATTTTCTACATTTCTGCATAAATATGACCTAAAACAACATCAAATTTTCACAAGTCCTAAAAGTAATCCAGTTAAGCAAATGAGACAAAAATATTATACTTGGTCATTTATTTATTGAGGAAAATGATCCAATATTATATATCTGTGATTGGCAAAAGTATGTGAACCTCTAGGATTATCAGTTCATTTGAAGGTGAAATTAAAGTCAAGTGTTTTCAATCAATGGGGTGACAATCAGGCGCGAGTGGGCACCCTGTTTTATTTAAAGAACAGGGATCTATCAAAGTCTGATCTTCACAACACGTTTGTGGAAGTGTATCATGGCACAAACAAAAGGAGATTTCTGAGGACCTCAGAAAAAGCATTGTTGATGCTCATCAGGCTGGAAAAGGTTACAAAACCATCTCTAAAGAGTTTGGACTCCACCAATCCACAGTCAGACAGATTGTGTACAAATGGAGGAAATTCAAGACCATTGTTACCCTCCCCAGGAGTGGTCGACCAACAAAGATCACTCCAAAAGCAAGGCGTGTAATAGTCAGCGAGGTCACAAAGGACCCCAGGGTAACTTCTAAGCAACTGAAGGCCTCTCTCACATTGGCTAAATGTTAATGTTCATGAGTCCACCATCAGGAGAACACTGAACAACAGTGGTGTGCATGGCAGGGTTGCAAGGAGAAAGCCACTGCTCTCCAAAAAGAACATTGCTGCTCGTCTGCAGTTTGCTAAATATCATGTGGACAGGCCAGAAGGCTATTGGAAAAATGTTTGTGGACGAAAGAGACCAAAATAGGATTTTTTGGTTTAAATGAAAAGCTTTTAAATGTTTGGAGAAAGAAAAACACTGCATTCCAGCAGTTCTTACCTTATCCCATCTGAGAAACATGGTGGTGGTAGTATCATGGTTTGGGCCTGTTTTGCTGCATCTGGGCCAGGACAGCTTGCCATCATTGATGGAACAATGAATTCTGAATTATACCAGCGAAAATTCTAAAGGAAAATGTCAGGACATCTGTCCATGAACTGAATCTCAAGAGAAGGTGGGTCATGCAGCAAGACAACGACCCTAAGTACTCAAGTCGTTCTACCAAAGAATGGTTAAAGAAGAATAAAGTTAATGTTTTGGAATGGCCAAGTCAAAGTCCTGACCTTAATCCAATCGAAATATTGTGGAAGGACCAGTTCATGTGAGGAAACCCACTGACATCCCAGAGTTGAAGCTGTTCTGTACAGAGGAATGGGCTAAAATTCCTCCAAGCCGGTGTGCAGGACTGATCAACAATTACGGGAAACGTTTAGTTGCAGTTATTACTGCACAAGGGGGTCACACCAAATACTGGAAGCAAAGGTTCACATATTTTTTGCCACTCACAGATATGTAATATTGGATCATTTTCCTCAATAAATAAATGACCAAGTATAATATTTTTGTCTCATTTGTTTAACTGGGTTCTCTTTATCTACTTTTAGGACTTGTGTGAAAATCTGATGATGTTTTAGGTCATATTTATGCAGAAATATCGAAAATTATAAAGGGTTCACAAACTTTTAAGCACCACTGTATTAAGGCATGTAATCTCGGCTACTGCCTCTCTACAAACTGCCTCTTATGTGTTACAATGCACAATGAACACACTCTGAGGAAAGCACTAACTGCCCCCTTCCACAAACACGAGCTCAGAGGTACGCAAGATTGGTGAGTGTCACTGTGATTGGCAATGGAGGGAGTAATATCATCTGTCTCTGAATAGGCCATTTCCAAACAGGTGAACGCACCATAGATGTGCCATTCTTGGGCTCCCTACATTGCCCAACATCACACCTTGTGATTTTTTGCTTTGCCTGTCTACATTTCCTCATTGGTAAATCTACAACCCCAAATCAGAAAAAGTTGGGATGGTATAGAAAATGCAAATAAAAAAAGAAAGCAGTGATTTCTAAATTTACTTTGACTTGCATTTCATTCCAGACAGTATGAACCCAGTGTTTCCCACAGACCAGGTAGCAATTTGTGGTGCTCCACTGTGCCGATGAAGGAATCGTGCGCGGTGGTGTCGTGGCGGTCGGTATGCAAAGTGTTTACAGTGGGCGGTGTTCAAACACACAGTATTTTTCTTCAGAGTCACCTGCTGGGACTATTTTAAAGCTACAAGAAGCATTTGAGATTATTCAGTTCAATCTAAATTCGTTGAAGTTCTTTAAGAGAAGACAGCTAAAACAATTTTTACCAGAACCCTGCCTGGTTTCATTCCTCGACCCAACTTAACATTGCAGGGCAGGCCATTAGTTTGCTGGGCTTGATGTTGGTGGAAAACCTGTCTTTTAAATTTATGAAAATTACTCACCAAAATTGAAGTTAAAGTTTAGTTTTTACCTTAGTTTTTTGCCTTTTTGGTGGCAATCTTTCAATCACTCTTTAGTTGACTTTCAAGGAATAAATTGCAAAAAACAAGCTGGAGGTTTTTATTTTAAATATTGAACTCAACACTTACCTCAACCAATACTAAAATGAAATAAATAATATAATGTAACAACAAAATAATAAAATAGATAGCATCAACTAGGCATCCCCGTGAGTATAACATTTTATTTAGGCTAGTGGGAAATCCTTATTTATTGTGAATGTCAAGCCATTATTAATAACTTGCATGAATGCTGAAGCGGGATAAACGGGATAATGCAATAAGGCCGGTTCCTCACATCAAGCTGCTACTGTATGCATCAAAATTGGTTTATAGCCTGACTCAGGGATGTTCGTTTCATGTAAGCCAAGAAGGCTATGATAAAGCTCATCACGAGCACGACGTAGGCTACCTTTTAAAATAAGGGGTTGGAAGGCGAATCAGGAAGGCTGTGTTATTTTTAATTAGCCTAACAGGCCTACTTGCAGTCCGGGTATATGCGCAACGGCAGGCCTGTGTACACGCCTCTCCGTCTCGCTTGCGCTCTCTCTCTCTCTGTCTGTGGATGTGTGCGCGCGCGTGAACGAGAACAAAGAGCACTTTGAATGAACGGAACGATACGCAACGGAATTTTTTTTTTTCAAAATTGCGAGTCTGATTGTGTGGCGATAGGAATCCATTGTATGGCACTGCGCCACACAATGGTCTATGTATGGGAAACCCTGGAACCTAAAATACTTCATGTTTTGCCTGGTCAACTTTATTTCATTTGTTAACTTACATGTTGCATGTTTGTTTCCTGCATTTCAGGCCTGCAACACATTCCAAAAGAAGTTGGGAATTTTGGGAAATTATTGAAATGTTCAAAATCAAATGTTATTTAATGAAACATATGAATTGATTTGTATAATTCATGCTCTGGGCAGCACGGTGGTGGAGTGGCAAGCACTGTTGCCTCACAGCTAGAAGGTTCTAGGTTCAAACCCAACGGCTGACGGGGGGGGGGCTTTCTGTGTGGAGTTTGCATGTTCTCCCCATGTCTGTGTAGATTTCCTCTGGGTGTGCCGGTTTGCCCCACAGTCTAAAGACATGCGGTTAGGTTAACTGACTACTCTAAATTGTCCACAGGTGTGAAATGGTTCAGAGGAGAAAACCTCTATAATAATCTACTAGAAGGCAATGGGAAACTATGGGCCCGTCCACACGAGTATGTTTTTGTCAAATCCACATAAATACTTTATCGTTTCGGACTCACGTCCAGACAGATCTGGCTTTTTCGAGGTGTGAAACCGGTATTTTTTGAAAAGGGGTCCCAGAGTGGGAAAATCCTAAAACGCCGGATAGCCCGGAGTCATCTGGACGGCGAATGCGGATTTTTTCAGAAACGATGACGTATAAGCCCCACCTCTCTAACCTTTAACCTCAGCCACCGCCACTAGACGCGTCACAACAACAATAATGGCAGACTACAGGCTTGTGCTCGTACTGCAGAAAAACTCTGAGTTGCACTGGCCATGATCGTCCTCTTCTCATGTTATGAGCTTGTTTGTAAACAGCGCATGACCTAATCCTAATCCTTGGCACAATCCTAAACTGAACACATGTAATCTCTGGTCCCTCAGATGGCACTGCATCAAGAATTGTCATTCATCTTTAGCTGATATAACCACATGGGCTCAGGATTACTTTGGCAAACCTTTATCAAGCACCACAATGCAGAGTTACATCCACCAGTTAAAACCTTACTGTGCAAAAAGGAAGTCTTATTTTAACTGAGTCCAGAAGCACTGTTGACTTCTCAGAGGCATCGGAGATGGACCATCACACAGTGGAAACGTGTATTGTCATCGGATGAAACAGTATTCCAGGTCTTTTTTGGAAGAAATAGACACCATTGCGCCGGACCAAAGACAAAAAGGACTATCTAGACAGTTACCAGCAACAAGTTCAAAAGCCAGGGTCTGTCATAGTATGAAGTTGTGTTCGTGCCCTTGGCAAAGGTAACTTACTGTAACACTTTCTTTGGGGGGTAGTGGGACAGGCGGAGTAATTGCTGGCCAATATTTATTTAAGCTTTTCAGCCTACTTCTCACACATGGTTCTGTTCCACAGAGAGTGCTCTCCCTCTCTGCTTCCACCTACTTATTAACCCTCCGCTGTCACTGCAAGACACACACAGCATTAATTAGACACAGGTGTAATCATTTTGCCACTCACCTTCCCTGGCCTCACCCTCCATTCACAAACCAGCACTCAATCACACCCTGGCTGCCACACTTACACTTCTGCAATGGCAGTATTAATGCAGAAAAGTACACTGAGATTTTGGAGCAACATGTGCTGCCTTAAAAGATGGCATCTTTTTCCAGGGATATTTCAATGCAAAACCAATATCCGATATCCAAAACCACATTCTAATGCAAAAACGACATAAGACAATACAAAAACACATTTTGCACATTACAAAAGCATGGCTGCAGAAAAAAAGATGCAGGTGCTGGACTGGCCTGCCAACTGTCCCCAATAGAGCGTGTGTGGTGAATTTTGAACTGAAAAGTGTGACAATGATGACCCCATACAGTTGCACACCTTACTTGTTTGCAGGAAGAATGGGACAAAATAACACCTGAAACACTTCATCACTTGGTGTGTTTAGTCCCTAAATGTCTTTTAAATGTTGTGAGAAGGAATGGTAACACTACAAAGTGGTAAATGCTTTACCAGCCCAACTTTTTTTTTTAATGTGTTACATGACTCAATATTGAAATGTGTTTATTTTGCAAAAATAAAAAAATAAATAAAACATACAATGTTATAAATAAATAAATAAAATTCATGAAAACATTAAATTATGTGCTGCTGTATTGTTTTGAGTGTAATACAGGTCAAAGACTATTTACAAATCATTGTTTTCAGTTTTAATTTCAATTTCAATGTATCATCCCAACTTGTTCTGGTTTGGGATTGTAGTATCAAAATTATAAAGATAATTTTGTACATTCAGTATTTAAATTTGAAAAGATCACACCTGTATTTATACACTGCCTGGCCAAATAAAAGTTGCCAATTGGATTTAAATAAGCAAATACTTAAAAGCCTTTGATTGGATAATTACTGCAGTGATTAATATGTTTCAGCTGGCAACAATTCTTTTAGACCTTACTGATGCAGTGAGTAGCTTCTCATTTCTTTAACAACCATGTCATTAGATGTATCCTATTGTCATGGAAAAGATGTTATTGGGTTTCAGAAGGCTCAAATTATTCACTTGCATCAAACAAAGAAAACTACCAAGGTGATTGCTGAAATTAATGTAATTGGGTTAAGAACTGTTCAACACATTATTAAAAGATGCAAAGATAGTGGGGAACTGTCCACTTTGAGGAAGAAATGTGGTAGGAAAAAAATCTTGACTAACCGTAATCAGAGATCACTTAAATGCTTGGTAAAGTTAAATCATGAAAAAACAACAGGAGAATTCACGACTATGTTTACGAGTGAAAGTAAGAACATTTCCACATGCACAATGTGATGAGAACTTGCAGGATTGGGACTAAAAGCAGTGTGGTCATAAGAAAAACACTTGTTAGTGAGACTAACTGAATTTACGAGTGCACATGGAGCAATGGAAAAAGGTCATGTGGTCTGATGAGTCCAGATCTGAACTGCTGTCAAACACACATGGAGGAAAGCACTACCTGCCCATTTCCATATGTTCATGATAGGCTAGAATTGCTATAATTGACAGGGGACAGAGAATATGCCACCACTGTCATGAGGTTACAGATGCCCATGACTGGCTAGCATTGCTGTAATTGACAGGAAAGAGAATGCTACCCCTGTCATGAGGTTACAGATGCCTATGATTGGCTAGTGTCGTTGTAATTGACAGGAGAGAGAGAGTATGCCACTCCTCCCTCAGAACACAGGCAAATTTTGCTTTCTTAGGATCCCAGTGATGGCTGTAGCATCATTGGAATTCAAAATTGCAATTTCTGGATGATGGTTTGAGTGTTATTCTGTTGCAGAATTACTGTTGGAGCTTTTCTGGACACAATTCAAAGTGTTATGTATGGTGTAAAGCTAACACTGTCGATTCCTCAACAAACATCATCCCACTAGTGAAATATGGTAGTGGCAGCATCATGTTGTAGGGATGCTTTTCCTCACTGGGGACTGGGGGTCTTGTTAAAATTGAAGGATGGATGTATGGTGCAAAATACAGGGAGATACTGCAAGACAAGGGAGAGAGTAATATCATCCATCCTACACACAGAACACAGCCAAATGCATGTTAAAATTGAAGGATGGATGTATGGTGTAAAATACAGGGAGATACTGCAAGACAAGGGAGAGAGTAATATCATCCATCCTACACACAGAACACAGCCAAATGCATTCTTGGACTCCTGGCCATGAATAGTTGGTGCATTGTCAGAGTTTCTACTTAGACGTTGTTCATGTTTATATCTTTAACAATTCATTTATATACTAACGATATTACTTAGGCAAGCAACATCTTTTGAGATGGTGGGTGATAGTCTCACCTTTTGGTTTTGTTATGCCCAACAAATTGCATTATACAGACATTTAGACCTAAAATACAACTTGACTTATTGACAGCATTTGATACACCAATTATTTCTTATTTTAAACTGTTTTTCAAACTGGATCAAATTCTCCATTGGAAATGTTTACCAATATTTGCTATAATTGTTTACAGTGTAGAATCTTGAAGCACTTGAGTTGACTGAAGTTAATGGAAGCACTGCTTGAAACTTGAAACATTTACAGTTTTTAAAATGCAACATCTCCAAAACCATAGCTTATTAATACAAAATACTGACCTGAATGCGCAGACGGTCTCCAGAGAGCCCGCGATGGCCTTCCCCACAGCCATAGGCACAGCCAAGAGATTTCACAATTTTAATAAGCATAGTTAGAGCTAATCTGTGGGTGCTAAGGGCAGAGTCCTCCTCCTGTGAATATGACATGGAATATAATATGATGGTATGTGATATATCATCAGAATATATAGTACTAGTTAATTATTATTTACTGGCAGTAAAGAAATGCTATGCATATGTAAAAGCATATGGCCATTTTCATGAGTATAAAAATTATACATTCTTTTGTCACTTATTGTCCTACAAAAAATAATTTCAGTTGCATACCTTATTGCCCTTGTTGTTTTTAATATCATTTTTACTTCCACTTCCACTTTCTCCACCTCCACCTCCTCCGTCGCCATCTCCATTCCCTCCATTTGGAACAGCCCCTGTGCCACCAGCCACACCCCCATGAGCCCCACCTACACTTTGATTGGTTCCATCTTTAGAATGGTCTGCCTCTTTCACCTTGTCCTCTGGTTTGACAACCTTCTTGGACATGCTGGGTACAACGCCCAGTTGCAAGAGACACTCAATAATGTTGAGGGCCACGTCACAGATCCGTGAGCTAATGTCATGAGTGAGGACGGCATACACAGCCCTGAGGACAGCCTAGAAATTATAATGAAAATAGGAATTAGAAAAAAAAAACGGGCATAAACTTCAGAAAAGTTGCATATATTTACATTTATCTCTTTAGGCTTCACGTCTATGTTTTTATTTATCAGGGCCTAAATAACAATTGCGTGGTCCTCACCAAGTTCTATAAACAAATAAATAACCACAGGTGACAATAAAAAACACAACAGATTTCAATATGTAGTTTTTCCCTAAAAGTAAGCCAACATTCAGAAGCTAGATGGTAAAAAATAATTACACCCTTTCTACTTCCACAATCATTAATATTAATTAGTAGCCAGGTATTACTAATATACTATACTGGGCATTTGAATAAATCACAAAAGTTCTGGAACAACATCCTTTTAACTAACAAGACCAAAGTGGAGATCATGCACAGCACCATGTTTGGCACTGCATGTCAATACAAATGCCTTATACCAATTATTAAGGGGTGGTGGAGGGGTGATGATTTGGGCTTGTTTTGGAGCCACAGGACCTGGGACACTTGCAGTCATTTAAGACAACAATGAACTCCACTTTTATAGCAGAATATGCAGATAAATGTGAGGCCATCTGTCCAACAGCTTAAGCTGGGCTGAAATCAGGTCATACAACAGGACAACGATCACAGACACACCAGCAAATTGACATCTGAATGGCTAGCTAAGAAAAAAAAAAAATCAGGTACTGGAATGGCCAAAACAAAGTCCAGACCTCAACCCCATTTAAATATTGTGACAGGATCAGTTGCCCAATGCCTTCATCACTGTGCTTACCACTATCTTTTTCTTTAAAACATCAGAATGGCTAAAATAATATTTCTTTCAGATTTTTTCCTTGATTTTGATGTTATCTTCTGATCACTACTTAGCAATGAACGTACTATTTCCATAGGGCATTTATTTTCATTTTATTTCAAAAGGATACCAATGCATCTTGTTTAGTACTGGTACCTAAGCCACACAATCTGGCCTCAGTGTCTTCAGTTGTCCTAATGTCATGAAGGTACTGGAGAGATTGGTTCTGGCCCAACTTGGACCACAGGCTAAACCTGCTCTAGACCCTCTTCAGTTTGCTTATCAGCCTTACAGGGGGGAATTCTGTTATCTACCTGCTGCACTGTGCTCATTCTCACCTGGATAGTAGTGATGACACTGAGAGTCTTTTTTTTTTTTTTTTGCATTTTTCCAGTGCCTTTAATACCATCCAACCACTTCTACTGAGTGAGAAGCTGCTTATGATGGGTGTCAGCATGTTTACCATCTCCTGGGTTGCTGACTGTCTCTGGGATAGGCCCCAGTTTGTGTGGCAGGGGAGCTCTCTATCTCATGTGGTGGTTAGTAATAGAGGTGAGGTACAGGAGACTGTCCTGTCTCTATTCCTGTTCACTCTGTACACTCTGGATTTCCAGTACAGCTCTGAAATATGCCACCTGCCAAGGTTCTCTGCTGACTCTTTAGCAACAACTTCATCAATTTTTTCAATGATAAAATTGAAAATCTCATCTCATTATCTCTAGCCGCTTTATCCTTCTACAGGGTCGCAGGCAAGCTGGAGCCTATCCCAGCTGACTACGGGCGAAAGGCAGGGTACACCCTGGACACGTCGCCAGGTCATCACAGGGCTGACACATAGACACAGACAACCATTCACACTCACATTCACACCTACGGTCAATTTAGAGTCACCAGTTAACCTAACCTGCATGTCTTTGGACTGTGGGGGAAACCGGAGCACCCGGAGGAAACCCACGCGGACACGGGGAGAACATGCAAACTCCACACAGAAAGGCCCTCGCCGGCCCCGGGGCTCGAACCCAGGACCTTCTTGCTGTGAGGCGACAGCGCTAACCACTACACCACCGTGCCGCCCAAAATTGAAAATATCCAACAAAAAATTCAAACTACTAATTTAAGGCCAGACAATTTAAGTAAACCCTGTAGTTAACAATATAACTGTATCGGATCAGCAATTAGAATGTTTTACTCCCCTTAGATAAATCAAACTAATTTAATTAATCTCCGCATCAAAATCCTCAACTTGTGTCTTAGATCCCTTACCTACACAACTCTTCAAACAGAGAATACCAGAAGCAATTGAACCGCTTCTAAAAATAATAAATTCTTCCCTGAGAATTGGCTATGTGGGGGGTACTAGCGAGTAAGCTATGGAGTAGACGCATCCAACCAGGCTCCGCAGAAGTTTCATTTTAAAGTTTTTTAAAAAGGCACCTTTCGACAAAGCACACTTATTTATTTCACTTTTTACATTTTATCATACTTCTACATATCTGCTTATGTAAAAAAAATGGCTGGCAAGTCTACAAAAACCTGTAATGCAACTTTGTTGACCACGAGGCTTAGCGGTCCCGGATCGTCCCCGGATCAAAGTGATAAGCCAACCCCAGCTGACAAGACCATGGCGCTAACCACTCAAGCTTTCAGGCAGGAGTTGCATACATTGCTTCATGAAGATATTGGAGACATAATTAAGTCGGAGATTAGAAGAGTGCTGGAAAAAGAAATGGAAGGTTTCAGAGCCGACATTAGTGTTGTAAGGTCTGAACTGCAATCTTTTCAGAACTCGGTTGCTACAGAGTTATTCACGCTGAAAATACCACTGGCAAGATGGAGAAGAGTCTGTCAACATGTACAGATGATATCGTTTCACTGCAACGTGAAGTGGCACACCTCAAGGCTCAGTCGGAATTACTACAAGATAAATGTGAAGACTTAGAGTCAAGGTCAAGGAGGAATAACATCAGAATCGTGGGAGTACCGGAGAGCCATGACAGCTCCACTGTTGCTGTGTCAACCCTGCTTCAGAGGGTGTTCAGCCTAACGGAGGCGCCGGTACTGGATAGAACTCATCACTCGCTACTACCGGTGCCCAGGCAGGGTGACCGACCATGCGCAATCATGGCTAGCATGCACTACTTCCACGACTGTGCCAACATTCTTCACTTCACCAGAGAAAAACAACAGACCAAAGTGGACGGGATGACCATTTCATTCTACCCAGCACAAGTGGCCAGAGCCCGAGCAGGATACAACGGGGTGAGACAACAACTTTGGGGACTGGAGGGGGTCCACTTTGGGATCATCTATCCGGCCCATCTTTGCATCACACATAACAACCAGGAGCGGATCTTCACGATGCCAGAGGAAGCCCAGACTTGTATCAATAAGAGCTTTCCTACACGCGGGAATACTTCTAACAAGTAACTACTGAACTCCTCATATGGAGCCCTGTAGATGCCCTTTGTGTCGTTACACTGAATGTCGGAGTGAGTAATATTACCAACCAGTTCATAGTTCCTTTCTGAGATGATGTTTACTTCTATCCCACGTTAGAAATGTTTTCAGGGCTCCTCTTGTAGATAACTTTATTGCCACAGTGGCTGTCATGGGTGTCCTTTACAATTATTATTAGAATTTTTATTTTCTGCCAGCCTTCTGTTTTTGGATGTGTGTATATGTATGTGTGGGTGTATGTATGCTTGTGGAGGACAGGAGTCATGTATGCCCAAGGGTTCTTTCTGTTTTCATAAAAATTGAGTATAACCCCTACTATTGGAAGCATTACCTCCTAATTTAATTTTTCCATACAACACTACTATGTACATATGAAATGTGTGCGTGTGCTCTTATTTTGATTTATTTATTTTTATTTGCGACAATATTTGATCTTTAAGCACTTTAAAAATTTGATATAAGTTTGTATTAATTTATATATTTCTCCTTTTTTAAATGCTGCCTATGTGCCTGTGGCAGCGGGGGCGTGGTCTAGCATCGGTCTGTGACAGGAGGGCGGAGTCGGGGAAGTTAAGTGGCAGAATCATTTCACCTGTTGTTAATTGATGTTTGTGTGTCTTCCCAGGGACCGCGCCCTTCTTAAGGAGAGAGAGTGAGAACAGAGGGACTCTCTCGATAACCAGACAGCTAATGTGTGTGCGTGTGTCTGTGTGTGCGTATTTACAGCTGAAAAGCTGAATAAAGAGAGTTTTGTATGCTCAGTTCTGTCCTGCCGTCCTTCTGTGCTCCACCCCTTTACACGAACTGCCACAGTGGTGCCGAAACCCGGGAATGAGCACAGAAGACCACAGCCCCATGGAGTCCTCCACCTTCGCTGACCTGATCCACGCCTTCGCCACGGCCCAACAGAGCCAGCACCAGGGGCTGCTCGCCCTCCGAAAGGAGCAAGAACAACGGTTCGAGGCCCTGGTGCTGGCGCAACAGGAAGATCGTCGGGCGTTCCGGCACCTCCTCGCGTCGGCGGGGTCCACCAACTCCACCGCCGCGGGCCCTTCCCCCCTCACCCTCACGAAGATGGGCCCGCAGGACGACCCCGAGGCATTCTTCACGCTCTTTGAGCAGGTAGCAGAGACCTCGGGGTGGCCGGTGGAACAGCGCGCCGCGCGCCTCCTTCCCCTGCTAACAGGAGAGGCGCAGCTGGCCGCGCTACAGCTCCCCGCCGACCGCCGGCTGGCCTACGCGGACCTTCGCCGGGCCGTCCTCCAGCGGGTGGGACGCACCCCAGAGCAACATCATCAGCGTTTCCGCGCTCTGCGCTTGGAGGAAGTCGGCCGGCCGTTCGCGTTTGGCCAGCAACTCCGGGACGCCTGCTGGCAGTGGTTGAGGGCCGACAGCTGCGACGCCGAGGGACTCATCGACCAGGTGGTACTGGAACAGTTCGTCGCGCGTCTACCAGCGGGAACCGCAGAGTGGGTCCAGTGCCACCGCCCGGCGTCGCTGGATCAGGCAATCGAGCTGGCGGAGGATCATCTGGCGGCTGTCCCGACGGCAGGACAGCAGACGACCTCTTCTCTTCTCTCCTCTCTCTCTCTCTCTCTCTCTCTCTCCCTCCTGTGTCTTCTCCTCGCCCCATTCCCCCACCGCGGAGACGGGGGCCGGCGCCACCTCAGCCGGCCCGCCGCACCCGCGGTGCCCTTCCGTGTCTCCCTTCTGTGTCTGTCTCTCCCCCCCCTCAGGTGAGTGAGCCCCAGAGCACTAGTGCAGAGAGGAAGCCTGGGCCGGTTTGCTGGCGCTGCGGGGAACCGGGCCACCTCCAACAGCAGTGCTCGATAATGGAGGTGGGCGCGGTGGTTCGGATCCCCAACGCGCCAGGAGCCGCCCTCGATCGGGCCGGAGCGTATCGCATACCGGTGAGTATCCAAGGGGATACATATCAGGCGTTGGTGGATTCTGGCTGTAATCAGACCTCAATCCACCAAAACCTGGTGCAAGACGAGGCATTGGGGGGAGCACAATTGGTGAAGGTGTTATGTGTGCACGGGGATGTTCACAACTACCCTTTAGTGTCGGTCCACATTATTTTCAGAGGGGAAAAATTTATAGTGAAGGCGGCGGTTAATCCTCGCCTTACCCACTCTTTAATTTTGGGGACTGATTGGCCGGGATTTCGGGGTTTAATGACGCACTTGGTCAAGAGTGGGTCCTGCCATTTGACAGGGGGAGGTCCCAGTGTCGCTTTGGCGGGAGCAGCTGTCACAGAGCCGTCTACGTCATCTCCGCGCCAGAGTGAGGAGCCGCCGGCTCCTCCTCTCTCTATTGGGGAATCCCTCGCGGATTTCCCGTTAGAGCAATCGCGAGACGAGACTCTGCGGCATGCTTTTGACCAAGTGAGAGTAATCGATGGTCAAACGCTCCAGCCGAACGCCACCCCGTCCTTCCCCTACTTCGCGATTATGAAGGATAGATTATACCGAGTGACGCAGGACACTCAAACTAAAGAGCGAGTCACGCAGCTGTTAATTCCGAAGAGCCGCCGGGAATTGGTATTCCAGGCGGCTCACTTTAATCCCATGGCTGGACACTTAGGGCAGGATAAAACACTAGCCCGAATAATGGCCCGATTCTATTGGCCGGGGATTCGCGGCGATGTCCGTAGGTGGTGTACGGCATGCCGCGAATGCCAGTTAGTAAACCCAGCGGCCATTCCAAAAGCGCCTTTGCGCCCTCTACCGTTAATCGAGACCCCGTTCGAAAGAATTGGCATGGATCTCGTCGGGCCATTAGATCGGTCAACACGAGGGTACCGCTTTATATTGGTTCTGGTGGACTATGCAACGCGATACCCGGAAGCAGTGCCTCTTCGCAATATCTCAGCACGCAGTATTGCGGAGGCGCTCTTCCGCGTCATCTCCCGAGTTGGAATCCCGAAGGAGATTCTGACTGATCAAGGCACCTCGTATGTCACGAACACTGAAGGAACTGTATGGGTTATTAGGTATTAAGCCGATCCGCACCAGCGTTTATCACCCACAAACGGACGGCTTAGTGGAACGGTTTAATCGCACCCTTAAAAACATAATTAAGAAATTTGTAAGTGAGGACGCGCGTAACTGGGATAAATGGCTCGAACCCTTGCTCTTTGCAGTGCGAGAAGTCCCCCAAGCCTCCACGGGGTTCTCCCCGTTTGAATTATTATATGGGCGTAAGCCGCGCGGCATTTTAGATGTGCTGCGAGAAAATTGGGAGGAGGGACTTTCACCAAGCAAAAATGAAATTCAATACGTTATTGACCTGCGCGCAAAACTCCACACACTCACACAACTAACCCAGGAGAATTTGCGGCAGGCCCAAGAACGGCAAACCCGCCTGTACGACAAGGGTACGCGCCTTAGAGAGTTTGCACCGGGAGAGAAAGTACTCGTACTGTTGCCCACATCGAGCTCTAAATTAGTCGCCAAGTGGCAAGGACCCTTTGAGGTCACACGGCGAGTCGGGGACGTCGACTATGAGGTGAAACGAACGGACAGGGGTGGGGCGCTACAGATTTACCACCTCAACCTACTCAAACTCTGGAACGAGGAGGTCCCCGTGGCGTTGGTGTCGGTGGTTCCAGAGAAGGCGGAGCTGGGGCCGGAGGTTCAAAAAGGAACATTAGCATCACGTCCCTCTCCGGTCCCCTGTGGAGACCACCTCTCCCCGACCCAACTCGCGGAGGTTGCCCAGTTGCAGACCGAGTTTTCGGACGTGTTCTCACCCCTGCCCGGCCGCACTAACCTCATAGAGCACCACATTGAGACGCCCCCGGGGGTGGTAGTGCGTAGCCGCCCTTACAGGTTACCCGAACACAAGAAAAAGGTGGTTCGGGAAGAACTCGAGGCCATGCTCGAAATGGGCATCGTCGAGGAGTCCCACAGTGACTGGAGCAGCCCGGTGGTCTTGGTACCCAAGGCCGACGGGTCGGTCCGGTTCTGTGTGGACTATAGAAAAGTCAACGCGGTGTCTAAATTCGATGCGTACCCAATGCCTCGTATTGATGAGTTGCTCGATCGGCTAGGCACGGCTCGTTTTTACTCGACACTGGATTTAACAAAGGGTTATTGGCAGATCCCCTTGACTCCATTATCCCGTGAAAAAACGGCCTTTTCCACACCGTTCGGCTTACACCAATTCGTCACACTTCCTTTTGGGCTGTTTGGGGCGCCTGCTACGTTTCAGCGGCTGATGGACAGGGTCCTCCGCCCCCACGCCACCTATGCGGCCGCGTACTTGGATGATATCATTATTTATAGTAATGACTGGCCGCGGCACCTACAACACCTGAGGGCCGTCCTTAGGTCGCTGAGGCGGGCGGGTCTCACGGCCAACCCGAAGAAGTGTGCGATTGGGCGGGTGGAAGTACGGTATCTGGGCTTCCACTTGGGCAACGGGCAGGTGCGTCCCCAAATTAACAAGACTGCAGCAATTGCGGCCTGCCCGAGGCCCAAGACCAAAAAGGGGGTGAGACAGTTCCTGGGGCTGGCTGGCTATTATCGTAGGTTTATACCTAATTATTCGGACGTCACCAGCCCGCTGACTGATCTGACTAAAAAGGGGGCACCAGATCCGGTCCAGTGGACGGAGCAATGCCAGCGGGCTTTTTCTAAGGTTAAGGCTGCACTGTGTGGGGGGCCACTTTTACACTCCCCTGACTTTTCTCTCCCTTTTATGTTGCAGACAGATGCGTCGGACAGAGGGCTGGGGGCCGTTTTGTCCCAGCAGGTGGAGGGGGAGGATCGCCCTGTCTTGTACATTAGCCGCAAGCTGTCGGTGCGTGAGGGGCGCTACAGTACCATCGAAAAGGAGTGCCTGGCAATCAAGTGGGCGGTCCTCGCTCTCCGGTACTACCTGCTGGGACGCCCTTTCACCCTCTGTTCGGACCACGCGCCCCTCCAGTGGCTCCACCGCATGAAGGATGCCAATGCGCGGATCACCCGTTGGTATCTGGCACTCCAACCCTTTAACTTCAAGGTGATCCACAGGCCGGGGGCGCAGATGGTCGTGGCGGACTTCCTCTCCCGTCAAGGGGGGGGGGAGTCGGCTGCGGGCCGGACGGCTGCCCGGCCTGAGTCGGGCGGTGGGGGTATGTGGCAGCGGGGGCGTGGTCTAGCATCGGTCTGTGACAGGAGGGCGGAGTCGGGGAAGTTAAGTGGCAGAATCATTTCACCTGTTGTTAATTGATGTTTGTGTGTCTTCCCAGGGACCGCGCCCTTCTTAAGGAGAGAGAGTGAGAACAGAGGGACTCTCTCGATAACCAGACAGCTAATGTGTGTGCGTGTGTCTGTGTGTGCGTATTTACAGCTGAAAAGCTGAATAAAGAGAGTTTTGTATGCTCAGTTCTGTCCTGCCGTCCTTCTGTGCTCCACCCCTTTACACGAACTGCCACAGTGCCATAGTTGTTTCATGAGCCATGTTCTGGGGGTTCTAGCGTGTAGTTAAGTGTTAGCCAAACCATGACTACATTGGGGTCTAGCCTTAAGGTAGGTAAAGCTAGGGTGGCCTGGGTGTTCAGAACAGGTCAGCAAAGGGAACCAAGGTTATTTTGTTTTTGCATGTGTGTTCTGTTTACTGGAAAACAAATCAAACATGTTTGTACATTCTGCTCAAACTTTTCTGTTATGGTAGGGACCTGTATTTCATCTGAAATTACCTAACTGACTAGGGAATGATATCTATTGACAGCACGTCAAGACAATGGCTAACACCACAGCCTTAGGTTCAATCAGATTCATTAGTTGGAATATTAAAGGGATACAACATCCTATTAAGTGTAACAGGGTTTTCACATTTTCACATATCTGAAGCCAGTAACTTTAGGTATTATATATCTTCAAGAGACCCATCTTCGGACTGGTGAACACACTAAGCTAAAGAAAGGCTGAACTGAACAGATATTCCACTCTAACTATGGAGATAGGTCGAGGGGGGCAGCAATATTAATTAGGAAAGGTGTCCCGTTCGTGCCAAGCAGTATAGTACCAGATAATAATGGCCAGTTTGTCATTGTGATAGGGCAATTTAGTCGCAGTAGTTAAACCTTTATGGCCCCACCTGGGACAACCCTCAGTTTTTCTCTTGCCTCATAGGTAAACTCCCTGATCTTAATTCATATTTGCTAATTTCAGGGGGAGATTTTAACTGTACACTACAGCCAACGCTAGACAAATCTAGCCCCAGGCAAAACAATTCTGTGTCCAAACCGAGTGCACTAATTTTGTCATTTATGCAATCCTGTAAATTATTTGATCCCTGGAGACACTCTAATCCCACTACCAGACAGTTTTTTCTTTTTTCTCACCAGTTCATCTTTCATATTCGAGAATTGATCTTTATTTGATTGATCATAAGACTATCTCTTTTGTAACCAACTGCCAGCATCATGCCATAGTGATCTCCGATCACAGTCCTGTCCAATTGGACATGTCATTTCCAAACAATCCCATGCCTCAGTGCTCATGGCAACTTGAACAACTTTTATTAACAAACAGTTCATGTCTAAAATTCATTTCTGACCAAATTGATTTTTACATAGAGGTCAATAGCACCCCTGGAATGTCATATACTGTACTATTATATGGGAGTCACTTAAGGCCTACCTTAGAGGACAGATTATTTCATATGCAGCTCACAAAAAAAGAGAATGGACCAAGTGTCTTACAGAACTAACCCAGCAGATATCAGACACTGACGATCAATTAGCTCATGATTTCTCTGATCTTTATAAAGAATGGCTACTGTTGCAAACAGAATATGACAACCTCTCCATAAAACAAACAGAATGGTTGCTACTTAAAACAAAGCTATCATATTACGAACACGGCAAAAAGGCAGGGAAATTACTGTCATCAACTTAGACAGCAGCACGTAGTGCAATCCCTGAAATCCGTATTGTACCAGATTCAACTTTCACGCATCCCCAGATCATAAATGAGCAATTTAAGGCATACTATGAGGAACTTTACACATCACAAGCCTCCATGAATGCAACCAAAATCCAAACCTTTCTAGATCGCCTAGAATTACCAAAAATTAGTAAAGAAGATCAAGCCTCCCTCGATGCTCCTATAACAAATGTAGAAATTTCGCAGGCAATAAGTTCTATGCAGAGTGGGAAAGCACCCGGACCTGACGGGTTTTCTATAGAGTTTTACAAGTTATTCTCACACAAACTGGTACCTATTCTGAATTTACTGTTCAAGGAAATTATCTCTGTTGGGAAACTACCTCCAACCATGACTCAGGCAACTATATCAGTTCTACTGAAAAAAGACAAGGATCCCTTGGACTGTGGATCCTATCGCCTTATTAGTCTCCTGTGCTGTGATTATAAAATCCTCACTAAGGTGCTGGCATGTCGTCTAGAAGCGGTGATACCTAACATTATTGATCCCGATCAAACAGGCTTCATACCAGGGAAGCAGTCTTTCTATAACATGCGAAGGTTGTTCAATATTCTATACTCTTCTCACTTCATCTGTCAGCCGGAGGTTGTGCTCTTCCTTGACGCGGAGAAGGCCTTCGACCATGTTGAGTGGAACTATCTGTTCATGGTGCTGGATAGGTTTGGTATGTCCTTCACTTCATGGATTAAAATATTGTATTCCTCACCAACTGCTTTAGTACGCACAAAGTTGATCAGGTCCAACCCTTTCATGCTGCAAAGAGGAACTCGACAGGGGTGCTGCCTTTCGCCATTTCTATTTGACTTAGCCATCGAACCTCTTGCCGCAGCGCTGAGGATGCAACAAGATATTCCAGGTATTGTTAGGAACCAAGTAATACACAGTGTCACTGTACAGTGGGGCAAAAAAGTATTTAGTCAGTCACCAATTGTCCAAGTTCTCCCACTTAAAAAGATGAGAGAGGCCTGTAATTTTCATCATAGGTATACCTCAACTATGAGAGACAAAATGAGGAAAAAAAATCCAGAAAATCACATCGTCTGATTTTTAAAGAATTTATTTGCAAATTATGGTGGAAAATAAGTATTTGGTCAATAACAAAAGTTCATCTCAATACTTTGTTATATACCCTTTGTTGGCAATGACAGAGGTCAAACATTTTCTGCAAGTCCTCACAAGGTTTTCACACACTGTTGCTGGTATTTTGGCCCATTCCTCCATGCAGATCTCCTCTAGAGCAGTGATGTTTTGGGGCTGTCGCTGGGCAACACGGACTTTCAACTCCCTCCAAAGATTTTCTGTGGGGTTGAGATCTGGAGACTGGCTAGGCCACTCCAGGACCTCGAAATGCTTCTTCCGAAGCCACTCCTTCGTTGCCCGGGCGGTGTGTTTGGGATCATTGTCATGCTGAAAGACGTTTCATCTTCAATACCCTTGCTGATGGAAGGAGTTTTTCACTCAAAATCTCACGATACATGACCCCATTCATTCTTTCCTTTACACGGATCAGTCGTCCTGGTCCCTTTGCAGAAAAACAGCCCCAAAGCATGATGTTTCCACCCCCATGCTTCACAGTAGGTATGGTGTTCTTTGGATGCAACTCAGCATTCTTTCTCCTCCAAACACGACAAGTTGAGTTTTTACCAAAAAGTTCTATTTTGGTTTCATCTGACCATATGACATTCTCCCAATCCTCTTCTGGATCATCCAAATGCTCTCTAGCAAACTTCAGACGGGCCTGGACATGTACTGGCTTAAGCAGGGGGACACGTCTCTGTCATATCTGTTTAGTCAAGCCTTTTGTTAATGGTGTTTATGAGGTAAAGGTGTAGATCTAGAGGGTCCTCAGACATAGAGTGTTTTGGTAAATTGGGATGTATGGATGCTGTCAGTCCCCACTCGCTTGCTCACTCGAGTTTGTTGACGGTGTAGTGGCTGGCTGCTTTATGTCTCGGGGCTCCCTCATGCCTGTGTTACCTTCTGGCTCTCTCCTTTTAGTTATGCTGTCATAGTTAGTTGCCAGAGTCCCTGCTTGTACTCGGTGCAATATGTATAGTGCTTCTATTTATTCAGGTGACATTGGGCATACCTAACAACCTGCGTTTTCTCCCCCCCCCCCAAATCTATCCCTCTGAGTTACATGGAGTCAACAGAAAATCTTCTGGTGGAGAGGGTGGAGACCTCGACTGGCTATCGTAGCCTGCAGGGAATCGGCCGTCAGACTTTCTGTCGCATGTCCCAGACCCGGTGAAATGTAACTGAATTGTCTTGGCCAGCCCTAAGGGTCCCATCTGCATCTCATCATTGCTGAGGAGTGTGCTCCCATCACCCAATCAAGCATCCAGCCAGAGCAGGTCATGATATTTTTTAACCATATTAACATGCCATTGTTGTGTGTTAAGCCTGATGTCAAGACTCTCATCTCTGCGAGCCTACCACACAGATTTAATACTTGTCATTTTTAGGGCATACCTAACATGTGTTTTCTTTCTCCCCCCCCCCCCCCCCAATCTGTCCCTCTGGTGCCATTAATACAGGTAACGAGCGGAGGACAGAGGAGCCTCTTAAAGAAGTTACAGGTCTGTGAGAGCCAGAAGTTACATGTTGGTCCTGGGATTGAGATGCTGGCCTCTTCTGCCCCTTGGACCTGCTTGACCCATCCTGGTGCCCTGTGTCTGGTCGGAGTTTTATCGCATCGCTCCTGTGAAGGACGGCCCCATGAGGACAGTTGAGGGTTATACCTGGAGGATGCTCTGGACTCTTATAGTAATGCTTTTATGGCTGAGGACTAAAGTTGACTTGCTAACTTTAGGACTGCAGTTATCATGAACAGTTTTGCACTCAAGTTTCCATCAATGAAGAATTATAACATCAATGAAACTGTCCTCATTTTAAAACTGTTAATATTATAGTCATGCTGTCTGTTGATTGATTGAGGAACTTTATTAATCCCCAAGGGGGAAATTGAACGCCACCTGACCATACATACAACACATAACAGTAAGACAGGACAACCACATCATAAATAGAAGGAGAAATATAAATAGATAAAGATATAAAAAAATAAAAACAGTTCATCATAAAACTCCCAAAGAATCACAGCAATTTTCTAAAACTGCCATTAAAAGCGCAGTTGAATACTTACAAGATTAAAAGTACTTAGCAGTTTTTGTTAAGAAGTCTTATCGCTGCAGGAATAAAAGACCTCCTAAACCGTTCAGTGGAGCAATTGGGTAGAAGGAGCCTTTGACTCCTTCCACTCCTCACAAATAGGCTGTACAGTGGGTGATCATCTTTCAACATGACACTGTTCACCTTCCTCATCACCCGCTCCTCTAGAATTTGCTCAACTGTACTCAAACATATGCCTGTGATGGACCCTGCTTTCTTAATAAGCTTATTTAATTTGTTCCTGTCCTCCAGTGTCATGTTTCCTCCCCAGCATACAACAGCATAAAATAAAACACTTGCCACAATTCCATGATAAAATGTGTTTAAGATTGGTCTCCCCAAATCAAAAGATCTCAACTTTCTAAGAAAAAATAGTCTGGACTGGGCCTTCTTAAAAATAATATTACTGTTCATCTTCCAATCCAGTTTGTTATCAAGGTGGATGCCAAGGTATTTGTATGATGTCACAACATCTACTGGGCGATCATTAATAAGTATTGTGACTGGCACATTTCTTTTTTTCCTGAAATCAATGATTAGCTCCTTGCGCTTGTCAACGTTTAAAATAAGATGGGCAGCTTCACACCAGCTAACAAAGCTATCCACCTCTGCCTGGTATATTGCATAGTTGTCTTTATTAATATATCCCACCAAGGCAGAGTCATCTGAAAATTTCTGAAGTTGACAAGAGGAGCTACTATGTCTGCAGTCAGAGGTGTATAAAGTAAATAAAAAAGGAGATAACACCATTCCTTGTGGTGCCCCTATGTTTGTCTTAATAGTCTCAGAAGTGCTATTTTGTATTCTTACATATTGCGGTCTACATGTGAGGTAGTCAGTGATCCAACCTACAGTGGATTTGTGAAGATTAAAACCATAAAGCTTTTTGGCTAAAATGTGAGGTTGTAGGGTATTAAAAGCACTAGAAAAATCAAAAAACATTATTCTCACAGAAGCAGCAGAGGTCTCCAAATGGCTGTACACCCTGTGCAACAAATAAATAAGAGCATCATCCGTACCAACACCCTCCCGATAAGCAAATTGCAGCGGGTCCTGAAAGGCACTGACCTGTGCCCTCAGGTGCCCCAGTATTGTCCTCTCAAAGCACTTCATGACATGGGAGGTCAAGGCAATGGGTCTCAAGTCTATAAGAGCCTTAGCACTGGGTTTCTTAGGCACTGGTACAATACAGGATGTTTTCCATATAGCAGGGACTTTTGAGACAGACAAGGACAAGGTAAACAAATAATGTAAAACATCACACAACTGATCAGCACATACTTTAAGGACACGTGGCATGATCCCATCTGGACCAGGGGCCTTATTTACATTGAGCTTTCTTAGCTGAGAGCATACCTCCTCAACAGTAATGGTTACTGGAGGATAACAGTAATTCTAGAAATCTAGAAATCCAGTAATTCATTGTTGCCCAAATGAGGATGGGTTCCCTTTTGAGTCTGGTTCCTCTCGAGGTTTCTTCCTCATGTCATCTGAGGGAGTTTTTCCTTGCCACCATCGCCACAGGCTTGCTCATTGGGGATAGATTAGGGATAAAATTAGCTCATGTTTTAAGTCGTTCAAATTCTGTAAAGCTGCTTAGTGACAATGTTTGTTAAAATCGCTATACAA
Source organism: Neoarius graeffei (assembly GCF_027579695.1). Lineage (NCBI taxonomy): Eukaryota > Metazoa > Chordata > Actinopteri > Siluriformes > Ariidae > Neoarius > Neoarius graeffei. Next base: position 23,187,059 of record NC_083572.1, read on the forward strand.
ATAAACTTGACTTGACTTCTGGCACTGCAGGATTTGAGTCCCTGGCGGCGTAGTGTGTTACTGATGGGAGCCTTTGTTACTTTGGTCCCAGCTCTCTGCAGGTCATTCACTAGGTCCCCCCGTGTGGTTCTGGGATTTTTGCTCACCGTTCTTGTGATCATTTTGACCCTACGGGGTGAGATCTTGCGTGGAGCCCCAGATCGAGGGAGATTATCAGTGGTCTTGTATGTCTTCCATTTTCTAATAATTGCTCCCACAGTTGATTTCTTCACACCAAGCTGCTTACCTATTGCAGATTCAGTCTTCCCAGCCTGGTGCAGGTCTACAATTTTGTTTCTGGTGTCCTTTGACAGCTCTTTGGTCTTGGCCATAGTGGAGTTTGGAGTGTGACTGTTTGAGGTTGTAGACAGGTGTCTTTTATACTGATAAGTTCAAACAGGTGCCATTAATACAGGTAACGAGCGGAGGACAGAGGAGCCTCTTAAAGAAGTTACAGGTCTGTGAGAGCCAGAAATCTTGCTTGTTTGCAGGTGACCAAATACTTATTTTACCGAGGAATTTACCAATTAATTCATTAAAAATCCTACAATGTGATTTCCTGGATTCTTTCCCCCCATTCTGTCTCTCATAGTTGAAGTGTACCTATGATGAAAATTACAGGCCTCTCTCATCTTTTTATGTGGGAGAACTTGCACAATTGGTGGTTGACTAAATACTTTTTTGCCCCACTGTATGTAGACGACCTTTTATTGTATTTATCCAATCCAACAGAATCAATCCCTAAGCTTATAGACATATTACAACAATTTGGGAGACTATCTGGATACAGACTAAACTTCTCAAAAAGTTCACTTTTTCCCCATTAATCAACTGGCAACATCCATTAATTATAGTAGCCTTCCCTTTAAACTGGAGCTCCAATCCTTCACTTATTTGGGCATAGGAGTTACGCGACAGTACAAAGACCTATATGGCTGCAACTTTAAACTGTTGCTAGAACATACTAAACAGGATTTCCAAAGATGGTCTGCACTCCCTGTTACACTGGCAGGCTGAGTAAACATGGTAAAGATGACAATCCTGCCTTGATTCGTATATTTATTTCAAATGATCCCCATCATATTGACTAAATCCTGGTTCAAAAAATTGAACAGTCATATCACCTCCTTCATTTGGAACAACACCCCATGGATTAAAGGGGCTTACTTGGAGATGCCTAAGGAAGCAGGGGGACTGGGGCTGCCTAATTTTTTATTTTATTACTGGTCTACTAACATTTCCAAACTGAATTACTGGATTTCAACCTATAAAAATAAAGAAGGACCAATATGGGCCTCTATGGAACTTGATTCCAGTTCTCCACTCTCTCCCATGTCTATCCTGAGTGGCTCCTTACCGGTCAATGTAAGCCTTCAAAGTTTGAACCCAGTTATCAAAAACACTCTTAAAATATGGTTTCAATTCAGGAAACACTTTCATTTCAATCAGGCAATTACTCTGCTCCCATTAGCAAACAATCATCTGTTTCTTCCATCCCAGATTGATACTGCCTTCCAGGTATGGCACAAGAATGGTTTAGTATTTTTTTTGGTGACCTCTTTGTCGGAGGCACATTTGCTTCATTTATCATGCTACAGAAAGAGCACAACCTTACCAATAACCACTTCTTCAGATATTTACAGGTACACAGTTTTGCTAAGAAACACTTCCCATTTCCCTCCTTACCACCCAAAAACGCAACTGATATCATTAGACCCTGGGGTAAAAAGAATAATCTACAAAACAGTAATTCTAGAAATCTAGAAATCCAGTAATTCAGCATTAGCCCCCCCTCCATGGGACAACGCCAGACAGGCATGGGAAGAGGATTCGGCTGTTATACTTTCTGACGAGATGTGGCAATGTAGTTTAAAATACATACATACCACCTCTTTATGTATAAGACATGACCTTATTCAGTTGAAAATTGTACATCGATTGCACTATTCACCTGATAGACTGGCCAGAATTTATCCTGGCACCAATCCTGTGTGTCCGAGATATGCCCACAGTCCAGCTAAATTAGGTCATGTTTTGGTCGTGTGATTCACTTAGTAACTTCTGGGCTAAGGTCTTTGAAGCAATTTCCTCCATCTGTGGCAGAACAGTGAATCCTAATCTAACAATTGCTATCTTTGAGGTATTTCTATTATAAGAACAACTTACGGTCCCCCAGGCAAACGCTCTAGCATTTATTACACTACTAGCCCAGAGACAAATTCTTTTACTTTGGAAGTCTGTGAAACCTCCTTCTTTTAGGCACTAGGTTAAAGAGGTACTCTGTGTGATCCCACTAGAGAAGCTGAGATACAATCGGAATACCGGTAACTTACAGGACAGATGCATTAAAACTTGGGCCCCCTTTATAGAATTTGTCGAAAATGTATCCCTCACATGATGTAATTTCCCTTCCACTTACTGCCAATTGGATCCATTGTAGTATGTTACATGATGTTTCCATCTGATTAATGTTAAGCAATGTTTATGGACAGTTTGTGACAATATTTTATGTACCTGCCTCTGCATGTATTTTCTCTGTCTGTTTGTTGTTATTGTTTTTGTTCGTTCTGTTTTTCCTCAAGCCTTGGCGGGTGGGATGGGGTGGGTTTGTTCTTCATTGTATCTCTGTCATTTTCTGTTTAATAAATTGAAAAACTATAAATAAAGTATTTTTTTAAAAAAGAATTAGCTATGTACCCAAATCCTTTAAACTAGCAGTTATCAAACCCCTGATTAAAAAAACCTGACCTCAACCCCTGTCAGCTGTCCACTTATCGGCTAATATCAAACCTCCCCTTTATCTCCAAGATCCTAGAAAAAGCTGTGGCACAGCAGTTATGTTCATATTTACATAGGAATAACATCCATGAAACGTATCAGTCAGGATTTAGACCTCATCATAGCACAGAGACAGCACTGGTTAAAGTAGTAAACGACCTACTGTTGGCATCTGATCAGGGCTGTGTCTCCCTGCTTGTAATTGCTTGACCTTAGTGCAGCCTTTGACACCACTGATCATTCCATTCTCCTGGATAGACTAGAAATTGTTGTGGGAGTTAAGGGAATGGCCCTCTCCTGGCTCAGCTCTTATTTAACTGATCATGATCAGTATATTGATGTAAATGGTGATTTTTCTAGACATACTGAGGTAAAGTGTGGTGTTCCACAAGGTTCTGTTTTAGGCCAACTAAAGGCTTATATAAAGGCTTTTTTCTTTATATATGTCACCTCTGGGTGGTGATATTCATAAGCATAGTATTAGTTTCCACTGTTATGCTGATAGCACACAGTTGTATGTTTCTGCAAAACCTGATGAGAGACACCAGCTTAATAAAATTGAGGAATGTGTAAAGGACATTAGACACTGGATGCTTATTAACTTCCTTCTGCTTAACTCTGACAAGGCAGAAGTACTTGTCAGAAGAACCACATGCAGCTAGAAGTAGGTTTTCCGATTACACAGTAACTGGATGGCCTTTGTTTTTTTTCATGTGTAGCAGTAAAAGACCTCAGGGTGATCAGTGACTCCAGTCTTTCATTTGAAACTCATATTGATAACATTACTCGGATAGCTTTCTTTTATTTCAGAAATATTGATAATATAAGAAATATAATTTCACTACATGACGCAGAAAAACTAGTTCATGCTTTTGTTACCTCTAGGTTGGATTATTGTAATGCCTAACTGTTTGGATGTTCCAACGAGCTCCAGTTAGTTCAAAATGCAGCAGCAAGAGTCCTTACTAGAACTAGAAGATATGACCACATCACTCCTGTCTTAACCACACTGCATTGGCTCCCAATCAAATTTCGTATTGATTATGAAATACTATTATTGACCTTTAAAGCACTGAATGGTCTCATGCCACAGTACCTGAGTGAACTTCTGGTCCTTTCTGACCCACCACCTGGTGGTACCTCATATAGTGAAGTCTACATCAGGGGGCAGAGCCTTTTCTTACAAAGCCCCACAGTTATGGAACAGCCTTCCAAGTAGTGTTCGGGACTCAGACACAGTCTCAGTGTTTAAGTCTCGGCTGAAAACATGTCTGTTTAGTCAAGCCTTCTGTTAACCCTCTGGGGTCTGAGGGTATTTTCTGGCACTCTCATGATTCTGGCATGGTCTGATTTTGTTGTCAATTTCAACAAATCTAAGCAGTATTTTCAAAGTCATATGACTTTTGTATTCAGCACAAGTTCAGCTATCTATTAGAATGCATGTCATGATTGTACTTTAAACAGATAAATGAATATGTTGTAAAAAGCAGTTTTAGAACTGTGTTGGAATGTGTGAAAAAACATTACCTTACCCATTGTGACAAACCATTTTGGTCATTTGAGGTGATTCTGTTCAGTCTTAGGAATGTATCAAGCACAAAAACTTAAATCTGCTCAATTGATTTGGACAAGTAATTGGCCATCAAAAAAATTTATATTTCCTATTGTTTCTGGGATAAAAGGTTGGCAGTGGGAAAGGTAGTCAATAGATGGGTAAAAATTTCCATCCCATTCAACAAGAAGAGTGAAAACCTGTCCCACTGCCAACTCTTAATCCCATTAGATTAGTTCTTAATCCCATCAGGTCAAGTCACAATGGGTAAGGCAATGTTTTTTCACACATCCAACACAGTTCTAAAATTGCTCTTTACAACAGCTTTATTTATCTGGTATTTGACTTTATTTTGGCATTTGACTCTATTCAGTGTGTCTTGAAATTAACTCTTGTACTATTTTACTCAGTTCAGAGCCACAACCAACTTAGTTACTCTGTTACATAATTACTCTGTAATTTTGCTCCGACTCCAAATTTGAGACTCTAAACTCAGAATGGAGTAAAATTAACTATTTTTAAAGAAAATTGTCAGTAAACCCACTGAGAGAGAACGAACTACAAACATGGACACTCTGGACTACAGCTCCCAAGACACACAGCGCCCTCTGTATCCAGCCTACTAAATCTCAGCTGACTCTTATTTTCCTAATCACCTATTCCTCTATTTAAGCTCTCCAAACAAGCACATCATTGCGATGTATCGTCCTGCTAGTTCAGTTCATACCAAGCCTTGTATCTTTTCTGACTGCCTCTTATAGTTCTTCCACGTTTTCACTCTGTCTTCCCTACGTTATGCTGTTTGCTGACCACCCGACCCTTGCTAGTTTACCAACACCGATTCCAGTCCCTCGGCTTGGCTTTGTTTACATTTTGCACTCTCCCTGAGGGAACCCTCTCAAAGGGATAAATAAAGTTTTATCTAATCTAATCTGTTCTCCTCCACACATACATCTGTAAGTGCCTGCATTCTAACAGGATACTTCACCAACATGGATGTAGCGGAGGACACTAAACAGACTGCTTTGAATGCGCAGGGGTGTTTGCTGGGAGAACATCAACAGATGCTCAACAACCTCAACACTTGGATGACACAGCTCACAACTGTGATGTTGCAGGCCCTCCTAGCATGCCCCAAGGCTCCTCCTAGACCAGCGTTGCAACTCCCCATTCTGGAGAAGTTCACTGGAGACACCATCGCATGTAAAGGTTTTTTACTGCAGTGTTCTATGTATTTTGCCACCATGCCAAACTTATCTGATGAGCTGTTTCTGTCTTTTCTCACTGGCAAAGCTCTCCGTTGGGCTACTGCCATTTGGAACAAAGGAGGTGAGCAAACTAAGTCGTATGAACAGTTCCTCTCTCTTTTCAAGAGTGTGTTTGACCATGAATGAACCAGAGGGGATAGAGGTTGGAGAGAGTCTACTTGCCAACTCTCAAAGTTCTTGTAGCGTTGCTGAATATGCCCTGGATTTCAGGACACTAGCAACCGCCAGTGGATGGAATGGCCCAGCTCTGAAAGCAGTCTTTCGCCAAGGTTTGCGTCCTGAAATCATCAGCGAACTGGCCTGTAGAGATGAGAACCTCACTCTAGACTCCCTCATAGACCTAGCTATTTGACTCAACCAACTGTTAAAGCACCGACCCTCTATCCACGATGCTACCAGGTCTATTCAGCCGTCGGAGGACCCATGGAGGTCTCACGCACTAGGTTAGCACATGCTGCGCGCACTAGACAACACAAGGAGGGGTTACGCTTCTACTGCGGGAGCCCCAAACATAACATCCAGCACTGTCCGATCTGACCAGCCTGTGAAACCCCAGCAGAGACACCAGTAAGATCTACTAGTCTGGTGAGAGAGTTCAACTCAAAATCCTTCAAGATACCAGTTTTACTGAAGGTGGCGTCCTCCACTTACGTCCTATCTGCTTTTGTTGATTCAGGGGCAGAGAGGAACTTTATCAGCAGTACCATCGTGCAGAAGCTCAACCTGCCTACTACCCCTCTGCATAGTGCAAACAGCATTAGGACCATCGATGGAGGACCCATAGGCGAGGGGCTGGTCACTTCACGGACCCAACCAGTGCAGATTCAAGTAGGAGCATTGCACAAGGAACTCATCTCACTGTATGTAACTACAACCGTTGATCATGACATTATCCTTGGATATCCCTGACTACAGCTACACGACCCTCTTTTTTTCATGGCAAAGTAAAGAAATCCTTCAGTGGTCAACCACGTGTTTCCAGAGCTGTCTCTCTCATCCCCAGGTCAAAGTATTTCCCACCTCTGTCGAAAGTCCTCAACCTGACTCCATGGACAATGTCCCTGACTACTATTAGGACCTTTCAGAAGTCTTCAGTAAGGGGAAGGCCTGCGGGCTACCACCACACAGGCCATATGACTGTGTGATTGACCTGTGTGATTCAGGCGTGTGCCATGTCTCCTCCACATGGTTGTATTTTTCCCCTATCCCAGAAGGAACATGCTGCCATGGAAGAGTATATTCAGGAGGCCCTCAAACAGGGATATAGCCATCCTTCCAAGTCTCCCACATCTGCTGGTTTCTTTTTTGTGGAGAAATGAGGGGGCAGACTAAAGCCCTGCATCGATTACAGAGGTTTAAACCAGGTCACTGTAAAGTATCCTTATCATCTCCCCCTGGTCCAAGCAGCTCTGGAACAACTCTGATCTGCAAGGATCTTTTCCAAGCTTGATTTGCCCAGCGCTTTTAATCTGATCAGGATAAAGAAGGGCGATGAATGGAAAACAGCCTTCAGTACTACCGCTGGACACTTCAAATACCAGGTCATGCCTTTTGGCCTTTCTTCGGCACCCAGCATGTTCCAATGCTTCATCAATAACGTGCTACAGGACATGCTGGGCAGGCAAATATGTCATCGCTTATATTGACAACATCCTGATGTACTCCTCAGTTGTCCAGAGTCACCAGGAACACATCAGAGCAGTTCTCAAGTGACTACTAGAGAACAACCTCTACATGAAGGCTGAAAAGTGCGAGTTTAATCAAAGTAGGATCTCCTTCCTTGGCTATATTATCAGCACTCAAGGAGTGAGCATGGACTCATCTAAAGTATAAGCTGTCACATCCTGGCTGACACCCAAATCTATAAAGGATCTTCAATGATTCTTGGGCTTTGCAAACTTTTACCGCCGGTTCATTCAAGGTTTCAGCACTCTGGCAGCCTCTCTAACCACATTGCTGAAGAAGGGTCCCAAATGCCGACAGTGGAACCCAGCAGCAGAGGAAGTCTTTAATCAGCTTAAGCAAAGGACTGGAGACCAGAGGTTTAAGCTGAGACACATGAAAGGTAGGGTGAACACGTTGCATGGTGAGTGGTAACGCGAGTCTAACAGAACATGGGTTGATTACCTTCTTGATGAGGAAGGGTCCAAGGAACCTGGGTGCTAGCTTGCGAGAGACGGTCCTACGTGGCAGGTGGCACATGGAGAGCATAACTTGTTGACCTACTCGGTAGGTGGGTGCCTTGGAGCGACGTTTGTCGGCCTGCCTCTTGGATGCGAGTGTGGAGCGAATGAGTCTTCTCCGGGCCAATGCCCACGTCATCCTGCAGCAGTGTATAAAGAGCTGGGCTGAGGGTACAGCGACCTCCTCCTCTTGGCTGGGGAACAGTGGTGGTTGTTAACCTAGTGAGCACTGGAATGGAGAGAGACTTGTGGCAGAGGAAGGGAGAGTGTTATGTGCATATTTGATCCAGGGTAGGTACCTGATCCAAGAACTGGCATCCCTGTACGCCATGCATCTGAGTGCAACCTCCAAAGCCTGGTTCACCCGTTCTGCCTGGGCGTTGGTCTGTGGGTGGAAGCCTGAGGAGAGACTACAGGTGGCCCGGATGAGTTTGCAGAAGGCTCTCCAGAACTGTGCAGTGAACTGAGGACCCCGGTCAGAAACAATGTCTGTAGGCAGACCATGTAGGCTGAAAATGTGGTGGATGATTAGTTCTGCAGTCTCTTTGGCTGAGGGGAGCTTGGGCAGAGAAATGAAATGGACGGTCTTAGAAAAACGGTCAATAACAGTGAGGATACATGTGTTGCCATCTGAGTTGGGGAGTCCTGTGATGAAGTCCAGGGCGATGTGAGACCAAGGTCGATGCGGAGTCGGGAGGGCTCTTAGCAAGCCGGCAGGGGGTCAACTGGCTGTCTTGTTCCGGGAGCATGTGTTGCAGGCTGCCATGAACTCCTGGACGTCCTCTTTGATGGATGGCCACTGGATGCTGGATGAGTGCCAGGGTTTGAGCTGCTCCTGGATGACGAGCCAGCTTGGAGTCATGACCCCACTGCAGTACCTGGGTTCACACAGGACAGGATACAAACAGATGATTAGGAGGAGTGTTGTGGTTACCTTCACTGGGGTCCTGCTCCAGGGCCTTCTGCACGAGCATCTCAACCTCTAGACTGGCGGCTCCCACCATGCAGCATGGAGGAAGGATGGTCTCGGGTGGCTTGGACTCCTCTTGATGGCAAGAGAACACCCTGGACAGGGCGTCGGGTTTGCCGTTCTTGGAGCCTGGGCAGTAGGAGAGCATGAAGTTGAACCGGGAGAAGAAGAGAGACCAACGGGCTTGACGGGAATTCAGGCGTTTAGCGGACTTGAGATACTCACTCCAGGTTCTTATGGTCAGTCCAGACTAGGAAGGGGAGCCCTGACCCCTCGAGTCAGTGCCTCCACTCCTCCACGGCTAGTTTAACAGCTAGTAGTTCTCGGTCACCGATGTCGTAATTCTGTTCGGCTGGGGATAGCCAGCAGGAGAAGAAGGAGCATGGATGGACCTTGTCGTCACTGGCCCTCTGGGATAGTATAGCTCCGACCACTGACTCGAAAGCGTCGACCTCGACAATAAACTGCTTGGTTGGATCGGGTATGGTGAGAACAGGTGCTGTGGTAAATCTGTGCTTGAGCGTGGAAAAGGCTTTCTCTGCTTCCTCCCCCCACTTGATTTGGGTCTTGGTCGAGGTCAGGGCTGAGAGAGGTCTGGCCACCATGCTGAAGTTGCAAATGAAGCGCCTGTAGAAGTTGGTGAATCCTAGGAAGCGCTGGAGCTTTCGTCTCGAAGATGGGGTGGGCCAGTCAGTGACTGCCTCCAGCTTGAGGGGGTCCATTTGAATCTTCACCAGAGCAATGATGAACCCCAGGAATGAGATGGAGCTTTGATGGAACTTGCTTTTCTCAACCTTAACGAACAGTTTATTTTCTAGCAGGCATTGGAAGAACTGCCGGACATGATCCCGATGTTCCTCCAGGGAGTGAGAGAAAATCAAGAGGTCATCCAGGTATATGAAGACAAAGGTGTTAATGAAGTCCCTTAAGACATCATTAACCAGTGCCTGGAATACCACGGGTGCGTTGGTCAGGCCGAAAGGGACTACGAGGTACTCATAGTGGCCTGTGGCGTTGTTGAAGGCCGTCTTCCACTCGTCCCCTTCCCTGATCCTAACTAGGTGATAGGCGTTGTTTAGTGAACGCCTTAGCTCCCTGGAGTAGTTTGAAGGCTGTGGTCATGAGCGGTAGTAGGTAGCAGTTCTTGACTGTGATGGCGTTGAGATCTTGATAGTCAATGCAGGGACGGAGTGACTTGTCCTTTTCGATGAAGAAGAACCCCACCTTTGCTGGAGAAGAGGAAGGGCGGATGATCCCAGCTGCCAGTGATTCTGTGATGTACTTCTCCATGACCTCTTGTTCGGCAGGTGAGAGAGAGTAGAGACGTCCCTTGGGTGGTGCCGTCCCAGGCAGGAGGTAGATCCCGCAATCGTAAGGCCTGTGAGGAGGGAGGGACACTGCTTGGGTTTTACTAAAAACTGGCTCGAGGTCCAGATATTCCGGAGGCACGTAAGAGAGGTCGGGAAACTCACTGGCTGAGGGCTGTGGTGGTTTGGCGGGAGGCAGAGCGGAGTTCAGGCAGGAGGCCAGGCAGGAAGAATTCCAGCCCAAGATGGTGTGATCAGTCCAGTTTAAGTGGGGGTTGTGCTGCATCAACCAGGGTAGTCCAAGAATAACTGGAACGTGAGGGTTGTTCATGACGTGAAGTTGTATCGTTTCGGAGTGATTGCCTGAAATCCTTAGGGTGAGCGGGGTGGTGAGGTGAGTGATGGTCAATCCAGTGCCATTGAGTGTCAGGATGGTGAGAGGGACCTCAAGGGCGAGTAACGGGATTCCGAGATCCTTGGCAGTGGCGGAGCAGATCAGGTTCCTGTCTGCCCCCGAGTCAATGAGTGCCTGAAGATGGTGATGCTGGTTGTTGTGCGTGATGACAACGGGGAGCAACGGTGGGTCAGCAGGGGACTGGTTCCGAACATTGCCTGCCAGGGCCCCTTGATTAACTGGTGGGCTCATACTTGTGGGCAGGCTTGGCAGATGTGTCCTTGCTGACCGCAGTAGAAGCAGGCCCCAGTGTTCCACCGGTGCAGTCGTTCTTCCGCTGACACCCATACCAGATCTACCTGCATGGGTTCGACAGACGAGGCGGGAGGTGGGGAGAAGTTGCAGGTGAGGCGGCTCTTCTCTCTCCTACGTTGTAGGACCCGAGCGTCAATACGATTGGCAAGGTCCATGAGAGTGGTGAGGTCCGACAGCAGTTCCCGAGATACCATTTCGTCCTTGATGACGTCAGACAAGTCCTGTAGGAATGCGTCGACCTGGGCACTCTCGTTCCAGTCGCATGACGCCGCCAATGTCTGGAACTTGATGGCATAGTCTGAGGTAGATCAGGGCCCCTGCCACAGCTCCACGAGCTCCCTAGCTGCTTCCCGACCAGACAGAGAGCGATCGAATGTTTGCCTCATTTCCTCAGAGAAGTCCTTGAAGCTGGAACAAAAGGACGTGTCAGCGTGCCAGACCACTGTTCCCCATTCCCTGGCCTTGCTGGTGAGGAGTGTGATCGTATTGACGCTCGGGTCCTACAACGTAGGAAAGAGAAGAGCCGCCTATTCGGGAGCGTTCTATGGGGAAAGCCATGGGTTGTAGCTCCAAGATCATTGAACACTGAGACAGAAAAGATCTGCAGGTACCTGGTTCCATGCTGTAGGGCTGAAGCGAAGGAAGTCTCGGTTCGTGGCGAGCAGCAGTAGCGGGAGGTGAAGGAGGCGGCTGGGCAGGGGTAGGTACAGCTCGGGAGTGCTGGAGTTGTGTGGCTAGAAGGTTGAGTGAGTTGGACAGGGTGGCCAGGTTCTGGGTGATCTGCTTGAGTTCCTGTTGGTGGGTCCCAAGGAGGGCTCCTTGCTGCTGCATAGCCGCTCTCAGATGGTTCAGTTTCGCTGAATCCATTTTGGCCAGAACGTACTGTTATGGGTGGCAAGATGTGGTTGAGTAGGATCCAAGAACAGAACACAGACCAGTAAATCCAATAATAAAAAATATTTAATAGAAGTAAAAAATAAACCAAAAATAATCCAGAAAAAGCTAGGGACAAAAAAAACAAGGCAGGCAAGGACAAAAAACGCTAGCATAAAAAAATAGTGCAGATAAAAAACTTAAGACAAAAACGTAGTACAACAAACATGAAAAAGACAAAAACATATTGCAAAAAACAGGCAAAACAGAGAGCCGATGTGAAAAACCAACGAGACGTTCTGGCAAAGTCCCCTTCTGAGAACGGCCTTTTTATACACAGCAGAGCAAACCAGGAAGTGAATGCCAGTGAGATGGAAGGAACCCAACAGGAACCCAGATTCGCGCTGAACTGGGAGATAATAAATCTCTGGAGTGGAAGTCCGGGGTGGAGCATGACACCCTTAAGATATAGGTAATGACTGGGGACCCCAATTCATTTCACATTTTTGGACAAGCTTCATGGAGAGGTTGGGAGTATCCGTAAGCCTCACATCCAGCTATCACCCCCAGTCTAACAGTCAAGTAGAGAGAGCAAACCAGGAGAAAGGGTGTTTCTTAAGGATCTATTGCATGCATAATCAGGGGGACTTCCTTCCTTGGGCTGAGTATGCACAAAACTCGCTTAAACACTCAGCCACCCAACTGACACCATTTCAGTGCATACTTGGCTACCAACCACCCTTGTTTCCAGGGAAACACACCCAGCCAGGTACAAGCCATCGATGACTGGTTCAGATGCAGTCAAACCATCTGAGAGGAGGTCCATCAGTGTCTAGAATCAGTCTGCACCAAGTACAAAGAATATGCAGATAAGCATCGAGGGGAGACTCCTAACTTCCTCCCTGGTGACAGAGTATGGGTGGCCATGAAGAATCTGAGAGAAATCAACACCTGTAGAAAACTCCAGCCATGCTACATCGGGCTATTTAAGGTTTTGCGCCATGTCAATGAAGTATCATACTGTCCTGAACTCCTCCCTCACAGCCGAGTATCTCCTACATTTCACATCTCACACCTAAAACCTGCTATTCTTGCCAGCAACACACCAATCCAGGAATACTCTGCATTCAATCTAGAGGGAGAGCCCATCTATCAGATCAACAAGATCCTCGACTCGAAATGAAGAGGCCAAGTCAAGTACCTGGTAGATTGGGAAGGATATGGCCCCGAAGAACAAAGTTGGGTCAAGTTCTCGATCCACTTCTTAAGTAGGAACTCCATGCCCAGTATCCTAAAAAACCTGGCACCCAGAGGTAGGGGCCGCCCCAGAAAGAACGTAGCTCCCGGAGGTAGCTCCTTGGGGGGGGGGGGTTCTGTCAGTAAACCCACTGAAAAAGAATGAACTACAAACATGGACACTCTGGACTACAGCTCCCAAAACACACAGCACCCTCTGTCTCCAGCCTACTGAATCTCAGCTGGCTTTCATTTCCCTAATCACCTGTTCCTCTATTTAAGCTCTCCAAACAAGTACATCATTGTGAAGTACCATCCTGCTAGTTCAGTTCATACCAAGCCTTGTTTCTTTTCTGACTGCCTCTTTTATATTTCTGACCCTTTGCTATTTCTTCCATGTTTTTGCTCTTTGTCTTCCCTACGTTACGCTGTTTGCTGACCGCCCAACCCTCGCTAGTTTATCAACACCGATTCCAGTCCCTCGGCTTGGCTTTGTTTACATTCTGCACTCTGTTCTCCTCCGTACATACGTAAGTGCCTGCATTCTAACAAAAATACTTTTAACTCTGGAAAAATTGCTCAGTCATTTTTCCTGTGTATGCACTACAGTGCATGCATAACAACCAATCTGCTCAAAATAAATAGAAGAAATATTTATACTTATTCAAGTTGATCTTTGGCTGGATTGAGTCGAAGTAAAAAAAAAAAAAAAGGCACCACTCATCATCAGTGTTGCAGTTCTCAAGATTGAATTGAATCACTGTCCTGAATCATGAATTGAATTACAAATTGATTCACTGTCCTGAAATTGAATCACTGTCTTGAATAATGGAATTAATCATGAATCATCCTGAATCATCCGAAATGCATAAAATATGTGTGCCATCTCGCAACAAATTTTACCTCCAAATAGCCTATGTCTGACAGATTTTATTTTGTTTATGGTGGGCGTTCCCACTGTGAAAGAGAAACCAATCGAAACTGAGAGTGAACGTGATTATGCCATTACCATGTGAATAGTCTTTTAGGAATGGGTAAGTGGGTGCTCAGAGCTCCGACTCCGGTGTGACTAAGGTGACAAGTTTTATGTTTCATCTAATTTAGGTAATTTAAAAACTATAATATTTGGCAGTGGGCACATAGGAAAGTGTAAAGTATAAAGTTTCTGTCAATACAGTATGTTTATCATGCTTGTATGATGAAAAACTTTAAGATATTTATCTAAATACCTGACCTACTCATTCTAAACCTGTCAAGCTTCGCCGGCGAAGCTCTCAACCCCAGAGGGTTAACAGTTTTATTAGGTAAAAGAGTAGATCTGGAGGGTCCTCAGGCATAGAGTGTTTTGGTAAACTGGGATGTATGGATGCTTTCAGCCCCCCACTCACTTACTCACTCGAGTTTGTTGATGGTATAGTGGCTGGCTGCTTTATGTCCCAGGGCGCCCTCATGCCTGTGTTACCTTCTGGCTCTCCCCTTTTAGTTATGCTGTCATAGTTAGTTTTGACAGAGTCCCTGCTTGCACTCAGCTTCAACAAAACAGACTTTGTGTTAAAACTATAATGTATTTCCTGGTTTCACAGTTATACTTTTTATATAGGACACTGTTATAGAAGCAAGTTATTTATAATCACGTTGTCTGTTATCACTCAAATGAGGATGGGTTCCCTTTTGATTCTGGTTCTTCTTGAGGCTTCTTTCTCATGTTGTCTGAGGGAGTTTTTCCTTGCCACCATTGCCACAGGCTTGCTCATTGGGAATAGATTAGGGATAAAATTAAAGCCGCAAGCGGCCTCGACGGGCCCTCGCGCCAGCGGCCAAGGGGGGTGGGGGCATGCGCCCCCGCGAAATAACTTCCACAGCATCTTCGGCAAGAGACATTACTCCCACAATGGCGACAAAGCACAGAATTGGACACATGGTAACAATAGGGTCTCGCACTGTACGGTGCTCGGGGGGCGCTATAGAGGCCCTGAGGCCCGCCTGGATCTGGGCTTCTGGTTCTCAGTAGCGGTGGCAGTCTAAGAAAAAGGAGCCAAATTTCGTGCGGTGTCGACCATGGCAAGCGCCCCAATAAGGGTCTTGTAAAGAGTTTGCTTGCCAAGTTTGACAAATCAGAAGCTGCAATATCATTTTTGCCATAACCAGCACCCCCAGGGGCGAAAGTGCACAAAATTTGGCGTATATGTCAGGTGAGCTATGAAGAGTTTGCGTATGAAGTTTGATGACAATTGAGTAAATAGAAGATGAGATATAGATTTTTGAAGAATAAATTTTTTGGTTTTTCCCATGTCAGTAGGTGGCGCTATGCTGTACATGAGCAATAGTAAGTTGGAAAAATAAGAGTCTACAACAGCAACGTACTATCACAAGCTAGTGGTGTGAAGGAAAAGCATTATGGAATCATTTACCAAAAACCCGTTTTGGAGCAATTGCGTCAGCCAAAAACAGCGCCCCCCATGGACGAAAATTCCCAAAATGTGGTATACATGACATGGGAGGTAGTAAGAGGGTGGCCGTGAAGTTCGACCAAATTTGAGGAAAGATTGGATTTTTTGCCCAAAAATAGCGCCCCCAGTGGCGAAAGTGCACAAAATTTGGCAGATATGTCAGGTGAGCTATGAAGAGTTTGCGTATGAAGATTGATGACAATTGAGTAAATAGAAGATGAGATATAGATTTTTGAAGAATAAATTTTATGGTTTTTCCCATGTCAGTAGGTGGCGCTGTGCTGTACATGAGTGATTATGAGATGGAAAAATAAGTGTCCACAACAGCAACGCACTATCACAAGGTAGTGGTGTAAAGGAAAAGCATTATGGAATTATTTACCAAAAACCCGTTTTGGAGAAATTGCGTCGGCCAAAAACAGCGCCCCCCATGGACGAAAATTTCCAAAATGTGGTATACATGACATGGGAGGTAGTAAGAGGGTGGCCGTGAAGTTTGACCAAACTTGAGGAAAGATTGGAATTTTTGCCCAAAAATAGCGCCCCCAGTGGCGAAATATCACAGAAATTGGGTAACACGTCAGAAGCCCAATGAGTGATTTGCGTGTGAAGTATGAGCAGTTTTGAGCAATCAGAAGATTTGTTATGAATTTTTAAGCATGTAAAATTTTGCATCGAAAATTGATTGACGTACAACTTCTGAACGGCTTATCCTACGTGAAACGTATTTAGTAACTTTTGACAGCCATGTCTGTAGATGATGTGTATCAATTTTGGTGACATTCCTATGAACGGTCTAGGAGGAGTTGCGCCGTCTTCGTGGCCATGCATTTCGCACAAAAGTGAAATTACCTCACTTCCTGTAGGGCGTGGCTAATGCATTGGCATTACATTTTTGTCCGGCTTGGTGAGATACATATGCGTACCAAAGGCCATGCCACTACTACAAACTACATGGCAACCAGGCACCTTAATGCGGGAGGCCAAAATCACAACGACTTAGGGGGCGCTATAGAGGCCCTGAGGCCCGCCTGGATCTGGGCTTCTGGTTCTCAGTAGCGGTGGCAGTCTAAGAAAAAGGAGCCAAATTTCGAGCGTTGTCGACCATGGCAAGTGCCCCAATAAGGGTCTTGTAAAGAGTTTGCTTTCCAAGGTTGACAAATCAGAAGCTGCAATATCATTTCTGCCATAACCAGCACCCCCAGGGGCGAAAGTGCACAAAATTTGGCGTATATGTCAGGTGAGCTATGAAGAGTTTGCGTATGAAGTGTGATGAAAATTGAGTAAATAGAAGATGAGATATAGATTTTTGAAGAACAAATTTTTTGGTTTTTCCCATGTCAGTAGGTGGCGCTATGCTGTACATGAGCGATTATGAGTTGGAAAAATAAGTGTCTACAACAGCAACGTACTATCACAAGGTAGTGGTGTGAAGGAAAAGCATTATGGAATTATTTACCAAAAACCCATTTTGGAGAAATTGCGTCGGCCAAAAACAGCGCCCCCCATGGACGAAAATTCCCAAAATGTGGTATACATGACATGGGAGGTAGTAAGAGGGTGGCCGTGAAGTTTGACCAAATTTGAGGAAAGATTGGATTTTTTGCCCAAAAATAGCGCCCCCAGTGGCGAAATATCACAGAAATTGGGTAACATGTCCGAAGCCCAATGAGTGATTTGCGTGTGAAGAATGAGCAGTTTTGAGCAATCAGAAGATTTGTTATGAATTTTTTAGCATGTAAAATTTTGAAGTGAAAATTGATTGACGTATAACTTCAGAACGGTTTATCCTACGTGAAACGTATTTAGTAACTTTTGTCAGCCATGTCTGTAGATGATGCGTATCAATTTTGGTGACATTCCTATGAACGGTCTAGGAGGAGTTGCGCCATCTTCGTGGCCATGCATTTCGCACAAAAGTGAAATTACCTCACTTCCTGTTGGGAGTGGCTAATGCATTGGTATTACATTTTTGTCCGGCTTAGTGAGATACATATGCGTACCAAATGGCATGCCAGTACTACAAACTATATGGCAACCAGGCACCTTAATGCGGGAGGCCAAAATCACAACGACTTAGGGGGCGCTATAGAGGCCCTGAGCCCCGGCCAAGTTTGGGCTTTTGGTTCTGAGTAGCGGTGGCAATTCTCGGAAGTGGTGCCAAATTTCGTGCGTTTTCGCCCATGGCAAGCGCCCCGAAAATGGCCCAACACCGGAGAAAAATAAAGAAGAAGAAGAAGAAGACGGAAGAATAATAATAGTGAACTCTTACAAGAACAATAGGGCCTTCGCCCATAGGGCTCGGGCCCTAATAATAGTGAACTCTTACAAGAACAATAGGGCCTTCGCCCTATAGGGCTCGGGCCCTAATTAAAGCCGCAAGCGGCCTCGACGGGCCCTCGCGCCAGCGGCCAAGGGGGGCGGGGGCCTGCGTCCCCGCGAAATACCTTCCACAGCTTCTTCGGCAAGAGACATCACCACAAGGTAGTGGTGTGAAGGAAAAGCATTATGGAATTATTTACCAAAAACCCGTGTTGGAGCAATTGCGTCGGCCAAAAACAGCGCCCCCCATGGACGAAAATTCCCAAAATGTGGTATACATGACATGGGAGGTAGTAAGAGGGTGGCCGTGAAGTTTGACCAAATTTGAGGAAAGATTGGATTTTTTGCCCAAAAATAGCGCCCCCAGTGGCGAAATATCACAGAAATTGGGTAACATGTCAGAAGCCCAATGCGTGATTTGCGTGTGAAGTATGAGCAGTTTTGAGCAATTAGAAGATTTGTTATGAATTTTTAAGCATGTAAAATTTTGCAGTGAAAATTGATTGACGTATAACTTCTGAACGGTTTATGCTACGTGAAACGTATTTAGAAACTTTTGTCAGCCATGTCTGTAGATCATGTGTATCAATTATGGTGACATTCCTATGAACGGTCTAGGAGGAGTTGTGCCGTCTTCGTGGCCATGCATTTCGCACAAAAGTGAAATTACCTCACTTCCTGTTGGGCGTGGCTAATGCATTGGCATTACATTTTTGTCCGGCTTAGTGAGATACATATGCGTACCAAATGGCATGCCACTACTACAAACTACATGGCAACCAGGCACCTTAATGCGGGAGGCCAAAATCACAACGAGTTAGGGGGCGCTATAGAGGCCCTGAGGCCCGCCTGGATCTGGGCTTCTGGTTCTCAGTAGCGGTGGCAGTCTAAGAAAAAGGAGCCAAATTTCGTGCGTTGTCGACCATGGCAAGCGCCCCAATAAGGGTCTTGTAAAGAGTTTGCTTGGCAAGTTTGACAGATCAGAAGCTGCAATATCATTTTTGCCATAACCAGCACCCCCAGGGGCGAAAGTGCACAAAATTTGGTGTAGATGTCAGGTGAGCTATGAAGAGTTTGCGTATGAAGTTTGATGACAATTGAGTAAATAGAAGATGAGATATAGATTTTTGAAGAATAAATTTTTTGGTTTTTCCCATGTCAGTAGGTGGCGCTATGCTGTAAATGAGCGATTATGAGTTGGAAAAATAAGTGTCTACAACAGCAACGTACTATCACAAGGTAGTGGTGTGAAGGAAAAGCATTATGGAATTATTAACAAAAAACCCGTTTTGGAGCAATTGCATCGGCCAAAAACAGCGCCCCCCATGGACGAAAATTTCCAAAATGTGGTATACATGACATGGGAGGTAGTAAGAGGGTGGCCGTGAAGTTTGACCAAATTTGAGGAAAGATTGGAATTTTTGCCCAAAAATAGCGCCCCCAGTGGCGAAATATCACAGAAATAGGGTAACATGTCAGAAGCCCAATGAGTGATTTGCGTGTGAAGTATGAGCAGTTTTGAGCAATCAGAAGATTTGTTATGAATTTTTAAGCATGTAAAATTTTGCATCGAAAATTGATTGACGTATAACTTCTGAACGGTTTATCCTACGTGAAACGTATTTAGTAACTTTTGTCAGCCATGTCTGTAGATGATGTGTATCAATTTTGGTGACATTCCTATGAACAGTCTAGGAGGAGTTGCGCCGTCTTCGTGGCCATGCATTTCGCACAAAAGTGAAATTACCTCACTTCCTGTTGGGCGTGGCTAATGCATTGGCATTACATTTTTGTCCGGCTTAGTGAGATACATATGCGTACCAAATGGCATGCCACTACGACAAACTACATGGCACCCAGGCACCTTAAAGCGGGAGGCCAAAATCACAACGACTTAGGGGGCGCTATAGAGGCCCGGAGCCCCGGCCAAGTTTGGGCTTCTGGTTCTGAGTAGCGGTGGCAATTCTCGGAACTGGTGCCAAATTTCGTGCGTTTTCGCCCATGGCAAGCGCCCCGAAAATGGCCCAACAGCGGAGAAAAATAAAGAAGAAGAAGAAGAAGAAGACGGAAGAAGAAGAAGAAGAAGAAGAAGAAGAAGACGGAAGAAGAATAATAATAGTGAACTCTTACAAGAACAATAGGGCCTTCGCCCATAGGGCTCGGGCCCTAATTAGCTCATGTTTAAAGTCTTTATATTTCTGTAAAGCTGCTTTGCGACAATGTCTATTGTTAAAAGCTCTATAAAAATAAACTTGACTTGACTCTGCGGTGGTGGGGTATATTAGAGATGAGCAGGATTTGGAGTCCAGGGAACTGGTAGATAACTTTGTGGAGTGGTGCAGCAGGAATCATTTGCTCCTAAATGGAAACAACACCAAGATGATGATGTTCAATTTTAGAAGGAAGATAATTGCGACTAAGCCCATAAATATCATGGGTGAGGAGGTTGGAATAATTGAGCACTACAAGTAACTGGGGGTCCACTTGAACAACAGACTGGACTGGAGGACCAACCCTGATGCTGTGTACCAGAAAGGGATGAGCAGACTCTATTTTCTAAGGAAGTTTAGATGCTTCAATGGACACAACAAGATGCTGGAAATCTTCTCCCAGTCTGTAGTGGCAAGTGACATCTACAGTGCTGTGGTCTGCTGGGGGACCAACATCAGTGCTGAGGATGACAGCAGGATCAATAAACTCATTCATAAGGCCAGAACTATCATTGCTCAAAACATGGAGACGTTTGACTCAGTGAGAAACAGGAGAACACTGCTCTCTATCATGGACAACCCATCCCACCCTCTCAATTACAATTGCAAATACAGTGAAACTCATTCTCCAACAGACTCAGGCTACATCCACACGACAACGGCAACGAGATTTTTTTTTTTTTAAATATCGCATCCACATGGGCAACGTATCAGTAAAATATCAGGTACATATGGCAACGCAACGCTTGCTGAAAACGATGCAATACACATGCCACACCTCTACGTGCGCTGTAAGACGGTCCCATCGGAGACACCAGAACAATAGAAGAAGTAGACGCATGCGCATAAACCCCTTCTTCTGTAGCATCAGCCACATAAAGTTTTGATTATTAATCAGTAGCGTAAAACGAAAGATGCGGAAAGAGGAATGAATGGGGGTAGATGGAAGCCGGTATGCCAACATTCTGATATCCTCCAGAATTCTTTAATGGTCCGGAATAAATTGAATGCTACACGTTGATGGATTACTTTTTTCTTCTACGCCCTTTTTGAGGAATGTATTGTCGGACTTAAACCAACATCTGAAGAGGTGAGATCGCTCCTTTTTTTTTTTCCTAATTTTGCTGGCGGGATTGTTTTTGTTTTTGGAAAGCGCACGGGCGGTGGACGGTTTGGTACTGCTTCCGCAGTGTTTGGACTAAAGACTCTGCCCTAAGGGCTATTCTCTCACTCTCTCTCTCTCACTTTGCACCATTACACAATAAATATTCACAGTGAAAATATTTTGTAAGCGCGTTTCATGAACCAAGTTATAGGATTTGTTGACAACTCGCATCGAGTTCGTTACACTTCTACCCGGCGTGAAGCACTGACAGTAATGTGGTTGTGACGTCATCGTAAACAAATCCGTTCTACTCATCCAGACGACTTCGCAATGGTGCCGTTGCCAGATTTTTCCACTCTGGAACCCGTTCTCAAAAGATTTCGTTTTGGGGCACCCAAAACACCGGTGCCGTGTGGACAAAGGCCGCAACGATAAACACTTTTATCAGATTCACCTGAATCCGTTGCCGTGTGGACAGGGCCTCATTCAGCTCCCCTACCATAAAGATTGCCTCAGGAAATCATTCCTATCATTTGCTCGGACACTGTACAAGAGTACTCCTTTCCTACCTTTCTTTCCTCACTGCTTAATATATATATATATATATATATATATATATATATATATATATATATATTTTTTTTTTTTTTTTTAAACAGTGAGGAAAGAAAGGCGGGAAAGGAGCACTGTTGTACAGTGTCTGAGCAGATGATAGAAATGATTTATATGCTGTTTGTTTTTATATATTATATATACACACACATACACAGTGGTGCTTGAAAGTTTGTGAACCCTTTATAATTTTCTATATTTCTGCATAAATATGACTTAAAACATCAGTAGATTTTCACACAAGTCCTAAAAGTAGATAAAGAGAACCCAGTTAAGCAAATGAGACAAAAATATTATACTTGGTCATTTTATTGAGGAAAATGATCCAAATGTTGCATATCTGTGAGTGGCAAAAGTATGTGAACCTCTAGGATTAGCAGTTAATTTGAAGGTGAAATTAGAGTCAGGTGTTTTCAATCAATGGGATGACAATCAGGTGTGAGTGGGCACCCTGTTTTATTTAAAGAACAGGGATCTATCAAAGTCTGATCTTCACAACACATTTGTGGAAGTGTATCATGGCACAAACAAAGGAGATTTCTGAGGACCTCAGAAAAAGCATTGTTGATGCTCATCAGGCAGGAAAAGGTTACAAAACCATCTCTAAAGAGTTTGGACTCCACCAATCAACAGTCAGACAGATTGTGTACTGTAGGACTCCCTATGTGTGGGTGGAGCACAGAGGACGGCAGGACAGGGATCAGGTTCCAAAACAGCGTTTATTGCTAGACTTTTCAGTTTAGACAAATACTTCATTCAAACAGACAGACACACACAACCGGCGTCTGGTTCAGGGATCAGCCCCCTCCGCTCTCACTCTCCCTCCTCATATAGGGCGCGGTCACTGGGAAGACACACAAACACAGGTTAATTGCTCTCAGGTGAAGTGATTCTGCCACTTACCTTCCCTGACTCCGCCCTCCTGTCACAGACCGGCGCTTGACCACGCCCCCGCTGCCACATACCCCCACCGCCCGACTCAGGCCGGGCGCCCAATCGCACACTTCTTTGGGTTGGCAGTGAGTCCCGCCCGCCTCAGCGACCTAAGGATGGCCCTCAGGTGTTGCAGGTGCCGCTGCCAGTCATTACTATAAATGATAATATCGTCCAAATACGCGGCCGCATAGGTACCGTGGGGCCGGAGGACCCTGTCCATCAGCCGCTGAAACGTAGCGGGCGCCCCAAACAGCCCAAACGGAAGTGTGACAAACTGGTGTAAGCCGAACGGTGTGGAAAAGGCCGTTTTCTCCCGGGATAATGGAGTCAAGGGGATCTGCCAATATCCCTTCGTCAAATCCAGTGTCGAGTAAAAGCGAGCCGTGCCTAGTCGATCGAGCAGCTCATCAATACGAGGCATTGGGTACACGTCGAATTTAGACACTGCGTTGACTTTTCTATAGTCCACACAGAACCGGACCGAGCCGTCGGCCTTGGGAACCAAGACCACCGGGCTGCTCCAGTCACTGTGGGACTCCTCGACGATGCCCATTTCGAGCATGGCCTGAAGTTCTTCCCGAACCACCTCTTTTTTGTGTTCGGGTAGTCTGTAAGGGCGGCTACGCACTACCACCCCCGGGGGCGTCTCTATGTGGTGTTCTATGAGGTTAGTGCGACCGGGCAGGGGCGAGAACACATCCGAAAACTCAGCCTGCAACTGGGCGACCTCCGTGAGTTGGGTCGGGGAAAGGTGGTCTCCACAGGGGACCGGAGAGGTACGTGATGCCAATGTCCCTTTTTGAACCTCCGGCCCCAGCTCCGCCCTCTCCGGAACTACCGACACCAACGCCACGGGGACCTCCTCGTTCCAGAGTTTCAGCAGATTGAGGTGGTAGATCTGTAGCGCCCCACCCCTGTCTGTTAGCCTCACCTCATAGTCGATGTCCCCGACTCGCCGTGTGACCTCAAAGGGCCTTTGCCACTTGGCGATCAATTTGGAGCTCGACGTGGGCAGCAGTACGAGTACTTTATCTCCCGGTGTGAACTCTCTAAGGCGCGTACCCTTGTTGTACAGGCGGGCTTGCCGTTCCTGGGCCTGCCGCAAATTCTCCTGAGTTAGGTGGGTGAGCGTGTGGAGTTTTGCGCGCAGGTCCATAACGTACTGAATTTCATTCTTACTTTGTGAAGGTCCCTCCTCCCAATTTTCCCGCAGCACATCCAGGATGCCGCGCGGCTTACGCCCATATAATAATTCGAACGGGGAGAACCCCGTGGAGGCTTGGGGGACCTCTCGCACTGAGAACAGCAAGGGTTCGAGCCACTTATCCCAATTACGTGCGTCCTCACTTACGAATTTTTTAATAATATTTTTGAGGGTGCGGTTGAACCGTTCCACTAAACCGTCCGTTTGTGGGTGATACACACTGGTGCGGATCGGCTTAATCCCCAATAACCCATACAGTTCGCGCAGTGTTCGTGACATAAACGTAGTGCCTTGGTCAGTCAGAATCTCTTTCGGGATTCCAACTCGGGAGATGACGCGGAAGAGTGCCTCTGCAATACTGCGTGCTGAGATATTGCGCAGAGGCACTGCTTCCGGGTATCGCGTTGCATAGTCCACCAGAACTAATATAAAGCGGTACCCTCGTGCTGACCGATCTAATGGCCCGACGAGATCCATCCCAATTCTCTCAAACGGGGTCTCGATTAACGGTAGAGGGCGCAAAGGCGCTTTTGGAATGGCTGCTGGATTTACTAACTGGCATTCGCGGCATGCCGTACACCACCTACGGACATCGCCGCGAATCCCCGGCCAATAGAATCGGGCCATTATTCGGGCTAGTGTTTTATCCTGCCCCAAGTGTCCAGCCATGGGATTAAAGTGAGCCGCCTGGAATACCAATGCCCGGCGGCTCTTTGGAATCAAAAGCTGCGTGACTCGCTCTTTAGTTTGAGTGTCCTGCGTCACTCGGTATAATCTATCCTTCAAAATCGCGAAGTAGGGGAAGGACGGGGTGGCGTTCGGCGGCAGCGTTTGACCATCGATTACTCTCACTTGGTCAAACGCATGCCGAAAAGTCTCGTCTTGCGACTGCTCCAATGGGAAATCCGCGAGGGATTCCCCAATAGAGAGAGGAGGAGCCGGCGGCTCCTCACTCTGACGCGGAGATGACGTAGACGGCTCTGTGACAGCTGCTCCCGCCAAAGCGACACCGGGACCTCCCCCTGTCAATTGGCAGGACCCACTCTCTACTAGGCGCGTCATTAACCCCCGAAATCCCGGCCAATCCGTCCCCAAAATTAAAGAGTGGGTAAGGCAAGGATTAACCGCCGCCTTCACTATAAATTTTTCCCCTCTGAAAATAATGTGGACCGACACCAAAGGGTAGCGGTGAACATCCCCGTGCACACACAAAACCTTCACCCCTTGTGCTCCCCCCAATGCCTCGTTTTGAACCAGGCTTTGGCGAATTGAGGTCTGATTACAACCAGAATCCACCAACGCCTGATATGTAGCCCCTTGGATACTCACCGGTATGCGATACGCTCCGGCCCGATCGAGGGCGGCCTCTGGCGCGTCAGGGATCCGAACCACCGCGCCCACTTCCATTGCTGTGCACTGCTGTTGAAGGTGGCCCGGTTCCCCGCAGCGCCAGCAAACCGGCCCGGGCTTTCCCTCTGCACCAGTGATCTGGCGCTCACTCACCTGAGGTGGGGGAGAGACAGACACAGAAGGGAGAAATGGGAGGGCACCGTGGGTGCGGCAGGCCGGCTGGGGTGGTGCCACCCCCCGCCTCCGCGGTGGGGGAATGGGGCGAGGACGGGACACAGGAGGAGGGGGAGAGAGAGAGAGAGAGAAGAGGAGAGAAGAGATGTCATCTGCTGTCCTGCCGCCGGGACAGCCGCCAGATGATCCTCCGCCAGCTCGACTGCCTGATCCAGCGACGCCGGGCGGTGGCACTGGACCCACTCCGCGGTTCCTGCTGGTAAGCGGGCGATGAACTGTTCCAGTACCACCTGGTCGACGATTCCCTCGGCGTCGCGATCGTTGGCCCTCAGCCACCGCCAGCAGGCGTCCCGGAGCTGCTGGCCGAACGCGAACGGCCGGCCGACTTCCTCCAATTGCAGCGCGCGGAAGCGCTGGCGCTGTTGTTCCTGTGTGCGCCCCACGCGCTGGAGGACGGCCTGGCAGAGGTCCGCGTAGGCCAGCCGGCGGTCGGCGGGGAGCTGTAGCGCGGCCAGCTGTGCCTCTCCCGTGAGCAGGGGGAGGAGGCGCGCCGCGCGCTGCTCCATCGGCCACCCCGAGGCATCGGCGACCTGTTCAAACAACGTGAGGAACGCCTCGGGGTCGTCCTGCGGGCCCATCTTGGTGACAGTGAGGGGAGACGGGCCCGCGGCCGGAGCGCTGGTGGGCCCCGCCGACGCGAGGAGATGCCGGAACGCCTTGCGATCTTCCTGCTGGGCCAGCACCAGGGCTTCGAAGCGCCGTTCTTGTTCCTTTCGGAGTGTGACGAGCGCCTGGTGCTGGCTTTGCTGAGCCGTGGCGAGGGCGTGGACCAGGTCGGTGAACGGGGAGGATTCCATGGGGCTGCTGGGTTGGTGCTCCATTATCCCGGGTTTCGGCACCACTGTAGGACTCCCTATGTGTGGGTGGAGCACAGAGGACGGCAGGACAGGGATCAGGTTCAAGTCCTGAGCCTCCCTGCCTCTACCTGGAGCCAGTCTACCTCCTCCAGTGACTGTCCAGAGCCCATGCAAGTTGGCCATACCCGTCTCTCCGCAGCCGAGAGGGAGCGCAGAAGGAGGGACAAGTGCTGCATCTACTGTGGCAAGCCTGGTCACTTCCAAGCATCATGTCCCAAGCTCTCGGGAAAAGGACCGCCCCGTCCAGCCGAGGGAGGGTTGTGACGGGGCCTACCCTCTCTCCCGGACTCCCTGGCCAAGGAATCTACATCCCGGTCTCCATCTCCTGGGGTGAGTCCGTCCACTCTTGTCAAGCCTTGTTAGACTCAGGGGCGGCTGGAAACTTTATGGATATCCACTTCGCCCAAAGCATCAATGTCCTAACTGCACCTCTTGAAGTCCCACTGTCTGTGTCTGCCCTCGATGGCCAAGCATTAGGTGATGGAAGAGTCACCCAAGTTACTTCTCCAGTCTTTCCAGTCTCAAGGTCACAAAGAAGAAATATCCCTGCACCTTATTCATTCACCAGAGTTCCCAGTCATTCTAGGCCTTCCTTGGCTTACTCGCCACAACCCTCGCATAGACTGGGTAACAAGCCAGGTTGTGGAATGGGGCCTGCATGCCATGCCTCTTGTCTCTCTAGCTCTCCTGTGTCTCCTGCCGAGCCTCCTGATCTCACAGAGTTATCTCAAGTTCCCACAGAGTACCGGGATCTCAAAGAGGTCTTTAGCAAGAGCAGGGCCGCCGTTCTTCCTCCGCACCATGCCTACGACTGTGCCATCGACTTGCTCCCTGGGACTACTCCTCCTCGTGGCCGACTGTTCTCCCTCTCTCAGCCAGAACGCAAGGCCATGGAGGAGTACATCAAGGAAGCCTTGGCCTCTGGGTTCATTCGACCCTCCACCTCACCCGCTGGTGCTGGCTTCTTCTTTGTCGGCAAGAAGGATGGGGGGCTCCGGCCATGTATTGATTATAGGGGCCTGAACAAGATCACCGTGCGCAACCGCTATCCCCTTCCGCTGATGTCCACAGCATTCGACCTGCTCCAAGGCGCCACCATCTTCACCAAGTTGGACTTACGGAACGCATACCACCTCGTCCGTATCTGACAGGGAGACGAGTGGAAGACTGCCTTTAACACCCCGTCAGGACACTACGAGTACCAGGTGATGCCCTTTGGACTCACCAATGCACCAGCTGTTTTTCAGGCCCTTATCAACGACGTCTTGAGGGATATGATTAATCTATACGTTTTCGTCTACCTCAACAACATCCTGATATTCTCCAAGACCTTACAGGAGCACCGCCACCATGTCCGCCAAGTCCTCCAGAGACTTTTACAGAATAATCTGTTTGCTAAAGCCCAGAAATGCGAGTTTCATGTCCCCGAGGTCTCCTTCCTGGGATTTGCCGTACAAACGGGGCAACTCCAAATGGACCCAGCCAAGACCCTGGCCGTCCAGGACTGGCCTACTCCCAAGTCCGTTAAGGAGGTTCAGCGGTTCTTAGGATTCGCTAACTTCTACCGCAAGTTCATCAGGAACTTCAGTTCCGTAGCAGCACCTATGTCGGACCTCACCAAAAGGACTGGTGGATCCTATGTCTGGTCCCCTCAGGCGGAAAAGGCGTTTAATGACCTCAAACACCACTTCTGCACGGCACCCATTCTGGTTCTCCCGGACACCTCTCAACCATTCATCGTGGAGGTGGACGCCTCGGACAGTGGTGTCGGCGCGGTGCTCTCTCAACGCTCGGAAGGGAAGCTGCACCCCTGCGCTTACTTCTCCCACTGCCTGAGCCCTGCGGAGTCCCACTATGATGTGGGGGATCGGGAACTGCTAGCGGTCAAACGAGCCCTTGAGGAGTGGAGGCACTGGCTGGAGGGAGCGCAACATCCATTCCTGGTGTGGACGGACCATAAGAACCTGGAGTACCTCCAGCAAGCCAAGAGGCTGAACCCACAACAGGCTAGGTGGGCTTTGTTTTTCAGCCATTTCAACTTCACCCTATCATACCGCCCGGGCTCTAAGAACACCAAACCGGACGCGCTCTCCAGGCTGTTCTCGCCCAACAACAGGGAGAGTGAAGTTGGGCCTATTATCCCTGTATCCTGGATTGTGGCTCCTGTCCACTGGGGTATTGAGGATACCGTTCAACAAGCTCAACGCCGGGACCCTGATCCTGGGACGGGGCCACTGGGCCTCCTGTACGTCCCTCGTCAAGCCCGGGCCAAGGTTCTCCAGTGGGGTCACTCTTCCCCTCTCACCGCCCACCCAGGAGCTCGGAGGACCCTGGACTTCCTGAAAAGACGCTTCTGGTGGCCTAACATGGAGAAGGAAGGGAGGTCATTCGTCCTGTCCTGTGAGGTTTGCACTAGAACCAAGAACCCGCAACAGCGTCCCCAGGGTCTCCTGCATCCTCTGCCTATTCCCCGGCGTCCCTGGTCCCACGTGGCAGTCGACTTCATCACGGGTCTCCCTGAGTCTCAAGGTAACACTGTCATTTTGGTCATAGTGGACAGATTCTCAAAGGCCTACCGCTTTATACCACTGTGCAAACTCCCTTCTGCCCTTGACACTGCTAAATTGTTATTTAATCACGTCTTCCGAGTCTTTGGTCTTCCACAGGACATCGTCTCTGACCGGGGGCCCCAATTCTCCTCCCGAGTGTGGCACGGCTTCTGCAAGCTCATTGGGGTCACTGCCAGCCTCTCCTCTGGGTTCCACCCCCAGTCCAATGGCCAGACGGAGAGGCTCAACCAAGACCTGGAAACCACCCTGCGAGGCCTGGCTATGGATAACCCGACATCGTGGAGCACCTGGCTGCCATGGGCAGAGTATGCCCACAACACCCTGCAGTCATCGGCCACCAAGCTGTCGCCATTCCAGTGCCAATTCGGGTTCCAGCCACCTCTGTTCCCGGACCAGGAGGAGGACGCTGGGGTGCCCTCGGTCAACCAATACGTGAGACGGTGTCGCAAGACCTGGAGCAAGGTTAGGAGGACACTCATCCAGACTTCCAGTACCAACCAGACTCAGGCCAACCACCATAGGAGACCTGCCCACACTTTCCGCCCTGGACAGCGGGTTTGGCTGTCCACCAAGGACCTTCCGCTGCGGGTGGAGAACTGCAAACTTGCTCCTCACTACATTGGCCCCTTCAAGGTTGTACGCAGAATTAACCCTGTCTCCTACCGGCTCCAGTTACCACGTACGCTAAGGATCAACCCCACATTCCATGTTTCCCTGTTGTGGCCCGTACTGACGTCCACGTATGCCCCTGCCCCTAGGAACCCCCCCCCCCCCCCCGCATCTTCCAGGGTCAGACCGTTTTCACCGTGCACCGCCTGCTGGACTCCTGCCGGGTTTGCGGGGGTCTCCAATATCTTGTGGACTGGGAGGGCTATGGCCCTGAGGAGTGCTCCTGGGTCCCAGCTCAGGACATACTTGATAAAGAACTTTGTCGGGACTTCCATTCGGCCCATCCTGATCACCCTGGGAAGGTCAGGAGATGCTCCTAGAGGGGGGGGGTCCTGTTAGGACTGGGACTGTTTTGGCCTCTAGAGGCCGCTGTTATTTCCTTTGTTTGGTCATGTTTGCTTTGGCCTCTAGAGGTTGCCACTGTGTTCTGTGTTTGTCTTATTGCCTGTTTCCTGCCCCGCCCTGTCCTTAATTAGTTTGTGTATTTATACCCCTGAGTTCAGTCCTCTTGTCACGGAGTCTTTGTGCTGTTATGTTTAGCTCCAGTTACCTCTGTACCGTGTTCCTTGCCTTTGTCTTTTTGGTTTTGCACTTTGCTTTTCTTTTTGGACTTTTTGGACTTAGTATTTACTGTTTTTTGGATCTTCTGAGCATTGGTATTTTTGCCTTTTCTTTTCTGTTTTTTTGGCTTTTGTTTTGACTTTGAACTTTTGGATATTTTTTTATTTTTCCCTTCATCTTCTGAGCGTTTTGGATTATTTCTTTTTGGACTGTATATATTGTAAATAAACTTTTTGATACTTTTCTACTTCCACCTCACGCCTCTGAATTTGAGTCATCCCCCGGTGGCCTAGTGGGGGTTTGCTGTATTATCACACCAGCGAACCAGGTTCGAATCCCAGCAAAACCCTAACAGCGTTTTTTTTTTTTACATTTGACACCTTTCCCTGTATCTAACCAAACTCTGACCACTATACACTTAATAGTTAAATGCATCTTTCATACAGGAAAGGGAAAGATGCAAACAAGGGGATGATCCCAAGAAAAACATCCTGGTTGCTTTACTACATTTGTTCTGACATCCGATCTGGAAGTTAAACCTAGACTCATTAGGTTTTTTTTTTTTCAAGAAAAGGGGAAGGGGCCCCTAGCCACTCATGTGGGGAAAATTAGCATATCAATTAGCTCATGTTTTAAGTCGTTCAAATTCTGTAAAGCTGCTTTGCGACAATGTTTATTGTTAAAAGCGCTGTACAAATAAAAAAAAAAAAATTAGTAAAAAGGGGAAATTTTGATATGCTAATTTTCCCCACATGAGTGGCTAGGGGCCCCTTCCCCTTTTCTTGGAAAAAAAAAAAACCTGATGAGTCTAGATTTAACTTCCAGATTGGATGTCAGAACAAATGTAGTAAAGCAACCAGGATGTTTTTCTTGGGATCATCCCCTTGTTTGCATCTTTCCCTTTCCTGTTTGAAAGATGCATTTAACTATTAAGTGTATAGTGGTCAGAGTTTGGTTGGATACAGGGAAAGATGTCAAATGTAAAAAAAAAACCAGCATCGTGAAACAGCCGGGAAAGCGTTTATCCCTTGTAATTGTCAATATAACTAATGGGGTATTGGGTATAAGTAATCTCCCATAGATTAAAATCACTATATGGGTGTGCTTTTACTACCTTAAACATGAATAGGCAGTCAAAACAACAGTTGACCTACTTTCTGGACTTAGGATTTTTCAGAAAATATGCAAAAATAGTACAATATACAAATGCTTAGTTTATATTGAAGGAGTTGGATAATCAAAGTTTTTATTGGCTTAAAAGTTTGATAAAAGGTGTCTGTTGATAGGGTTAAAGGTTCATTCCAGTCATCATGTGCCCACATGGCCAACTAATGGCCTGAAGTAGGGCGTACCAAATGGTAATTTTGTCCCGAAGCCATATTTGGGGCCCTCCTGTACCCCCACCAAAGCTCTGAGTGCCCTGAAACTCTCTAAGTACACAGTAGAGTTCCCAAATATGATGATAAATCAGTTGAAATCCCAACAACATAAAAACTTTCCAAGATATGGACCCCCAAAATGTCAAAATTGTGTCATTAAAAAATCCACTTTTAAGGGGTTAATATCTATAAAGTTAGTAAACCTGTGCTATTTTTAGGTGCAGAATCTGATAGACAGGGCCAGAATACATAGATATAGCAATTTACAGGTCTATATTCCCCTTAGAACAAAAAATATGGGCCTCCAAAAATGCTTGCAAATTAAGTGCGCAATTCTCGGACCCCAAAAGTGGGCGTGGCACCCAAACTTTGAAGGGCCATAACTCAAACGTTCGAGCTAGGAAGCTAAAATTTTGGATTCTTTCATTTGACATCATAAGGCACTAAGAAAATTAAAATAAGGCAAATTGAAGAGGTGTCACTGGGGAAGTTTTGGGCATTTGTGTGAATTGACATGGAATGACCCATGATGTTTTAGATCATATTTATGCAGAAATATAGAAAATTCTAAAGGGTTCATAAACTTTCAAGCACCACTGTGTGTGTTATATATATATATATATATATATATATATATATATCCATCCATTATCTGTAGCCGCTTATCCTGTACAGGGTCGCAGGCAAGCTGGAGCCTATCCCAGTTGTTGATTATGGGTGAGAGGTAGGGTGCAGGATATATATATATATCCATCCTGCACCCTACCTCTCATATATATATACACACACACACACACACACACACACACACGTAGTAGATATCTTTATTTCATGTTCAGTGTCTTGTTCTGTTGATCTGCTATTCTACTTTTCTTTTCATTGTTATTTTTAATCTCCTGCATAATGATTGTGCCATTGTAACATTATGATTTCCTGCGAGGGATCAATGAATTCTCTCTGTCTGTCTGTCTTACACTAAAGCAAACAACCTTCTGAAGAATTCTTCCTACTTACTGAGAGATCCAGCATGCCATTCTTCAGGATAAAGTTGTTGGTTCCCTCAATGTTGTCTCTTTCTTCGAGACAGGAGTAGTTGATACAGGAGTCAGTGAGGCTGCGTGGCAGGTTGGAGCAAGCCAGTGGTTCACAGGGCATCTCTGGGATAGGGTTGGGATTGCAGAGCTTCTTTATGTGCTCCGTGAAGAAATCAGTGTAGCCCACGTTAAAAGAGGCCACTGTTGTGTTAAAGGTGGCCATAGTGATAGTAGAAATCTGGGAACGGACTGGGAGATGAAAGAGACAGAAAGAAATGGAGACAATGGGTGAGTCGGAAAATGGGGTGTGCTGTTACAGGAAATAATCAAAGACTTATTAATCAAAGAGGTGTGATACTGATAATTTTACAAATATCAGAACATCCCATTTTGTGTTTGAATACCCTTAAAGCCACATCAATTTGTCAATTAGTATGATTTTTTAAATTAATTAACATCAGGAATGCAGGCAACAGATGGATGTAAAAGTGGCAGAGATTGTTTTAAGGCAAACTGGCAAACAAATCCAAATCATGAAGCAATGTCAAGGTCAAAGAATAGGCAATGGTCAGGTGAGGCCCAAAAAGAATATCTGAGGTAAAGACAAAAGGGTACAATTCAAAGTACAAATAAAATAAAAAACCAGAATCACAACACGATAACAAAAGGCTTAGTAAAGTCAGGCAAGGGAACACTGAGTGCTTACTTCACACTTGGTAAGTGCAAACTAGAGTCCTTATATACACAGTTGTGATTATGTGAGATGGGGAATAGCTTTAGCACTAATCAGTAACCCTAGCTATATAATAAGCGAGAGGCCGAGGGCTATAGTAACGGAGGTCAGCGCTACCCAATGTGCCTCAAGAGACTGGTTAGTACTGGGACGGGAGACTGCCTGGGAAGACCAGGTCCTGGCGCAGGAGGGATTTTGACTTGACATAGTAAGATTGCCATGTCAACGATTACACATTTATAATCAGTTTATGCCAATTATCCACCATATAATCCCTGTACAAGTTGTTACTACAGAAACGCTAACGTATTATAACTAACACATTAATATAATTAATATATAACGCCATGTGTTGGAGTTTACCCCAGTGAACGAGAGGGTCACCTCTCTGCGCCTTCGGATTGGGGAGAGGGCTCTTGCTGTTGTTTGTGCCTACGGGCCAAATAGCAGTATAGAGTATCCGGCCTTCTTGGAGTCCCTGGGAGAGGTACTGAGGGGTGCTCAGACTGGGGACTCCATTGTGCTACTGGGGGACTTCAATGCTCATGTGGGCGATGACAGTGACACCTGGAGGGGCGTGGTTGGGAGGAACGGCCTCCCCAATCTGAACCCGAGTGCTGTTTTGTTTTTGGACTTCTGTGCTAGTCACGGTTTGTCCATAACGAACACCATGTTCGAGCATAGGGGTGTCCATAAGTGCACGTGGCACCAGGACACCTTAGGTCGGAGGTCGATGATCGACTCTGTAGTCGTTTCATCTGATCTCCGGCCCTATGTCTTGGACACTCAGGTGAAGAGAGGGGCTGAGCTATCAACTGATCACCACCTGGTGGTGAGTTGGATCCGCTGGTGGAGGAGGAAGCTGGACAGACCTGTCAGGCCCAAACGTATGGTGAGGGTCTGCTGGGAACGTCTGGCCGAGCACTCTGTTGGGGAGGTCTTTAACTCCCACCTCCGGGAGAGCTTTTCCCAGCTTCCGAGGGAGGCGGGGGACATTGAGTCTGAGTGGACCATGTTCTCTACCTCCATTGTGGATGCAGCTGTTCGGAGCTGTGGCCGCAAGGTCTCCGGTGCCTGTCGTGGCGGCAATCCCCAAACCCGGTGGTGGACACTGGAAGTAAGGGATGCCATCAAGCTGAAGGAGTCCTATCAGGCCATGTTGACCTCTGGGACTCCTGAGGCAGCTGACGGGTATTGGCAGGCCAGGCGTGCTGCAGCTCGGGCAGTTGCGGAGGCAAAAACTCGGAACTGGGAGGAGTTCAGGGAGGCCATGGAGAAGGACTATCGGTCGGCCTCGAAGAAATTCTGGCAAACCGTCCGGTGCCTCAGGAGGGGGAAGCAGTACTCTGCCAACACTGTTTACAGTGCGGGTGGGGAGCTGTTGACCTCGACTGGGGACATTGTCGGGCGGTGGAAGGAATACTTTGAGGATCTCCTCAATCCCACCGTCATGTCTTCCACTGGGGAGACTGAGGCTGATGACTCAGAGGTGGACTCGTCCATTACCCAAGCCGAAGTCACTGAGGTGGTTTGCAAGCTCCTCGGTGGCAAGGCACCGGGGGTGGATGAGATCCGCCCCGAGTATCTCAAGTCTCTGGATGTTGCGGGGCTGTCTTGGTTGACACACCTCTGCAACATCGCGTGGCGGTCAGGGACAGTGCCTCTGGAGTGGCAGACTGGGGTGGTGGTCCCTCTTTTTAAGAAAGGGGACCGGAGAATATGCTCCAATTATAGGGGAATCACACTTCTCGGCCTCCCAGGGAAGGTTTACTCCAGGGTACTGGAGAGGAGAATTCGACCAATAGTCGAACCTCGGATCCAGGAGGAACAATGCGGTTTTCGTCCTGGTCGTGGAACACTGGACCAGCTCTATACCCTTCATAGGGTGCTCGAGGGTTCATGGGAGTTTGCCCAACCAGTCCACATGTGCTTTATGGATCTGGAGAAGGCATTCGACCATGTCCCCCGTGGTATTCTGTAGGGGGTGCTTCGGGAGTATGGGGTTCGGGGCTCTTTGCTAAGGGCTGTCCAGTCCCTGTACGAACGGAGCAGGAGTCTGGTTCGCATTGCCGTCAGTAAGTCAGACCTGTTCCCAGTGCATGTTGGACTCCGGCAGGGCTGCCCTTTGTCACCGGTTCAGTTCATTATTTTTATGGACAGAATTTCTAGGCGCAGCCAGGGGCCGGAAGGAATCCTGTTTGGGAACCATAGGATTTCATCTCTGCTTTTTGCGGATGATGTTGTCCTGTTGGCTTCTTCAAACCAGGACCTTCAGCATGCACTGGGGCGGTTTGCAGTCGAGTGTGAAGCGGCTGGGATGAGAATCAGCACCTCCAAGTCCGAGGCCATGGTTCTCGACCGGAAAAGGGTGGCTTGCCCTCTCCAGGTTGGTGGAGAAGTCCTGCCTCAAGTGGAGGAGTTTAAGTATCTCGGGATCTTGTTCACGAGTGAGGGAAGGATGGAGCGTGAGATCGACAGGCAGATCGGTGCAGCCTCCACAGTGATGCGGTCGCTTTACCGGTCCGTCATGGTGAAGAAGGAGCTGAGCCAAAAGGCGAAGCTCTCAATTTACCGGTCGATCTACGTTCCGACTCTCACCTATGGTCATGAGCTTTGGGTAATGACCGAAAGAACAAGATCGCGGATACAAGCGGCCGAAATGAGTTTCCTTCGCAGGGTGGCTGGGCGCTCCCTTAGAGATAGGGTGAGAAGCACAGTCACTCGGGAGGAGCTCGGAGTAGAGCCGCTGCTCCTCCACATCGAGAGGAATCAGCTGAGGTGGCTCGGGCATCTTTTTCGGATGCCTCCTGGACGCCTCCCTGGGGAGGTGTTCCAGGCATGTCCCCCCGGGAGGAGGCCCCGGGGAAGACCCAGGACATGCTGGAGGGACTATGTCTCTCGGCTGGCCTGGGAACGCCTCGGTGTTCTTCCCGAGGAGCTGGCCGAGGTGTCTGGGGAAAGGGAAGTTTGGGCTTCCATGCTTAGACTGCTGCCTCCGCGACCCGGTCCCGGATAAGCGGAAGAAGACGAGATGAGACATTAATATAAAAGCATATAATTTGCTTTGCAGCTGGAACTACTATCAGATGTTGTTGATTTACATTTTATTCATTAACTGCTGTTCCAGTTTATTGATCAGCACTTTCTGACCAATTACACTTGAGCATTCTACAGCACTATAGTATAAAATAACAACAATACATAATTTGGTATAAACTACAGTGGACACTGAAAAACAGATAAAGCATTCTGACAACACAGGATGATGGATGCCTTACCACCCTCTTTGATGGTATTATCACTGTGGCTGTTGGAGTGGTCAGGCAGGTTGTGGTGGGAATGAGAGTGCTTTACCCCAAGACTGTCCATATCCCCTGCTGTTTCTGTGCTGCCACGACGAGTCAACTTCCCTGCCAGACAACAAATTAACACGCATTTAACATAGTCCAACATGTAATATTATGCATTATTATACATACAGGACACTTTCCATGGAATAAAAACATGTATTCTATTCCCTTCTAGCAGGTTTCATTCATTTGGTTTGATAGCATGCAATCTTATTAGCATATCATTTATCCTACATGTATTGCGTCACTCTACCCAATGGAGAATGAGCATTGAATATGGTTTACTATATCACATGGTTGTCAAGACAACATGATGTCATACATCAGAGCTGATGCAAATGTCCAATGAGAGAGTTTTCTGCTGTGCATGCACAGAAGCATTTCTTTGTTCGCTGGGAAAGAGAAAGACGCGTTGAACATACGAAAGGCTACTAAAACTTCATTAGATATTCTTCATGCATATTTACAAGAGAAAAACATAGTAAAATTTGCTATACATTCTCTATTGGGGAGAGAGGGACGGGCATCCTCTTCTTCCACAGTCATGCCTTTGTAATGAGTACAGAATGTGATTTTGCATTGTCTTTTTGAAATATCCCTGGAATATCCCAGGAAAAGATGTACTTTTCTGAATTGATGCTGCCATCACATGCGTGCAATTTATCTTTGCCAAGTACACTGAACACAACCCCATACCATGACGGACCTTTGTTTTTGGATTTGTTCTTTCAAAAGAAAGACCTGGAATACTGATTTGTCTGACCACAATACACATTTCCACTGTGTGATTGTCCATCTTAGATGCCTCTGAGCCAAGAGAAATTGATGGTGCATCAGGACACAGTTAACATAAGGCTCCTTTTTTCACAGTGAAGTTTTAACTGGTGTTTGTGTAACTCCAGATTTTAGTGCTTGACAAAGTTTTGCCAAAATAATCCTTTGGATATCGAAAAACTTGAAAAGAGACATGTTGGAGACATAAAACTTCTGCACTAGTGGGCGACTGTGACAATTTGTAAACAAACATGGCCACCAGCTTTGTGTCGTTAAATATGGAAGATTCTGAGAAAATTTTGAAAGAGAAAGACCCATTGAACATCCGAAAGGAATCTGTATGTATTATAATAATATTGGCTGGCTTTTTTTTCATGGTATATCAGATATATTCCATTCAGCTCGAGCATGATATTGAACGAGTCGAAGACGAGTTCAATATCATGCTAGCTGAATGGAATATATCTGATAAACCACTCAACACCAGCCAATATTATTTAATTATATCCCTCATCAAAAAATTTCCATGCAGGGATTGGCCAAGGATGGCTCATGTGACATAAATAGTTTCACCACTGATTAAGCAATGTATCTTGTGATGTCAAAAAAAAAAGAATATTGTGTGAGTCAGTCATGGTATATCCTGAATATAACATGAATTGGCATCACAATTTCAAGCTGTACGGCCAACTCGAGTCATAACTATGGCTCCACAAGCATTTCTGTGCATGTAGATCTATGTATCATGATGGTAATTAATTAATGCTCAAACACAGTCGAATTTATGAGAGAATTCTATAACCAAAGACATAATATTACCAAAGACATGCTGCAGCGTGTTTGGCAGGAGCTGGACTGCCGACTTGATGTGTGCTGTGTCTCAGGCGGCATGTATATTGAAAATTTGTGACATCGTTCGTGGAATCCACATACCTTTTGAATTTCTCATTCAAATTTTGAGGATTAAATCTTATATTGCTCAACATTAAGCCTGTTCAGTTTCATTTGCCTAGACTACATAGTTTCTGGGATATTTACATCTTAAATAATAACATTTTTGAAACACCATGTAGTACTATGCCGGTCACTGAAGAGAATCCATAATTTCAACTGGAACCTCTCAGTGCATAGTATGTTTGATTAATATTTAAATAATATTGGCTGGTTTTGAGTGGTATATCAGATATATTCCCATAACGTGGCTGTAACAAAACCAGATGCTTGCGGATTATAAATGAACTCAAGGTTTTAATGAGAGAAGCATAATCCAAAATCAGAGTACAAAAGCCAGGCCAGGTCAAAACCGGGAAATCCAAAACAGTAACAAGGCAAGACAAATCATAGTCAGTAAAACAGGCAATAATCGAGAAACCAGGAATCAAGAGAGACGGGCAATCAAAACACAAGGGCTAGGCAAAATGGGAAAAACTGGAAGGCAAAAAGGGTCATAAACAGAGAAACAATCGATATAATAACACTCAGTAGGCTTACAAGAACTGAAGACAATACTGTGCAAAGAACAAGACAGACAAAGGAGTATGAATACAAACAAAAACAAAAGGGTACAGGTGATTGTGATCAGAACTCAGGTGAACCACTCCTATGAAGTGGTTCCGGATTGGATGACGGAGTGCATGTGGTAGTAACTGGTGTGTGAGAGGGATTATGGGAAACAGAGTCCTGAGGCAGACGGAAGGTGAGCCCGGAAGCGTGACAGTCCCCCCCCCCCACAAGGAGTCCAAGGAGGTCGAGGGACGAGGATGTCCATGATGACTGCCACCCATGCTGCCGGGAACACTCCTGAGTGAGCCTTCAGAACCGCCATGGTGCTGGACAGAGGGGCGTCACTGCGGATGATCCCTGGAACCACCGTAGCACAGACTGCCAGATGGGCTGGACACACGGCACCTGGGA
Organism: Neoarius graeffei; assembly: GCF_027579695.1. Taxonomy (NCBI): domain Eukaryota; kingdom Metazoa; phylum Chordata; class Actinopteri; order Siluriformes; family Ariidae; genus Neoarius; species Neoarius graeffei. Next base: position 23,226,238 of record NC_083572.1, read on the forward strand.
TGGCCCCTAGGCTGAGGCGCGGGCTTCTCTGGATGACGCTGATGGAACTCCTCCACCAACCCCGGATCCAGGACATCTCGTGCGGGAACCCAGCTACGCTCCTCGGGCCCATAGCCCTCCCAGTCCACGAGGTATTGCAGAGTCCCTCCTCTCCTTCTGGAGTCCAGCAATCGGAGGACAGCATACACCAGGGCGCCTTCCACATGGGGGTGCGACATCGGGTGTGGCCTTGTCCAATGGACCCGAGACAACAGGTTTCAGTAGAGATACATGAAATGAGTTGGAAACACAGTAATGCACAGGCAGATCTAATTTGTAAGTAACCTCATTGATTCTCTGGAGAATCTTAAATGGACCAATGTATTTGGGCAATAATTTTCTACTTCCCTCAGGAAACCTGAAGTCCCAGGTCAACAGCCACACTTGGTCCCCAGGGAGGTAGGTAGGGGTGTCACTTCTATGGCGATCCGCCAGCCTCTTGTGTCGGCGGAGGACGTTCTCAATCCGCTGGTGTGTCTGTTCCCAGACCTGCTCGCTCCATTGCATCCAACTGTCAATGGCAGGGTTGTCAGAGGGCGTGGCAGACCATGGCATTAAGGGGGCTTGGTAACCCAGCATACACTGAAAAGGTGTTAACCCCGTAGCAGAGCTGATTAATGAGTTTTGCGCCATTTCTGCCCAGGGCAAATATTTTGACCAGTCGGCTTGATTATCATGACAATAAATTCTCAAAAACTTTCCTAGTTCTTGGTTGACTCTTTCGCATTGACCATTAGACTTGGGGTGATAACCGGAGGTGAGACTTACATTAACTCCCAGTCTCTCAAAGAATTCTGACCACACATGAGAGGTGAAGTGAGGCCCTCAATCTGATACTATATCCTCTGGAACACCAAATATACAGAACACATAGTTGAAAAGGGTTTCAGCTGTCTGAAAGGCTGTAGATTGGCTAATGAAGGTGATAGGTTTTCACGAGGAGTTAGATTTATCAACTATGGTCAGAATAACCGTGTAAGTCTGCGAGGGGGGGCAAATCAGTGACAAAGTCTACAGCTACATGTGACCATGGATGAGAAGGGACAGGTAAGGGCATGAGTTTACCGGCGGGAGAGTTTTGGGTGTTTTGCACTTGGAACAGGTGGTGCACGAGGAGCCAAACCTATGGATATCTGACAACATGTCCTCCCACCAATATCTGCCAGACAATAACTGATGAAGTATGTCTCCCCCCTGGGTGGCCAGAAGTTAAAGAGGAGTGGGCCCACATAATTAATTTGTTCCTGCATTAAATAGGCACATACTTCCTTCCCACAGGGCAAGATTCAGGGGCAAGAGTGACAGTTATATATCTCCTCGTCTATCTCCCATCTAATAGGGGTGACCACAACTGATGGGGGTAGTACATTGACAACCTCAGTAGAGGACTCAGGACTGGGATATATACGTGAAAGGGCATCTGCCTTAGTATGACGGGAACTGGGACGATACATCATGGAAAAGTTAAATTGTGAGAAAAATAAGGACCACCAAGCCTGAGTGGGATTGAGCCGTTTAGCTGACCATAAATATTTAAGGTTTTTATGATCCGTTAAAACTAGGAATGGATGCATAGCTCCCTCTAGCCAATTGCGCCATTCTTCAAAAACTAGTTTCATGGCCAGCAATTCTCTACCTCCTATACCATAATTGCGTTCGCTAGGGGTCAATTTAGAAGGCTATCGGATGTAGTTTACAGGGATCACCTATGCGCTGGGATAGCACAGCTCCAGTGCCTACCTCAGAGCCATCCACCTCTACCACAAAAGGCTGAGTGGGATCAGGATGCTTCAGAATGGGGGCTGAGGTGAAGGCTACTTTGAGAGTTTCGAACACCTCCTGTGCCCGGGGATTTCATGTTAGTTTTTTGGTGTTTCCCTTCAATAAGGTGGTAAGAGGGGTTGCTATGCTACTGAAATTACAGATAAATCGATGATAGAAGTTAGCGAACCCAAGAAATCGCTGGAGTTCCTTTATGGACATGGGTATAGGCCAGTTCGCTACAGCCTCTACCTTCCTGTCATCCATAACAATACCCTCTGGACTGATGATGTAACCTAGAAAAGAAGTGGAAGGGAGATGAAACTCACACTTCTCTCCTTTGATGGAACAAATATGTTGAATATGAGTTTCGAGATTGGGGGAATAAATCAGAATATCGTCAATGTAGGCAATAACATAACCAAGCATATCCCTTAGAACATTGTTTATGAACGCTTAGAATACCACAGAGCTGGCCCGCCTGATCAGTTTGTCCAGCCTGGATGTGTCCTTCTTGGATGTGCTGCCCCCCAGCACACCATGGTGTAAAACAGGACACTGGCAACCACAGACTGATAGAGCATCCACAGGAGTTTCCTGCAGATGTTAAAGGACCGCAGCCTCCTAAGGAAGTATAGCCTGCTCTGTCCCTTCCTGTGTAAGTGTTTGGTGTTGCAAGTACAGTCCATCTTGCTGTCCAGCCACAGCCCGAGGTACTTGTAGGAATCCACAGCCTCCACCTCGACTCCCTTGATCAGAACTGGTCGTGACCTTGGTCTGGACCTCCCAAAGTCAATGACCAGCTCCTTGGTCTTCGAGGTGTTGAGCTGCAGATAGTTCCTGTTGCACCACACAGCAAAGTCCCTCACCAGGCTCCTATACTCCTCCTCTCTGTCGTCACTGATACCACCGTCTGCATGTCGGCACAGTATTCTGTAACGCGGCTGTGACAAAACCAGATGCTCACGGATTATAAATGAACTCAAGGTTTTAATGAGAGAAGGATAATCCAAAATCGGAGTACAAAAGCCAGGCCAGGTCAAAACCGGGAAATCCAAAACAGTAACAAGGGCTAGACAAATCATAGTCAGTAAAACAAACAATAATCAAGAAACCAGGAATCAAGAGAGATGGCCAATCAAAACACAAGGGCTAGGCAAAACAGGAAAAAACTGGAAGGCAAAAAGGGTCATCAACAGAGAAACAATCAATACAATAATGGCTTACGAGCCATTCTCATAGGCTTACGAGAACTGAAGACAATACTGTGCAAAGGACAAGACAGGGTATAAATAAAAACAAAAGGGTACAGGTGATTGTGATCAGAACTCAGGTGAACCACTCATATGAAGTGGTTCCGGATTGGTTGAGTGTATGTGGTAGTAACTGGTGTGTGAGGGGGATTATGGGAAATGGAGTCCTGAGGCAGATGGAGGGTGAGCCTGGAAGCGTGACAATTCCATTCAGCTAGCATGATACTGAATGAGTTGAAAATGAGTTCAATATCATGCTAACTGAATGGAATATATCTGATATATCATGAAAAAAGCCAGTCAATATTATTATTACACATACACATTTGATGGAACAATTATAGATTTTATGAAAAGTTAAGAACAGGGGTGTAACTTTCCATTATTGAATGCTGATTCTGATTGAATGCAATTCAATGTTCTGTCAGTCCAATGTGCATGTACAAAGTCAAAGTTCTAACAATAAAAATGGTACAAGTCCAAAAAGCCTGAACAACAACCCAACTTATATACAAGCTACAGGTTGACAGTTCAAGTTCACAGTTATTTTTGGTAGTAGTTAATTTTTACATTGCAGTTGTTCAAAACAAAAGGGCTGTGTTGAGTGAAGTCCTCTTGTAAAAGTCTCCATCACTTTTCCTCACCTACACTTTATTTCTGCTATTGCTCTCTTTTTCAGTTTTTCAATGTCCATTGGTATGTTTTTCTCTTGTAAATATGCATGAAGAATATCCAGTGAAGTTTTTGTAGCCTTTCGGGTGTTCAGTGCGTCTGTCTCTTTAAATCTTCTGTTTTGCAAACCTAGCGGCCATTTTTGTTTATAAACTGTTACAGTCACTCGCCAGCACGGAAGTTTTACATCTCCAACGTTTTTTTTTTTTCCAGTTTTTCCATATATTTAATGCAGCAGATTAAATACATGAAGAATATCCAGGGAAGTTTTGGTAGCCTTAAGGGTGTTCAGCGCGTTTTTCTCTTTAAATCTTCGGCTTTTAATGAAGCAAACCTCAGGGTCATGTTTGTGAACAAACTGTCACAGTCACTCACTAGCACAGAAGTGTTACATCTCCAACGTGTCTCTCTTCCAGTTTTTCAATGTCCGTTGGTATGTTTTCTCTTGTAAATATTCCTGAAGAATATATAATGAAGTTTTGGTAGCCTTTCAGGTGTTCAGCACGTCTTTAGTTTCAGTTCATTTATTTAGTGCTTAAATGGAGCACTAAATTAACCATTTCTTCTCTCTCTCCCAGCCGACAAAGAAATGGTTCTGCGCATGTACAACAGAAAAGTTGTTACTGGATCTTTGCATGTGATGTCGTGTTGTCTTGACAACGTGCAATATTATAACAATATTGCATGCTCATTCTCCATTGGGGAGAGTGGCATAATACAGGGAGAATATGCAATGTGATAACAGCATTGCATGGCATCAATAAACTTGCTAGAAAGGAATAGAATACGTTTTTATTCCATGGGAAAAGTGGCCCGTATCTATAATTATAGATAATATTTTCACATCATGATTATGATTAGGAGTAAAAATATCACACAATGACACTGTGCCTCAATTTTATCCCTGTAAAGCCAAAGTAAGTTTAACAAAAGGGTTAAAAAGCCCTACACTTCTATTGAAGCAGTCTACAACTTGTATGCTGTCATCAGGTTCATGGTCTTAATTAAAAAAAAAAAAAAAAAAAAAAAAAAAATCAACATTAGAACATTCATACATTTTGTCCCAAACTACCAGTGCTGATCAAACAAAAGAATGTATAAGCCTGGAATTTACACTTCAGTATTATTTCAGTATTACACCATCGTTTAATGATTAAATTATTTTCCAAAAAAAACATACTGCTTTCTAGACTTTAAGCAATAACTTTATGAATATTCTATGAATTTCCCACTGTCTACGTGGGACAAAAGGTATCATAATATATCAGTATAATACATAAAGTAGGATATATGAATTTGTTATGAACGCAGAGATGGGAATGTTTTTGTTATACATGTTTTTGATTTTTTTTTTTTTGGGTGGCTACCATTTCATAGTAATAATTATTGAATCCATCCATTTATGCATAAAGAAACATCACCACCCAAAATACAACATTTCTCTCAAAATTTTCTTTATCTAATGCAAATTCAATAACCTACAAGTGATGTTACCCATGATACTGGAGGGCCAGCCACCTCGCTCCAGGGGCCGTCGGTCATCGCCCAATCCAGAGAAGCTCCCAAATGAGAAGGTGCTACGTGTAGGTGACACATCCAAGTGGTCCTCATGCATGAGGAAAGGCACCCCCATACGTCGTTGTCTCTTCTTCCCTGTATGATGGAAAGGAATGGAGCCCTTTCTCTCCCGGTCTTCCCTGCGGTTCTTAAACTGAAGGTAAGCAAAGACTTTAACATGCTGCTAAAGTAGAATGTATTTTTCAGCATTTGCTTTCTCAACATATTAATGTGTGTTAAGGTACTGGAATTTGCCAACCAACAAACCTTTTTGAAAATGTTCATGCTCATGTCTGTAGAGAGGTCTGGGATGGCTTGTCTTCTGAGGTTGGTAATAGAGATTTTGGTGAAGGTCTCTGAGCTCAGAGACCTCCCCTCCTCATTACACTTCAGGGTCATGTCCTTAGAATAGGGACAGTATAACCATATTTCATACACAATTTAAGAATCATGGAATATCATCTCATCTCATTATCTCTAGCCGCTTTATCCTTCTACAGGGTCGCAGGCAAGCTGGAACCCATCCCAGCTGACTACAGGCGAAAGGCGGGGTACACCCTGGACAAGTCGCCAGGTCATCACAGGGCTGACACATAGACACAGACAACCATTCACACTCACATTCACACCTATGGTCAATTGAAAACATTCAGTTCAAAAGTGTGCAAAGAGAAAAATTATGTTTTGCAGATCTCTCTCAATCTCTCTCTCTATTGTTCCAGTGGTTCTCAGTAGTCAGGTTAATAGCTTGGAGATCCACCTCTATTTTTTTAAATAATTTAATGAAAGAGCACTTTTCTTATTTAGGCTAAATGTCTTTCTCAGTGTTGAGCTTGCACTGATTTGATTTGATATTGATTTGAGCTCTGAGCAGCTCTGTATTGTATTGCCCCTTTGTTGCAATTTTCAAGATTGTTTTTGCAGTTTGTGCCACATCTTTGTTGAATAAAAATAGTCTTATTTCAATTCAATTGTGATTAATCACTAACATGAAAATTTAAAATGTGTTGTTGAAAACCACCTGTAAAGTTAACCAAGAATGTTATTTAATCTGCAGGGATTGTAGTGAAAACAGTAAAGAGTAAAAGTTAGATTTCATGGCGTCCTTTAAAGGAGATTTAAATATATCGAGATATATATCATATATTGTGAAATGGAGAAAATGTATCGGGATATTCATTTTTTCCCCATATCGCACAGCCCTATTTCAAATCATGATACATGATTGGATTCATACTAAACACACCCTGAATTATTGTTAGTTTTGGTATCATGACAATCTATGTTCCATGCCATGTTTACAATAACCTGTCTACTTGCAGGAATCTATTCCAATATTTACGGTTGATTTTGTGTCAGGGCAGCATGGTGGTGTAGTGGTTACCACTGTTGCCTCACAGCAAGAAGATTCTGGGTTCAAGCCCAGTGGCCGACGGGGGCCTTTCTGTGTGGAGTTTGCATGTTCTCCCTGTGTCTGTGTGGGTTTCCTCTGGGTGCTCCAGTTTCCCCCACAGTTCAAAGACATGCAGGTTAGGCAAATTGGTGGCTCTAAATTGACCTTGAGTGTGAATTGTTGTCTGTGTCTATGTGTTAGCCCTGCGATGACCTGGCGATTTGTCCAGGGTGTACCCCACCTCTCGCCCATAGTTAGCTGGGATAGGCTCCAGCTTGCCTGCGACCCTGGCACAGGATAAGCAGTTATGGATAATATGGATGCATTTTATGTCACAGCCTACAAGAAGCGTTTGTGCATTTGGTGATGTTTTTCAAACAGGAAATACTGAGGATGGGCCTAGCCTTAAATATTTGGCCCTCTGTTTGTCTTTGTTATGTTGGGTTATTACACTTTTTAAGCAATTGTTTCTCATTCCAATGCATCACCTTTTTAGCATCAGCCAGTGTGTGCGGAATCTGTTTTATCACCATATGTACTGTTTTGGATTTTATGCACAGGGTGAGACATCTTTCAATACACAAACCTAAGTGTAAGGTGCAAACACCACCCTCAATCTGATCTGATAACAATTTAATAATTTAAATTTATATGCATCCATGCTTATTAAAAGTATGCGATGCACTGTGAGATTATGTTGTAAGGTTTTCATACAAGTCCATCTCCTAGTCCACATGTGAAAAGTTTGCAGTGAAATCTACCTGTGTTTTATGTGTGTTGACCAGAGATGGAGTTGCAGCCACCATGGAGCTGCTCCGTGGTCGAGGTAGGGGTGCTGTGGGGGGTTCCGGTGGGCGTTCAGGCTTCTCTTGCAGAATCTGTCTGAGCCGCTGCAGGTAGAAGATAAGTGCCCAGTGCACACCCTCCTCTGTCCAGTGTGGCTGAAGCAAGCAACGTAGCACAGCCACATCAAAGTAGGTGGCATAGCGTGCTCGCTGGCACACAGAAATAGCTCCAGGTGCTGACAACCTATTAGGAAAAGCAAGAGATGGACAGAGAAATTCTGCTTAGAGAACAGATTTGTGGAAAAACAAGTAGGTTTTTTAGTAGCTGCCATCAGCACACGTGCGCGCACACAAACATGAAACAAATCTGGCTGATTATTAATACAATGTTATGTTTATGCATATAATTATTCTGAATACCAAACATGATTTTTCCAACATGCTATTATATGTGCTTAGCTAAATTACTCTTCAGCCCCTTTTACACAGCCTGTTCTTGACAGGAATCTTATTGCTTATTTTTATATATCTCTACGTATTTCCCCTTGTGTTCTGTATAAAACATATAAACGCGAGGGGGGGCTGTGTTGTGACCCCTCGGAATGATTGGTTATAACAGAGCTGGAATCAACGGCTGTGTAAAAGGGATAGCTGGCATGGTGAAACAGAGGTGTGATATTTTTGACATCAATATTCTTTTGACATTCTTCTTTCCGAGACTATTGTGAATTCAAACATCTCCATCTACAGCGTCTAAGGTCCATGCACCTTTCTGCCTTAAATTGCTTCTGACTTCACTTTCTCCTAACAGATTTCTGACCACACAAATATGGTACTTGCACAAGTCTCTCTACAGGGTTTCCGCGGAGTCTTAAAAAGTCTAAAATTTGATAATCCTAATTTAAGGCCTTAAAAAGTCTAAAATACAAGCATATTTTGCATTGTAGGTCTTAAATGTAATTTTGTGAAGTCTTAAATGCTTACGTCCATTTACCCCATCCGCTTTTTTTTGTTAAATGCATTGGTGATATTCATAATTAGTCATATAAGCTAGGCCTACTTAGTATCAGTAGGCTACGCTGCAAACTACAAATGAGACATAGTGGAATCCGGCGTCTAGCCCGGTTGGCATGGTGATGCACAGGGCACGGTATGCATGCATTTAGACAGTAGAGCCTAAAAGAAGCGAGGGAGATTGTCACGGTTTGTAGCAAAATGGGCAAATGCAAGTTTAACGACTGCTGGCTTGAACGCAATGATTTCGTAGACTGGTTAAAACGTGTACCAAACAATCCGTTTGAGGTGTACTGCACATTGTGCAAAAGAACACTCAAACTCGGCACCCTGGGTGTAAAGGCACTGGAATCGCACGCGAAAGCGGAGAAGCACCAGGCTGCCCATAAAAGTCTGCAACAATCGCATGCCATCACTCAATTTTGTTCACCATTGTCAGGTCCAAGCACATCTCGAGACAGTGTATCAGCTAACTCCGTGCGAACTGTCTCGTTACAACACATAAACCGTATGGAATCGAATGCCTCATCCTCAAGTGATTTGCGGGATGTCTTTGGCTCCACTGCAACTTTAAAAGCCGAAGTGTTGTGGATTTTAAACACAGTGACAATGCATCACTAAAAGCAATGACAAGATTGGGGAGCTTTTTCAGGCCATGTTTCCCGATTCTAACATTGCCCAAACGTTCCGCTGCGGCAATGTAGTTCTCTCTCTCTATCTCTCCATTTAATCAATTTGTTAATGATCTAGCATAATGCAGTGGTTTTCAAACTTTTTCAAACCCTTTCCTAACATCCCTTTCTCCCTCTCTGACCCCACACCCCAGCCCACCCATTTTAGTCGGTTTGTCAATGATCTAATGCCATAACGTTCTACTTCATTGAGGACATTGAGGATATTTACCTATTCGGAACCATGATCACAGGATTTTTGCTGATTGGACTTGGCATTGCCCTGGTGTATCGAGGAAATCAGATAACGGGGGCAGCTGTTCAAAGCCCCACAAAGCTGCCCGACATGATTGAGGCAGTGGGCAGAGCTGTCGGCACTCAGACTGTGGCTGTAGAACTTGAGTCGCAACATTGATAACATCATGAAGAAGTTGATGGCTTTGCAGAGAGAAATGGATCATTTTGGTGGCCAGAATGGACAAGCGGGTTAAGCGAAAAAGGACACGTCTACCCATCTTAAGTCTAAACAAATTCCAATCTTATCTTAGCTCTCCCAGCCAGCACTGCCTTCAAGGCCATCACTGTAGAAATGTGATTCTCCCCCTGGAGTTCACTGCAGTGAGACTCTCTGTGCGTGTGTGTGTGTGTGTGTGTGTGTGTGTTGTTTTTTTCTATACTTTCTTTCTGTCTGTACTATGAAAGCTAAGTCGAACCGGAGTCAAATTCCTCGTGTGTGTAACATACCTGGCAATAAAGTGCTTCTGATTCTTCATGTTTGGTTTCTGTTCCTCATTAATGCAAGCGCGCACCCTAGGGATGTAATGAGTTCATTGGTGAATGATGATAAATTTTGTTATTTTGAAAGCAGTTCAGGCTCTCCCAACTTTCTTAATTTTTTTTTGTGCGGCATAAGTCTTAAATTTAACCTGTTATGGTCTTAAAAAGGTCTTAAAAAGTCTTAAATTGAACTTGTTCAAGCCTGCAGAAACTCTGCTCTAACCCTCTCTTCCTTATTACCTCGCTCTCTCTTTTCTCCATTTGCAAATGCAGCTTTCTGTGACAGGACTTTTTTCCTTGAAAAGTCAGCTCTGCTAAAGGACACAAACATTTTAGAAATAAGGAGGCTATTACTTCCCTTAAACCTGAATTATTTACTGGAAGTGATTACATGTTGCAGATGATGCTCAGCAACATTGTTTGTGTTTTTGCAGAGCAGTATAAAAGTTCACAGCTAATAAAAGTACCTCAGCATTCAGTTCCCCCACCATTGTTTTGAAAGCAATGGTGGTATGCTCAGGGTATTCATATTTCTGAGGTATCGATACATCACCATAGACACTGACGCGCCATTGTGACATGTCACATCACTGGTTGTGGACCACTGGCTTGCAATGTAAAAACACACTGGCACAGCTTCATGCTGGCTTTATTTGGTTCAGTAAAAATCGTTAAAACCAGAATATTGAGGTGTCTTCTTTATGCCAATATTACAGAATATTAAAAGGGCTTTAAAAAAGTTAAAAGGGCTTGTTTAACACATTTTAAAATCATGCTTACATACATTCAGGTTGGTTTGACATGAGAATAAAAAGGTGAAATAAAAGGGGTAAAAATATTGTATATAAAACCAAAATGTGATTTTTTTTTCATGGATAACTGAAAAGATATGATATTTTGGATGCTTGAAGATTATTTTACATCCCAGGCTGCACAGTAAGTCTCCATTTCAAACTTGACTTTGGGTTACTGTCATGGTGAAATTTTGCATGTTTTCCAAGTGTGGGTTTCCTCTTACCTCCCAAAAACATACCAGTAGGCTACCAGACAGGCTACACTATATTGACACCTAGGGCAATTTGTGTCTGCATAGTGCCCCTCTATATACAAAATGCACTAGTGTGCCATTCAGTGTGTGTCCCACCTCACACACGGTGTTCCTGGGTTATACTCTGCATCCACTGTGACCAGGGTCTACTGGAAATGAATGAATTAATGAGTCTCTCTACATATAGACAAGTGACGAGTAAAATAAAGCTTGATGTTTTATGCTATGATAGGCATTTGGACCGGGAACTGGAAATCAATTTTATATTTTTTATATATATATATATATATATATATATATATATATATATATATATATATATATATACACACACACACACACAAACAGGGAGCTGCAAAAGTAGGTATACAGTAATGAAAAACAAAATGTTCACACAAAACGTTTGTATTAAATGAAACCTAACACCACTATTACAACCCCGATTCCAAAAAAGTTGGGACAAAGTACAAATTGTAAATAAAAATGGAATGCAATAATTTACAAATTTCAAAAACTGATATTGTATTCACAATAGAACATGGACAACATCTAAAATGTCGAAAGTGAGACATTTTGAAATTTCATGCCAAATATTGGCTCATTTGAAATTTCATGACAGCAACACATCTCAAAAAAGTTGGGACAGGGGCAATAAGAGGCTGGAAAAGTTAAAGGTACAAAAAAGGAACAGCTGGAGGACCAAATCGCAACTCATTAGGTCAATTGGCAATAGGTCATTAACATGACTGGGTATAAAAAGAGCATCTTGTAGTGGCAGCGGCTCTCAGAAGTAAAGATGGAAAGAGGATCACCGATCCCCCTAATTCTGCACCGACAAATAGTGGGGCAATGTCAGAAAGGAGTTTAACAGTGTAAAATTGCAAAGAGTTTGAACATATCATCATCTACAGTGCATAATATCATCAAAAGATTCAGAGAATCTGGAAGAATCTCTGTGCATAAGGGTCAAGGCCGGAAAACCATACTGGGTGCCCGTGATCTTCGGGCCCTTAGACGGCACTGCATCACATACAGGCATGCTTCTGTATTGGAAATCACAAAATGGGCTCAGAAATATTTCCAGAGAACATTATCTGTGAACACAATTCACCGTGCCATCCACCGTTGCCAGCTAAAACTCTATAGTTCAAAGAAGCCGCCGTATCTAAACATGATCCAGAAGCGCAGACGTCTTCTCTGGGCTAAGGCTCATTTAAAATGGACTGTGGCAAAGTGGAAAACTGTTCTGTGGTCAGACGAATCAAAATTTGACGTTCTTTTTGGAAATCAGGGACGCCGTGTCATTCGGACTAAAGAGGAGAAGAACGACCCAAGTTGTTATCAGCGCTCAGTTCAGAAGCCTGCATCTCTGATGGTATGGAGTTGCATTAGTGCGTGTGGCATGGGCAGCTTACACATCTGGAAAGACACCATCAATGCTGAAAGGTATATCCAGGTTCTAGAGCAACATATGCTTCCATCCAGACGACGTCTCTTTCAGGGAAGACCTTGCATTTTCCAACATGACAATGCCAAACCACATACTGCATCAATTACAGCATCATGGCTGCGTAGAAGAAGGGTCCGGGTACTGAACTGGCCAGCCTGCAGTCCAGATCTTTCACCCATAGAAAACATTTGGCGCATCAAGAAACGGAAGATACGACAAAAAAGACCCAAGACAGTTGAGCAACTAGAATCCTACATTAGACAAGAATGGGTTAACATTCCTATCCCTAAACTTGAGCAACTTGTCTCCTCAGTCCCCAGACGTTTACAGACTGTTGTAAAGAGAAAAGGGGATGTCTCACAGTGGTAAACATGGCCTTGTCCCAACTTTTTTGAGATGTGTTGTCATGAAATTTAAAATTACCTAATTTTTCTCTTTACATTATACATTTTCTCAGTTTAAACATTTGATATGTCATTTATGTTCTATTCTGAATAAAATATGGAATTTTGAAACTTCCACATCATTGCATTTCTGTTTTTATTTACAATTTGTACTTTGTCCCAACTTTTTGGGAATCGGGGTTGTATAACACTGGTAATACTGGAATAATCCTAACTGTATACCTACTTTTGCAGCCCCCTGTGTGTGTGTGTATATATATATATATATATATATATATATAAAAAGAGAGAGGGGCACTGTATAAAAGTGGAGCTCCGGATGAGTGGAAAATGAGTTTGTAAGTGGCAGTCAGAGCCGTTACTAATTATTCATGTTACGAGCAGAGCTCTCAGCCCATGATTAGATTAGATTAGATAAAACTTTATTGATCCCTTTGGGAGGGCTCCCTCAGGGAAATTAAAATTCCAGCAGCATCATTACAGATAAACAGAGAAAAGAAATGGAGGAAAATTCTAGATAAATTAAAATAAATTAAGTATTTACATATCTCATCTCATTATCTCTATGGAGCCTATCCCAGCTGACTACGGGCAAAAGGCGGGGTACACCCTGGACAAGTCGCCAGGTCATCACAGGGCTGACACATAGACACAGACAGCCATTCACACCTATGGTCAATTTAGAGTCACCAGTTAAACTAACCTGCATGTCTTTGGACTGTGGGGGAAACCGGAGCACCCTGAGGAAACTCACGCGGACACGGGGAGAACATGCAAACTCCGCACAGAAAGGCCCTCGCCGGCCACGGGGCTCGAACCCAGGACCTTCTTGCTGTGAGGCGACAGCGCTAACCACTACACCACCATGCCGCCGTATTTACATATACAAATATAAAAAGAATAAGATATGGAAAAGAGAGGAGGACGAAAGAAAAAAAGGGGGGGAGGGTAGCAGGAGAGATATGGCACTTTATATTGCACATTGTCCGGTATTGCTTATTGTTAGGCTAGGCTACTGCTTCTTCCCGTCCTCTGTCCTCCTGTTACCCCTCCTCCCCCCCAGAGAGAAGTTGTACAGTCTGATGGCATGAGGGACAAAGGAGTTTTTGAGTCTGTTTGTCCTACGCTTGGGAAGGAGCATTCTGTCACTGATCAATAGTTTGTCCATAGACCTCTGCCACCGTCACCAGAGAGTCCAGCTTCATGCCGACCACAGAGCCGGCCTGCCTGATCAGTTTGTCCAGCCTGGATGTGTCCTTCTTGGATGTGCTGTCCCCCCAGCACACCACGGTGTAAAACAGGACACTGGCGACCACAGACTGATAGAACATCCACAGGAGTTTCTTGCAGATGTTCAAGGACCGCAGCCTCCTAAGGAAGTATAGCCTGCTCTGTCCCTTCCTGTATAAGTGATTGGTGTTGCAAGTCCAGTCCAGCTTGCTGTCCAGCCACAGCCCGAGGTACTTGTAGGAATCCACAGCCTCCACCTCAACTCCCTCGATCAGAACTGGTCGTGACCTTGGTCTGGACCTCCCAAAGTCAATGACCAGCTCCTTGGTCTTCGAGGTGTTGAGCTGCAGATGGTTCCTGTTGCACCACACAGCAAAGTCCCTCACCAAGCTCCTATACTCCTCCTCTCTGTCATCACTGATGCATCCAACGATGGCTGGGTCATCGGCAAACTTCTGAATGTGACACAGCTCCGAGTTGTAGCAGAAGTCCACGGTGTACAGGGTGAAGAGAAGAGGGGTCAGCACCATGCCCGAGGGTGCTCCGGTGCTGCTAATCACAGTGTCAGATGTGATGTCCTTCAGCCTGACCTACTGCGGCCCGTCAGTGAGGTAGCTGGAGATCCAGGTGACCAGGCAGGGGTCCACTCACATCCTGTTCAGTTTGTCCTGAAGCAGTAGGGGCTGGATGGTGTTGAAGGCACTCGAGAAGTCCAAGAAGAGGATCCTCACTGTTGCCCCTTTTCCACCAAAGCAGTTCCAGGGCTGGTTTGGGGTCAGTGCTTAGTTTGGAACCGGGTTTTCTGTTTCCACTGACAAAGAACTGGCTCTGGGGCCAGAAAAACCGGTTCCAGGCTAGCACTAACTCTCTGCTGGGCCAGCGGAAAGAACCGCTTATGTCAGCGGGGGGGGGGGGGGGGGCAGAGTTGTTAAGACCAACAACAATACCAAGACCGCGAAAAATCACCATTTTTAAGCGACGAGAAACAGCAGCTGTACAAACGCGAAGTCAGCCATTATTATTATTATTATTATTATTATTATTATTATTATTGTTGCTGCTTCTTCCATGTTGTTTTTGCTTCGATATTCGCGCCAAGGTTTATGCAAACGTAGCGACGTAACTGATGTATACAACGACATAATGACGTGTCTCCTCTTAGCACCGCAAGCTATGGAAAAGTAAACTAGTTCTCAGCTGGCTCGCAAGTTGAACAAGTTGTGAACCAGCACCAGCACTGGCCCCGAACCAGCCCTGGAACTGATTTGGTGGAAAAGGGGTATGTGCCATTTCCCTTATCCAGATGCAAGTGGGTTCAGTGTAGCAGGTAGAGGATGGCGTCTTCCACACCAACACCTGCCCGGTACACAAACTGCAGACAGTCCTGGGCATGTTGCACCTGGGGTCTGAAGAGGCTGAGGAAGAACTGCTCCAATGTCATCTTCAGATGTGAAGTGAGTGCCACCGGTCGGAAGTTGTTCAGCTCGCTGGGCCGATACTTTTTGGGAACTGGAACGATACATGATGTCTTCCAGAGGGTTGGCACTCTCCCCAGCTGCAGGCTGAGGTTGAAGATGCATTGGAGTGGTTCACCCAGTTCAGCAGCGCAGGTCTTCAGTAGTCGTGGACATACCTTGCCTGCTGCTTTCCTGGGGTGAAGCTTCCTCAGGTGGTGTTTACATTAGACCGTATCCGTCTCATTTTCGTCACGGATGCACTGTCCGTTCACATTAAAAACGCTGGGAAACGACTCCACAGGCGGAACAACTTGAATCCGCCAGGGCCCACGTATTCAACCCAGTTCGTATCTGATCCGGTGCTGTGTAAACAAGGAGATACGAGGAAACGCAGTGCTGAGCTCTAGCTGACGTCGTCATTGGACAACGTCACTGTGACATCCACCTTCCTGATTCGCTGGCGTTGTTCATGCCATGTTGGTCATGTGACGCGACTGTTGAAAAACGGCGCAGACTTCACTTCCTGCTATTGTTTCCGCCTTGTATCACCTTTTTGTTTTTCATTAAAAGGAGTATAAAAGTATGAATATAATGCTTTGCTATTCTTAATGTTGTTCATGGTAAGATGCAAATACTGCCCATTGTGTAGTTATGATTGTCTTTAGGCTTGCCATCCTTCCACTTGCAAGTGGTGAGTGACCTGCGCATGCCCGATATGCACTGGGATCACACACACAGCGGCTCAGTCCCAAATCACTGCTCGTGCGCTTCACTCGCGCGCTCTGTGAGCTGCGCAGGGCCGGAGTGCGCACCCTCCAGAGGGCACTCGCTGTTCAGGGCGGAGTGATTTGGAGCGCAGCCGCTGAGGAGGAAGCGCTGAGCCGCACTGACACATTTCAACTTGCGTGCCGAATCAGTCATGTGATTAGCGTATCCGTGTATTGGCATTGCTGTGTGCACGCGAATCGTGTATTGGCGTTGCTGTGTGCACGCGAATCGTTTTAAAAACGTTAATCCGATGATCCGCTGATACGGTCTAATGTAAACACCACCTCAGTTGACCTCTGATCTGGTCTGCAGTAATGCATGGAGGAGTCTGTGTTGAGGTGGGGGAGGAGGGGGCTGCTGTGATGACTGGGGGGAGGTGTGTTGAGAGAAGGAGAGATGGCTGCAGTGAGGGAGAGGGTGGGGGGGACGTGGGCTGGTTGAACCGACTGAAGAAGTCATTCAACTTGTTCGCCCTCTCCACTGATCCCTCAACGACTCTGGTCTTTGTATTGTGGCCTGTGATGGTTTTCCCAGACCTCCCTCATGCTGTTTTCCTTCAGCTTCTGCTCCACCTTTCTCCTGTAGCTGTCCTTAGCTTTCCTCATGCAGCGTCTCACCTCCTACTGTGCTGCTTTCATTGCCTCCCTATCCCTGCTCCTGAAGGTGGCCTTCTTTCTAGTGAGGACAGCTTTGACTTCCTGTGTTACCAATGACTTGTTATTAGGGTAACACCATGCAGTCTTAGCGGGGGAGACCACATCTGGACAGAACTTGAGGTAATCTGTCAGACATTGTGTCAGCCCCTCTATGTCCTCACAGTGTGTTCTAAGCAGCACAACCCAGTCCGTGATGTCATAGCAGTCTCTGAGGGCATCTTCCATTTCAGGGGACCATCTCCTGATGGAGCTAGTTGTTGTAGGCTGCCTTTGAACCAAGGGGGTGTACTTCGGCTATAGAAGAACTAGGTTGTGGTCAGACTTCCCTAGTGGGGGGAGGGGTGTGACTCTGTATGCATCCCTCACATTAGCATACAGCAAGTCAATTATCTTCCATTATCATGGGGTTGGACAATCCACAAGGGTTGGACAATCCACAGCCTGGTAAAAAGCAGCCAAAGTAGAGTCCAAAAGTAGCGTGATTAAGGTCCCCAGAAATGATCATAAATGCCTCAGGGTGCTGTGTCTGCAGCCTTGCTGTGACCGAGTGAATCCTCTCACATGCAGCGGCTGCATCTGCCTTTGGAGGGATGTAAACACAGATGGTGATCACGTGACTGAACTCCCTCGGCAGATAATATGGCTGCAGGCTAACGGCTAGCAGCTCCAAGTCCAGGCAACATAAAATTGTCTTTACGGAGATATGTCCCGGGTTACACCAGTGGTTGTTAACATAAATGATGAGTCCCCCACCTTTGCTTTTCCCACATGTGTTAGTGTCTCTGTCGGCTCTCACAGTAGTGAATCCCCGCAAGTCCATGTTAGCATCCGGTACAAGGTGTGTTAGCCATGTCTCCGTAAAGATAAATAAGCTGCTCTCTCGATAAATCTGCTGGTTGTTCAGAGCGGAAAGCTTGTTGACTTTATTTGGCAGCGAGTTCACATTCCCCATGATAATGGAGGGAATGGATGGTTTGTAGCGCCGCCAGTTGTCCGCTAGCCTAGCCTTTAGCTTAGCTCCAGCTTTGCAGCCCCTGGGTTTCCTCCTCAACTCCGCTGGGATGGGGTGTCGTATCCCGGTTCGTCCCATTGTTTTCAGGGCCAGCAGCTCCTCTCTCAAATAAGTGAGAAAACTGGCTTCTGGTTGCGTGTTAAAGTTAAAAATATCCATGTGATATAAGTAAAACACACTATGTCTTCGTAAGAAGAGCAAAAAAGTAAAAAAAGGTGGGAAAAAAAGAGGTTTAAAGAGCTAAAAACTACAGAGCTACTGGAGAGGCAGCTGTCTCACACAGTGCCCATACAAGACATGAAGCTGCATTTGTTATGCTACAGACCCTCGCTGCTGTGTTTATATCTATTTGTTATTCTAATTGTTTGAGATGCATTACTATGCTCTGAATGTTGCACACCTTGTTCACCATGTTCCTCTGGCAGATGTTTAGCATGGAATGTTAAAGCTTTACTGTCTGTCATCCTGACATGTCATTCATGCACAATGCAAAGTTTGTGTGCACTGTTAATCGAGTGTGTTTTTCTTGTGTTCAGCGCATTGGTTGAACTGTGGTTTAGCATGAGACTTTGAGCACAGAGGGTAAATGATGCACGTGTGGCTAACTTGTAGAGGTTTGCACCCTTGGTTGAGTGGCACAAGGTGTGCAACATTCAGAACATAGTAGTGCATCTCAAACAATTAGAATATCATGAAAAAGTTCTATGGGAATCTGTGGGGTTCAGGACAGATGAGTTGGATGGCCAATCAAGCACAGTAATATCATGGTCAGCAAACCATTTGGTAGTAGTTTTGGCACTGTGGGCAGGTGCTAAGTTCTGCTGGAAAAGGAAACCGGCATCTCCATGAAGCCTGTCAGCAGATGGAAGCCTGAAGTGCTCTAAAATCTCCTGGTTGATGGCTGTGTTGACTTTGGACTTCATAAAATGCAGTGGACCAACACCAGCAGATGACATGGCATCCCAAATCATCACAGACTGCAGAAACTTCACACTGGACTTCAAACACCTTGGATTCTGTGCCTCTCCAATCTTCCTGACTCTAGGACCTTGATTTCCAAATAAAATGCAAAATTTACTTTCATCTGAAAAGAGGACTTTGGACCACTGAGCAACAGTCCAGTTCTTTCTCTCTTTAGCTCAGGTAAGACGCTTCTGATGTTGTCTCTGGTTCAGGAACAGCTTGAAAATTGGAATGTGACAGTTGTAGCCCCTTTCCTGAAGATGTCTGTGCATGGTGGCTTTTAATGTGCCGACACCAGCCTCAGTCCACTCCTTGTGAAGCTCTCCCAAGTCCTTGAATCAACTTTTCTTGACAATCTTCTCAAGGCTGCAGTCATCCCTGTTGCTTGTGTAGCTTTTCCAGCCAGCCTTTTCAGCAATGACCTTCTATGGCTTACCGTCCTAGTGGACAGTGATTGTCTTTTGGACAACTGTCAAGTCAGCAGTTTTCCCCATGATTGTGGTTGTGTTTACTGAACTAGACCAAGAGATACATGGTATTTATACTGTTTTACTCAAACTTGAAATGAAATATATTTTGAGATTTTTTTCTTTTGCGCTGTAGGCCATAATTATAAAGTTTAAAATAGAAAAATGCTTGAAACATTTTAGTCTACGTGTAAGGAGTCGAGAATATATTAAATTTTCACTTTCATAAATACAACCCCGATTCCACAAAAGTTGGGACAAAGTACAAATTGTAAATAAAAACGGAATGTAATGATGTGGAAGTTTCAAAATTCCATATTTTATTCAGAATAGAACATAGATGACATATCAAATGTTTAATCTGAGAAAATGTATCATTTAAAGAGAAAAATTAGATGATTTTTAAATTTCATGACAACAACACATCTCAAAGAAGTTGGGACAAGGCCATGTTTACCACTGTGAGACATCCCCTTTTCAACAGTCTGTAAACATCTGGGGACTGAGGAGACAAATTGCTCAAGTTTAGGGATAGGAATGTTAACCCATTCTTGTCTAATGTAGGATTCTAGTTGCTCAACTGTCTTGGGTCTTTTTTGTTGTATCTTCCGTTTTATGATTCCGTTTTCTATGGGTGAAAGATCTGGACTGCAGGCTGGCCAGTTCAGTACCCGGACCCTTCTTCTACGCAGCCATGATGCTGTAATTGATGCAGTATGTGGTTTGGCATTGTCATGCTGGAAAATGCAAGGTCTTCCCTGAAAGAGACGTCGTCTGGATGGGAGCATATGTTGCTCTAGAAGCTGGATACACCTTTCAGCATTGATGGTGTCTTTCCAGATGTGTAAGCTGCCCATGCCACACGCATTAATGCAACCCCATACCATCAGAGATGCAGGCTTCTGAACTGAGTGCTGATAACAATTTGGGTCGTCCTTCTCCTCTTTAGTCCGAATGACACGGCGTCCCTGATTTCCAAAAAGAACGTCAAATTTTGATTCGTCTGACCACAGAACAGTTTTCCACTTTGCCACAGTCCATTTTAAATGAGCCTTGGCCCAGAGAAGACGTCTGCGTTTCTGAATCATGTTTAGATACAGCTTCTTCTTTGAACTATAGAGTTTTAGCTGGCAACGGCGGATGGTACGGTGAATTGTGTTCACAGATAACGTTCTCTGAAAATATTCCTGAGCCCATTTTGTGATTTCCAATATAGAAGCATGCCTGTATGTGATGCAGTGCCGTCTAAGGGCCCGAAGATCACGGGCACCCAGTATGGTTTTCCAGCCTTGACCCTTACGCACAGAGATTCTTCCAGATTCTCTGAATCTTTTGATGATATGCACTGTAGATGATATGTTCAAACTCTTTGCAATTTTACACTGTTGAACTCCTTTCTGATATTGCTCCACTATTTGTCGGCGCAGAATTAGGGGGATTGATTATCCTCTTCCCATCTTTACTTCTGAGAGCCGCTGCCACTCCAAGATGCTCTTTTTATACCCAGTCATGTTAATGACCTATTGCCAATTGACCTAATGAGTTGCAATTTGGTCCTCCAGCTGTTCCTTTTTTGTACCTTTAATTTTTCCAGCCTCTTATTGCCCCTGTCCCAACTTTTTTGAGATGTGTTGCTGTCATGAAATTTCAAATGAGCCAATATTTGGCATGAAATTTCAAAATGTCTCACTTTCGACATTTGATACGTTGTCTATGTTCTATTGTGAATACAATATCAGTTTTTGAGATTTGACGCGGTACGCGGTGGTCCGGATCACCGTATTTTCCATACAAAACGAGGGCATTAATTAATTATTTTTCCTGGATTGTGGTCCGGTTCACCGTATGCTGTATTATATTACGATATAAATAAAAACTTACCAAAATCATACTGTGTTTGTCATTTAATACGAGTTTTTTTACAAAGTCGTACATCATTTGTTATTTTTTCTCAAACCGGAAGAGAAATGCATGCGTAAAACACACGCGCAATAAAAGATACCAGTTCTAACGCATGTAAAAAAGCGGGAGCTGCCACGAGGGAAGTGAAAAATAATTTTACCAACTTTCGTCATTATGTCTCAGGGTGGTTATGAACAGCTTCTAAGGAATAAGAAAAAATGTGCTAGAGACTACAAAGCAACAGAAGAAAGGGCAAAGGAAAGAATTTATTCTAAATTAGGGGAAGAAGTAGCTGAAAATTTAAAATTTATTTGTCTTCTGAACTTGGTGGTCCGGACCACACCTGAAAACGGCGTGGTCCGGACCACAACGGTAGTCCGGACCACCACGTACCGCGTCATTTGTAAATTATTGCATTCCGTTTTTATTTACAATTTGTACTTTGTCCCAACTTTTTTGGAATCGGGGTTGTAACTAATGGAAAATGTTTAAATTTTTTACAACATTGTAATTGTTTTAGTCTGTAAACATTACTCTGCAAAATTGTGTATTTGTTTACAACCATGTTACGTTAATTATTTTTATTTTCTTCAGTTTTCATGGTGCTCAGTGTATGGTGTATGATGTCTGATGTTATACTTGCGTTCAAGAAGAATAAAACATATGTACCCATCAGAGACTCTCTGCTGTTGTTCTTAGTGCCAAGGGCTGCTACAGTGTTGGTAAATAATCCCACGTTATTTTTTTAAAAAACAAGTTAAAAATAATTGCTGGATAAAAACCCATCTATAAAAAACACAAATTTCATTGTCTAGTGGTCAAGTGTTTTTTGAGATATGTTGCCTTGCAGTTACAATTGGGTTCCCTGTGGTGGTACATCGTTCTTACATATGTACAGACGTCATATGGTCACAAAAGCCATCAAAAATCAGGTCAATGTATTACCATATTCTCTTAAGTATGGAGCTTCACTACGCTCCAAAGTTATTCTGACTGGTCACCTTTAACCCATGATAAAACATTTCTATCCTTGTCGGAGTGGTCTCTTTGAGGATGGCTCCCCCATCTACAGGACACAAGGGCTGGGGAAAAGAATTGCTGAAGATGTAAATTACATAAATCTTATGCTTTGGCTTTCACATATATCAGATCTCAACCAAATTGAACAACATTGGGAGATTTTGGACTAGCTCTCTACCACCAACATCAAATCACCAATTAAGGAGAATGTCTTTTGAAAGAACTGTTCCATCCTTCCAGTAGAGTTACAAAGACTTGTAGAATCTATGCCAATGAACACTGAAACCATTTTGGTGACTCGTGGCTACCCAATACCTTATAAGAAGAAGAACTTTATTCATCAGACACGTGAAATTCCTCTCTGCGTTTAACCCATCTGAAGCAGTGAACATACACACGTGAGCAAAGAGCACACACACATACCTAGAACAATGGGCAGCCATGCTAACAGCACCCGGGGAGCAGTTGGGAGTTAGGTGCCTCGCTCAAGGGCACCTCAGCCCAAGGCTGTCCCATATTAACCTAACCTTATGAAGACACTTTATATAGGCTTTTCTTTTAAATTTGTCACTCATCAGTATGTAGCTTACTGTAATATTAGAAAATCAGTAATAAACTGAACACTACGTTTTTTCCATAAACTTAGGCTAAAGTTATTAAATCTAATTTTTTTTCATAACTGCACACATTTTGTGGTACCATACATTTCCTTTGGCATTTCACTTAGGGTATCTACTTCGATCACATCAAAAGTATTCATTCCCCTTTATATTTGTCCTGTTTTGTCACATTACAAGCTGGAATTAAAATGGATTTTGGGGGGTTCAGCACCATTTGATTTGCATAATATGCCTACAACTTTAAAGGTGCAAATTGTTTTATTGTGACACAAACAATAATTAAATCTTATTGTTTGTGTCACAAACACATTTTTTTGTTGTTTTATTGTGACAAAAAAAACAGAAATCTGGAGTACACATAGGTATTGTGCATTGTCCTGCTGGAACGTGAACCTTCGTCCCAGTCTGTTGGGCAAAATCCAAAAGTGTTTTCTTAAGCAATGATTTTTTTTTCTGACCACTCTTCCATAAGGCCCTATTCTGTGGAGTGTACGGCTTAAAATGGTCCTATGGACAGATACTCCCATCTCCACTGTGGATTTTTACAGCTCCTTCAGTGTTTTCTTTGTTGCATCCCTGATTAATGCCCTCCTTGCCCAGTCTGAGAGTTTTGGAGAACGGCCTTCTCTTATCAGGTTTGTAGTGGTGACATATTCTTTCCATTTTGCTATAATGGATTTAATGATGCTCCCTGGGATATTCAAAGTTTGGGATATTTTTTTTATAACCCAACCCTGATCTAGCCTAGTAAACTAGACCCACCCGCCTAGCGGCCAAAAATATTTTTTGCCTGGTGAATGGGTCTAGCCTCGCACCATATAAACAAAAACACCCCGGGCATCAAATCGTGCCCGCCAATCACAACGCAAGGTTTTTGTTTGGATTTTTTGGGTGGGCTTTTGCAGGAGTGACGACAAAGCTGCGCGACGCTGGAGAAAGCACAGCAGGAAAGATGGCTACGAGCTAGTGAACAGCGCGCGTTTGACTCCGCTTTGGAATCAGTTTTAGAAGAATTAGACTTGGAGTTTTCGTTGAAACATGAGCAGGAAGAGGCTCTCCGCTCATTCCTTTTCAAGAAGGACGCTTTCGCTGTTTTGCCGACCAGCTATGGCAAAAGTCTGATCTACCAGCTGGCTCCGCTCGTAGCCAAACGGATGGGCTAGTTTGTGCAGTACAAAGAATTAATAAACAGCTTTGAAACATTATTTTTTGATTGTTTCTTATTTTCCCGTTATTTTAAATTTAAGGGAAATTATTTCACCAAACACCACTAAATAAAAACTCTCAAAAACAGTTTAAGCAAACCCTTGAAAAACACTTGGAAAAAATGTGTATGTGGTACAGACTCCAAACTTGTGGTTATTATCTCCAAACTTCTTAATATCTAGAACCTGTTTATTAATTAATACGCATTTTGAAAAATTATTTATTTCAAGGCCTCCCTCACTGCTTTCTGTCGCTCTGACTACGTCACAGTCACTGTTGCGCTGATTGGTCAGAGCGTTGGCCTATACGCACAGAGACAGTTTGAAAGACAGCGGTTTGTTCCTCCTACCTGCTTCGGAAATGTCTACAGATCGAGGCCAGACTTACATTCACATTTAGTCTGGCTTGCCAGGCTAACCCTAATCTATACTTCACAACTTTTTTCTCTGACATATTTGGAGTGCTCCTTGGTTCTT
Organism: Neoarius graeffei; assembly: GCF_027579695.1. Classification (NCBI taxonomy): domain Eukaryota; kingdom Metazoa; phylum Chordata; class Actinopteri; order Siluriformes; family Ariidae; genus Neoarius; species Neoarius graeffei. Next base: position 23,250,839 of record NC_083572.1, read on the forward strand.
ATGTTGCTTGCTTAGTAGTGTAGCAGAGTCAGGGTCCTTCCAGAACAGGTTGAAAATAAATACACACACACACACACACACACACACACACACACACACATCATATGACAAATCGTGTGACACTTTGCACACAGGTGGATCTTAAATCAACTAATTATGTGACGTATGAAGTGAATAGGTTGGACCAGCTCTTATTAAGGGGTTTCATACGAAAGGGGGTGAATACCTATGCACACTCCAGATTTCTGTTTTTTCATCTTTATTTTTTGTGTCACAATAAAACAACAATTTTCACCATTAAAGTGGTAGGCATGTTGTGTAAATCAAATGTTGCTAACCTCCCAAAAATCAATTTTAATTCCATCTTGTAATGCAACAAAAGACAAACACCAAGGGGGATGAATACTTTTGCAAGACACTGTAATTTTAAAACAATCAATTACAGACAGATTTATTTCAGCTGAAATTCACTATATTAGAATTTCAGTGGGTCAAAATTTTCTACGCCAAATTGACTGCCTCTTTAAACAGTTTGGAAGATTCCTGAAATTCATGTTGTGACTTTTAGAAGCTTCTGATTAGCCAACTAAGAGTTAATTGAGAGTATTCCTGTAGCTGTATAAGGGCATACATTTAGAGTGATTGCTTTTTTGCCATTGATACCACGGGATAAGCCAAACAAGTCAGCCAAGACCAGAGATAAGAATGTGGACCTCCAGAATGTCAGGATGCAGGCACTTACAGATGCAAGCACAGGGGAGAGCAGGTGCATCACAAACTGGAAACCAAATCCAAAGCGTGAGCCAAAAGACATAGTCTGGGTCAAGCAGGGGTCAGTCGATGTGCGAAAAGATTATCAGAGAAATGTCAAGAGTTCAAAGTTGGAAATAAACAGTAAACAGGGTCAGAGTCATGGGCAGTCAAGAAATAAGTAAATGGCTTGGTATGATCGGGTACGGAGACACAGAATGATACTTTGCAATGAGAGTGTGTGTTTGCTGTGCTTAAGTAGCAGGACTATTTACTGGGAGGATGGGAAACAGGTGCGCCTTCAGTATTCTGGAGAGGAGGGGCACTGTGGTACTTGGGAAGTGTAGTCCATAGTGGCCATGTTTGGATGCTACTCTGAACTCAGGTTATCATCATTAATACTGACAGAACTCCCCTCAAATTGCTCACTCTGGGAGTGCTCTCCTTTCTGGGGTGATCTCGCTTCCTGGGTGCTGGTTTGTCAAGGTGTTCTGAATGAAATTCTTGGGTGAGAAGTGGGTCTAAGATATCTCTTGGATTAACCCAGCTGTCTTTCTCTAGGCTGGACCCCTCCCAGTCCATGAGGTATTCTAAGTTACCTGTCTCCAATGGGAGTTGAGGATTTTTGCGTAAACTAGATCCCCCTCTACTTCCAGGGGAGAAGGTGGTTCATTCGTGGGTGTGTTCGTGGCTAAGGGTCCCTGAATGGCAAGCTTTCAGCAGGATACATGGAATGTTGGGATCTGCGGCAATGTAATGGGAGCTCTAGTTTGTAGAATAACTTGTTTATTCGGTGGAGGACCTTGAAGCGACCCATGTAACAGCCATGAAGTTTCTTGCATGAGTTGGGGTCTTGTAGATCCCTTGTGGATACCCACACACTGTCACCTGGAGAGTATACAGGTGTTTCTCCTCTGTGCTTGCCAGCATAGCGCTTATACCTGCTGGTTACTTGTTTGAGCCTTTGATGAACTCCTTCCCATACTTGTTCGCTATACTAGAACCAGGAATCAACTGCCAAGATTTGTGAGGGTGAATAGTCCCAAGGGAAAAGAGGTGGCTGGTAACCAAGAATGTACTGAAATGGAGTTAGCTGGGTGGCTGAGTACTTCAAGGAATTTTGTGCGTATTCTGCCCAAGGAAGGTATTGCGTCCAATCCTTCTGGTTTTCCATACAAAACACACTGAGGAAACACCTGATCTGATGCGTTCCACTTGGCCATTAGATTGGGGATGATATCCTGAGGTTAAGCTCCGCGAAACCCCTAGCTTGTCCATGAACTTTATCCAGGCTCTGTACATAAATTAAGGCCCCAGGTCACTAACTGTGTCCTCTGAGATCCCATAGTACCGGAGGATGTGTGTGAACAGGAGTTTTTCTGTTTCAAAGGCTGTGGGTAGACTGGGTAGGGAAATGAGGTTCAGAACTTTTGAGAAATTATTGATTACCACCAGGATGACTGTATTGCCTTGAGGTCTGGTTAGGTCAGTGATGAAATCAATGGCTATGTGCAACCAGGGTCTTTGGAGTAAAGGCAGTGGGCATAGCTTGCCAGCAGGGGGAGTCTGGGGCATGTTGGCTTTGGCACAGGTACAGCAGGAGGAAATTAACCTGTTAATTTCAGAGACCATGTCCTCCCACCAATACTTGTTATGGATGAGTTGATTAGTGCGTTGGCTACTGGGATGACCTGTGACCGGGGATGAATGGAGCCCAGGTCATGAGTCAGCCTCGGAACTGTGGGGGAACATACATGAGACCAGGAGAGCAGGCTTCCAGAGGATTGTGTGGTTGAGCTTGAGCTCTCTCTTTGTCAATGTCCCAAATGATAACTTTAACGAAGTATTCAGGAGGTAGAATGGGAGTGGGTTCTGGACTGAGGTTAGAGGTGGTGTGAATCTTGGAGAGAGCATTGGCCTTAGTGTTCTTTGAACCTGGACAGTATGAAATGAAGAATCTGATTCTGGTTAAGAAGCGCACCCATGTAGCTTGCAGGGGATTTAGTCGTTTGGCAGTTTTCACATACTCAAGGTTATTATGGTCAGTGAGGATAATGAATGGATGTGCTGCCCCCTCTAACCAATGTTTCCATTCCTCAAGGGCTAGTTTGAAGGCAAGGAGTTCTCCATTTCCAATATCACAATTCTGTTTGGTTGGTGTGAGTGTGGCAGCGGGGGCGTGGTCAAGCATCGGTCTGTGACCGGAGGGCGGAGTCAGGGAAGGCAAGTGGCAGAATCACTGCACCTGATGTCTATTAATGTGTGTTTGTGTGTCTTCCCCAGTGACCGTGCCCTATTTAGAGAGAGAGAGAGAGAGAGAGAGAGAGAGAGAGCAGAGGAGGAGAGCTCTCTCCCCAGCCAGACGACCGTGTGTGTGTGCCCGTGTGTGACTGGGAGACAATTAGATATGCTGAAAAGCTGAATAAATATTTTTTTGTGAACTCAGTTCTGGCCTGCCGTCCTTCTGTGCTCCTCCCACTCATACGAACTGTCACAGTGAGTTTCTTGGAAAAAAGGCCATGGGGTGTAATTTGGGGTTTTCCCTGAAGCACTGGGATAAATACCCCTCCTATTCCTGTTTCCAAGGCATCTACCTCTACAGTGAAGGGTATGGTCAGGTCAAGATGCTTGAGGATGGGTGCTGAGGTGAAGGCCATCTTGAGCCTTTTGAAGGCCTCTTCTGCAGCTTGGTTCCATTGGAAGACCCTTTTTAAGCAGGGCAGTGAGAGGAAAGGCAAATGTGCTGACACCCCAGATAAAATGGTGATAGAAATTGGCAAATCTGAAGAAACGTTGCAACTCTAACGGTGGTCGGTGTGGGGCAGGTGGTAACCATGGAAACATTACTGGTGCCCATGCTTACACCCTCTGCACTGATGATGTACCCCAGGAATGAAATCTGTATCACGTGGAACTCACATTTTTCTGCATCGACATAAAGGTGGTTCTCTAAGAGCTGGACCAACACTGACTTGACATGCTGGTGATGATCGGGGGGGGTGTCATCAACATAAGCTATAACATATTGTTCCAGCATGTCCTGGAGGATGTCATTGATGAGACACTGGAAGATGCTAGGACCACAAGAAAGTCCATATGGCATCACCAGGTATTCAAAGTGACTTGATGTGCTGAACGCTATCTTCCATTTGTCTTCCTCACATATTCTCACCAAGTTATACGCACTTCTGAGGTCCAGTTTGGTAAACCCACATGCTGTTCTTAGTTACTCTAGGAGGTACGAATGGAAGCGGGTAAGGATACTTGACCGTGATCTGATTTAGTCCTCTGTAATCTATGCAGGGATGGAGGCCCCCTTTCTTTTCCACAATGAAGTAGTTTGCAGATGCCAGGGATGTCTCAGGGATGGATATCCCCTTGTTGCAGTACTTCCTGGACATATTCTTCCATGGCCGCCTGTGCAGCGATGGAAAGTGGGTAAATGTGATTTCATGGAGGTGTTGTGCCTGGGAGGAGATTAATGGCACAATCGTACAGTCAGTGAGGGGGGAGGCCACTGGCATTACCCTTGCTGAACACTTCCTGAAGTCCATGGTAGCAGGCAGGGATGTTTGATGTCTCCAGGTGAGGGGCTCTCTTCTGATGTGGAAGCCAGGGTGATTCAAGGGATTTGTAAACACTCACAAAAGCACGAGGGTGACCACTTTAAGATTTTTCTTTGCTGCCAAGAGATAAGTGGGAGTTATAGCCGGGGAAGCCCAGAATCACAGTGTGATGTGCAGTGCAGGTGACAAACAAGGATATGTGCTCTTTATGGAGGACTCCGACCTGAAGTTCTATGGGCAAGGTGAGAGCTGTGACAAGCCCTTCTCCGATGGGTCCACCGTCTATGGCTTTGAGACTTACTGGTCTCTGGAGCGTTTCCGTGGGTAAGTTGAGTCTTTGGACTGAATCTTTGAGTCTTTCCCTCTGCCCCTGAATCTGTGAGGGCAGAAAGAACATGGGTCGAGTCTGGGAGCTTTAAAAATACTTGAATTTTGAGAGAAGTGGGTTTGGCACTCACTGGGCTGGTTTCATCAGGGGAGAGAGCTTCTCTTCAGGGTTTAGGTGGTCAGACTGGACATTTTGCTATGAGATGGCCATGATCACAGTAAAAGTACAACCCCTCTCGATGCCTCCTCTCCCTCTCAGAATGTGGCATGCGAATGTTGGCGCTCTCCACTGATGTAGGGGACTGTGGAGGTGGTGAAAGGACTGGAGAGTGCTACAAGGAGGGCCAGTTCCCAGAACAGGTGATCCAGTCTGATAGCTAGGTCTAATGAGGGAATCAAGGGTGAGTTGTTCATCTCGGCATTCCAGCTCTGTGAGAATGTCAGGGTGGTGGAAGGTAGCTTTTAAAGCTGGTTCGTTCCACCCACTGCCTGCTGCTAGCATGCGGAACTCCAAGGCATATTCAGCTACTCTCCTTTCACCCTGCTGAATTGTGAGCAGTCTTTCCCCTACTTCAACCCCCTCTGGCTGATGATCAAAAACTCACTTGAACAATTCAAAGAAGCAATCATAGGAAGTAGTGTGCTCACCACTACACTCCCAAACAGCACGAGCCCACTTTATGGCCTTGCCTGTGACAAGGCTGATGAACTGCACTATTTTCTGTTTCTCAGTAGCACCTGTGAGAGTAGCGAAGTAGAACGAACACTGGAGGAGAAAACCCTTACACCCTTATTTCCCGAGAGAACTTCTCAGGTACCATCATGGAAGCACTTGTGGAAGATGTGGGACATGTCAGGAGGGCCTGTGATACAACGGCTGTTAGTTGTGACATTCATGTGTTTAATTCATTTAAATCTGTTGATGTTCTAACAATCATCCCTGTGCATTGAGAGCAGTCTGCTTCACCTCCTCTGCTGCATCCATGGTGGCAAAGTATTCTGTCAGGGTGCTGGCACTTATGGATGCAGATGCAGAGGAGAGCGGGTGTGTCACAAACTGGAAACCAAATCCAAAGTGTGACCCAAAAGATGTAGTCAGGGTTGAGCAAGGGTCGGTCAATGTGCAAACAGATTATCAGAGAAATGACAAGAGTTCAAAGTTGGAAATAAACAGTAAACAGGGTCAGAGTCACGGGCAGTCAGGAAATAAGTAAACAGTTTGGTATGATCGGGTACGAAGATACAGAACGATACTTTGCAATGAGAGTGTGTGTTTGCTGTGCTTACGTAGCAGGGTTAATTACTGGGAGGATAGGAAACCGGTGCGCCTTCAGTATTCCAAAGAGTAGGGGCGCTGTGGCACTTGGGAAGTAGTGGCTATGTTTGGATGCCATTCCAAACTCAGGTTTTCACTGTTATTACTGATACAGAAGTCTAGTTCCTCCTAAGGAGCAATTTCTAAACAACTGAAGGTACCACAAGCATCTGTACAACCAACTGTATGCAAATCTTGAAAAATGTTTGGACCACACAGACACTGGATTGTTCAGAAAAGAGGCACAAATTTACTTGCAGGGTCAGAGATAAATGAACTTTGGTCCAAAAGTTTCAACCCCAAGACAATAATAAAGGAACTGGTGAAGGAGTTGGAGGCATCAGATACTAAATATATACATCCACAGAGAGGTGTACTTCACTATGGAAGTATGGCGTACTCCACAGCCTTTCGGCTGTTCTGGCATTCAAAAAAGTCAGCCTGAAGTTTGCAAGTGATCACCAGGATGAAAATGTAGACTTTTGGACAACAAAACATTTAACTGTTTGGCTATAATGATCAGTGCTATATATGGAGGAAATTGAGTGAGGCTTATAATTTGAAGAACACAATCACAACATGGAGGTGGCATCATCATGTTGTGGGGATGTTTTGCTGGAAATGGGACTGGTGCACTAGAAGTAAAAACAGGTGGTATCATGAAGAAGGATAATCTAGAAATACTGAAGGAACATTTAAAGACATCAGCCAGAAAGTTACAAATGTTTTGCAATTGGTCTTCCAGAGGAACAGTGATCATTAGCATACCCCTGAAGTTGCAACAAAATGGCTAAAAGACAACAAAGTGAAAGTACTGGAGTGGCCATCACAAAACCCTGAACTGAATCCCATAGAAAATTTGTGGACTGAACTGAAAAAGCATGTCTAAGCAATGAGGCCCACACAGCACACAAAGCAGGAGGAATGAGCAAAAATTTCTGACAAAGTATTATGACAAGCTTGTTGATGGCTACCCCAAGTGTTTGATTCACATTCAAGCAATTAAAAGGCAATGCCAGCAAATACTAACAAAGTGGATGTAAATTTTTAACCAATTGAAAATCTGATGTACGTTGTAAATAAAAGCTGAAATAAATCTGTCTCATAGCTATTATTTTGAATTTCCCCTAAAAAAGTAGATACCCTAATTGATTTAATACAGGAAAACACGAGTTTGGAGCAGCCTCCAAACAGGGCCACTCCGGACTACAAACCCTAGGAGTTACAGCACCCTCTGTCACCTGACTACTAATTACAACACCGGTCTCTCATTCAGTAATTATCACCTTGCTTATTAGCTCAGGTCTCACTCCCTAACTTTGTGAAGTATCGTTTAGTGTTCCATGCCTAACCTTACCGAGCCGTTTGATTTCTGCCTAACTTTGTGTTTGACCAGTGTTTGCGTTCAGTCTCGACTTTGTTTCATTGTTTTCCCTACATTGCCGTTTGCTGATCGAGCGACCTCCACCTGTTTGCTGACTACGATTCCTGCTCTTCAATTTGGCTCAGACTGCAGTTTGCGAAGCCCCCAGTCTCCCTTGCACTTGCATCCGTAAGTGCCTGCACCCTGACAGATGATATGAAACGAGTGAAACACAGGGTTTGAATGTCTTAACGTAGGTGTATGCAAATTTTTGGTCTCAAATGGACATTTTTATTTCTAGTTCAATCTGTTTGTGTTTGTTTTTCTATGCATGTAAGAATGCTGACTTCTTCTGTGTGAGGTCTCGATCACGTTGCTGCTGTGAGGTGCCTCCTCTCTCCACTAAGTTGCCATGGCGACAGCTCTGGCTCTTCACTGAATGGGAGGAGGAATCAGACTGAGCAGATTCACACACCACCTGGAGAGAAGAGGAAATTAGATCACATAACTCAGGCAGTGAGAAATCACATTATGCAGAAAAAAAAAGTTTTCTGGGGAATCTGAGGCCTAAGATGCAATGCAGATGCTCAATAAACACAACCATCAGATCAATCATGCAGTAATTTTGTATAAAATTGTAAATTCCTATTAAATTTCTGATTATAGTATGAACTATGTCTACTTCCTGTTTAGTTTAATGAACATATGATTGCTCCGTTTTGAGGTGAGTATACGTATGAAACGTAGCTTGTTCCCATTCTGTTCATATGCAAATAAAATATACTCCCAATCCCGGATTGTACTTACTGTGGGGCAAGGGTTGCTGGGAGCACAAAGACTGCATGAGTTATTTACCAAAGAGTTCCTCTTTGCTGTGGAGAAGATTTAAAAAAAGAGAATTGTAGCAGTCAAGCATTTTTTATACACACACATTTTTTTTATATAGGACACACACACACACACACACACACACACACATACAACTGAAGGTCCCACAAGCATCTGTACAACCAACTGTATGCAAATCTTAAAAAAATGCTTGGACCACAGACACATACAGTCATGTGAAAAAGAAAAGTATACCCTCTTTTAAGTCTAGGTTTTAAGTGTCAGGACATAAAAAAATCATCTGGTCCTTACCAGGTCTTATAATTAGGCAAATACAACCTCAGACGACCAATAACGCATGACATTCACCCTGTCATTATTTAACACAAAGTAAGCAAAAAAAAAAAAATGCAGTAGCAGTGTGTGAAAAATTAAGTACACCCTTACTGCAGTTAGCAGCCAGGTGTTGCTGATCAAATGAATTTGATTAATTGATCATCAGCAAGTGTGTCCACCTCTTAAAAAGCAGAAGTTTTGGCAGTTTGCTCGTGTGGAGTACTCAGGTGTATGTTAACACAATGCCAAGTAGGAAAGACATCAGCAATGATCTTAGAGAAGCAAGTGTTGCTGCACATCAGTCTGGGAAGGGTTATAAGGCCATTTCCAAGCAATTTGAAATCCATCATTCTACTGTGAGAAAGATTATTCAGAAGTGGAAAAAACATTCAAGACAGTTATCATCTCATATTTATCTTTTGATCACTTATCCCATATGTCTTCAGTGTATAGCAAAAACAAAAGAACCGGCCTTGCCATTCCAATACTACTGGAGGGGACTGTATACAGTGATGCTTGAAAGTTTGTTAACCCTTTAGAATTTTCTATATTTCTGCATAAATAGGACCTAAAACATCAGATTTTCACACAAGTCCTAAAAGTAGATAAAGAGAACCAGTTAAACAAATGAGAAAAACATTATACTTGGTCATTTATTTATTGAGGAAAATGATCCAATATTACACATCTGTGAGTGGCAAAAGTATGTGAACCTCTAGGATTAGCAGTTAATTTGAAGGTGAAATTAAAGTCAGGTGTTTGTCATCCCATTGATTGAAATCAGGTGTGAGTGGGCACCCTGTTTTATTTAAAGAACAGGGATCTATCAAAATCTGATCTTTACAACACGTTTGTGGAAGTGTATCATGGCCAAACAAGCGAGATTTCTGAGGAGCTCAGAAAAAGCGTTGTTGATGCTCATCAGGCTGGAAAAGGTTACAAAACCATCTCTAAAGAGTTTGGACTCCACCAGTTCACAGTCAGACAGATTGTGTACAAATGGAGGAAATTCAAGACCATTGTTGCCCTCCCCAAGAGTGGTCGACCAACAAAGATCACTCCAAGAGCAAGGGGTGTAATAGTCAGTGAGGTCACAAAGGACCCCAGAGTAACTTCTAAGCAACTGAAGGCCTCTCTCACATTGGCTAATGTTTATGAGTCCACCATCAAGAGAACACTGAACAGCAATGGTGTGCATGGCAGGGTTGCAAGGAGAAAGCCACTGCTCTCCAAAAAGAACATTGCTGCTCATCTGCAGTTTGCTAAAGATCATGTGGACAAGCCAGAAGGCTATTGGAAAAATGTTGTGGACGGATGAGACCAAAATAGAACATTTTGGTTTAAATGAGAAGCGTTATGTTTGGAGAAAGGAAAACACTCCATTCTAGCATAAGAACCTTATCCCATCTGAGAAACATGGTGGTGGTACTATCATGGTTTGGGCCTGTTTTGCTGCATCTGGGCCAGGACGGCTTGCCATCATTGATGAAACAATGAATTCTGAATTATACCAGCGAATTCTAAAGGAAAATTTCAGGACATCTGTCCATGAACTGAATCTCAAGAGAAGGTGGGTCATGCAGCAAGACAATGATCCTAAGCACACAAGTTGTTCTACCAAAGAATGGTTAAAGAAGAATAAAGTTAATGTTTTGGAATGGCCAAGTCAAACTCCTGACCTTAATCCAATTGAAATGTTGTGGAAGGACCTGAAGCGAGCAGTTCATGTGAGGAAACCCACCAACATCCCAGAGTTGAAGCTGTTCTGTACGGAGGAATGGGCTAAAATTCCTCCAAGCCGGTGTGCAGGACTGATCAACAGTTACCAAAAATGTTTAGCTGCACGGGGGGGGGGGGGTCACACCAGATACTGAAAGCAAAGGTTCACATAGTTTTGCCACTCACAGATATGTAATATTGGATCATTTTCCTCAATAAATAAATGACCAACTATAATATTTTTGTCTCATTTGTTTAATTGGGTTCTCTTTATCTACTTTTAGGACTTGTGTGAAAATCCGATGACGTTTTAGGTCATATTTAAGCAGAAATATAGAAAATTCTAAAGGGTTCACAAACTTTCAAGCACCACTGTATTTGGTTTTAAGTATTACAATCCCAAATCACAAAACGTTGGGACAGTATGGAAAATGCAAATAAAAAAAGAAAGCAGTGACTTCTAAATTTACTTTGACTTGTATTTCATTACAGACAGTATGAACCCAAGATATTTCATGTTTAGTCTGGTCAACTTTGCTTCATTTTTTAATATACATCCATTCCTTTGTTTCAGGCTTCCAACACATTCCAAAAAAAAGTTGGGACACAGGCAATTTAGAGCTAGTGACGAAGTACAACAATTAAATAATGGTGTGATTTGAAACAGGTGATGTCAATAGGTGACTAATCATGATTTCGTACAAAATCAGTTATCCAGAAAAGGCCTCGTCTTTGAGGAGCAAAGCTGGGCCGCAGGATTCCAGTTTGTCAACAAAAGCGTGAGAAAATTATTGAAAGGTTTAAAAACAATGTTCCTCAAAGAAAGATAGAAAGAGATTTGGATAGTTCACCCTCCATGGTGTATAATATCACGAAATGATTCAAGGTATCTGGAGGAATTTTGGTGCATAAAGGACAAGGGCACACGCCTAAGTTGAATACCCATGTGTGGCAGCAAGGATATGGTCAAGCATCAGCTGTGAACGGTGAGGAGTCAAGTTGAACCAGCAGGTGACATGTGACAAGGTACACCTGTGTCTAATTACTGGCTGTCTATTGACATGTGTCTCTGTGTGTCTTTCAGATAGCCAGTACAGAGAGAGAGAGAGCTGTATCTCCCCACGTGTGTGTTTGTGTGCATGAGGAGTGATAGCACTAAAAAGTGAAAGTAAAAGCACACCTTGAATTGCAGTGCCCGTCTCCAGTTCTTCATTTCCCACTCATCTAAAGTTGTTACACCATGATCACCGATCCCTCAGATGGCACTTCATCAAGAACCATCATTCATCTATAGCTGATATAAACACGTGGGCTCGGGATTATTTTGGCAAACCTTGGTCAAGCACTAAAATCCAGAGTTACAGCCACAAGCGGCAGTTAAAACTTTACTGTGAAAAAAGGAAGCCTTATATTAACTGTCTCCCAATGCACCATTGACGTCACATGGTGAGTGGTAATGGGAGTCTAATGGCCCTTTTCCACTACCCTTTTTCAGCTCACTTCAGCTCACTTCAGCCCGACACGGCTCGCGTTTCGACTACCTTAGAACAGCACGACTCAGCTCGCTTCAGCCCTGCTTAGCCCCCAAAACTCGCATGGTTTTGGAGTGGGGCTGAAGAGAGCCAAACCGAGCTGAGTGAGGCTGGGGGCATGAGCAGACACTCCCCTGTGCACTGATTGGTGAGGAGGAGTGTCCTCACATGCCCACACACGCCCCGCGAGCACGCTGAGATCTGTAAACACTGTAAACCCGGAAGAAGAAGAATTACGAATTACGAGAATTTCTGAAGCCTTATGCGCCTCGCCTCATCTATACGCTCTTGCCAGTATCTGTTGGCGTTGTCGGTGACAACAAGCCACAGCACCAAGACCAGCAACACTAACGACTCCATGTCCTCCATGTTTATTGTTTACTCTCCGGGTCGTGAGACTACCGCTTAAAAGATCACTGATGTCACTGTTTGCGCCGCTTAACGACATCACGTGACGTCCACCCACTTTCGCTAACTCCACCCAATGTGTCCACCCACTTCCAGCCAGCACGGTTCAGCGCGGTTGTAGTCAAAATGCAACTCCAATAGCCCCGCTCAGCTCGACTCAGCCCAGCTCAGCACGGCACAACTCAGCCCAACTCAGCCGCGTTTGTAGTGGAAAAGCGGCATAACAGAACATGGGTTGATTACCTTCTTGATGAGGAAGGGTCCACAGAACCTGGGTGCTAGCTTGCAAGAGATGGTCCTAAGTGGCAGGTGGTGCATGGAGAGCATAACTTGTTGACCTACTCGGTAGGTGGGTGCCTTGGAGCGACGTTTGTCGGCCTGCCTCTTGGAAGTGAGTGCGGAGCGAAGGAGTCTTCTCCGGGCCAATGCCCATATCCTCCTGCACCAGCGTATAAAGAGCTGGGCTGAGGGTACGGCGACCTCCTTCTCTTGGCTGGGGAACAGTGGTGGTTGATAACCTAGTGAGCACTGGAACGGAGAGAGACCTGTGGCAGAGGAAGGGAGTGTGTTATGTGCATATTTGATCCAGGGTAGGTACCTGATCCAAGAACTGGCATCCCTGGATGCCATGCACCTGAGTGCAACCTCCAAAGCCTGGTTCGCCCGTTCTGCCTGGCTGTTGGTGGAAGCCTGAGGAGAAACTACAGGTGGCCCCGATGAGTTTGCAGAAGGCTCTCCAGAACTGTGCAGTAAACTGAGGGCCCCGGTCAGAAACAAATGTCGGTAGGCAGACCATGTAGGCGGAAAACGTGGCGGACGAGTAGTTCTGCGGTCTCTTTGGCTGAGGGGAACGTGGGCAGAGGAATTAAATGGGCGATCTTAGAAAAGCAGTCAATAACAGTGAGGATACACATGTCATCTGAGTTGGGGAGTCCTGTGATGAAGTCCAGGGCGATGTGAGACCAAGGTCGATGCGGAGTCAGGAGGGGTCTTAGCAAGCTGGCAGGGGGTCGATTGGCTGTCTTGTTCCGGGAGCATGTGTTGCAGGCTGCCATGAACTCCTGGACGTCTTCCTTGATGGATGGCCACCAAAAGCGCTGCTGGATGAGTGCCAAGGTTCAGATGGCTCCCGGATGACAGGCCAGCTTGGAGCCATGATCCCACTGCAGCACCTGGGTTTGCACAGGACAGGGAACAAACAGATGGTTAGGAGTGTTGTTGGGGTTACCTTCACTGGGGTCCTGCTCCAGGGCCTTCTGCACGAGCGTCTCAACCTCTAGAATGGCAGTTCCTACCAGTCAGCATGGAGGAAGAATGGTCTCGGGCTGCTTGGACTCCTCTTGGTGGGAAGAGAAAACAGGGCGTCGGGTTTGCCGTTCTTGGAGCCTGGGCGGTAGGAGAGCGTGAAGTTGAACCAGGAGAAAAAGAGAGACCAATGGGCTTGACAGGAATTCAGGCATTTGGCGGACTTGAGGTACTCCAGATTCTTATGGTCGGTCCAGACTAGGAAGGGGAGGTCTGACCCCTCGAGCCAGTGCCTCCACTCCTCCAAGGCTAGTTTAACAGCCAGTAGTTCTCGGTCGCCGATGTCATAATTCCGTTTGGCTGGGGATAGCTGGCGGGAGAAGAAGGAACATGGGTGGACCTTGTCGTCACTGGCCCTCTGGGATAGTATAGCTCCAACCCCTGACTCGGAAGCATCGACCTCGACAATAAACTGCTTGGTTGGATCGGGTATGGTGAGAACAGGTGCTGTGGTAAACCAGTGCTTGAGCGTGGTAAAGGCTTTCTCTGCTCCCTCCCCCCACTTGATTTGGGTCTTGGTCGAGGTCAGGGCTGAGAGAGGTCCGGCCACCGTGCTGAAGTTGCGAATGAAGCACGTGTAGAATGAAGCTCTCGTCTCAAAGATGGGGTGGGCCAGTCAGCGACTGCCTCCAGCTTGAGGGGGTCCATTTGAATCTTCGCCGGAGCGATGATGAACCCCAGGAATGAGACAGAGCTTTGGTGGAACTCAATTTTCTCCGCCTTAACGAACAGTTTATTTTCTAGCAGGCGTTGGAGGACCTGCCGGACATGACCCCGATATTCCTCCAGGGAGCGAGAGAAAATTAGTACTACTAACAAAAAATAAATAAAATAAATAAATAAATAAACTATGTATGCATAGTTATACTTCTTCTCACTCCTTTTCGAATATGTATTTCTATATATTATGTTTAAATGTTTCTTTTATTTTTCTTTTTATTATTTTGCTTTTCATATTCGAAATAAATACTTCAATCATGTATGTATGCATCTATCTATCTATCTATCTATCTATCTATCTATGGAGGCGCACATGATGTGTGTGTGTGTTTCAGGGGGGTGCACAGAGGCGTAGGCCTATGCAGGGCCTTGCAGCACCAAGGCCTAACATTACTGGACCCCAGAGCAAAGAAGTTTGAGAAACCCTGCCTTAACATTTTTATGGGTTGTGAGAAGGAATTAAGTGGTAAATGCTTTACTGTCCCAACTTTTTTTTTAAATGTGTTACAAGATTCAAAATTGAAATAAGTGGTTTTATTTTCAATAAAAACATTAAAATTGATGAAGTAAAACATCAAATAATGTGCCAAATGACTATATATTGTTTTGCGTGCAATACAGATCAAAGATTATTTATAAATCATTGTTTTCAGTTTTGATTTCAATTTCAACATACCATCCCAAATTTTTCTGATTTGGGGTTGTATTTTAAGTAGCATAAATATTTTTCCACAAGTTTTAATTGACTAATAATGAAAATGAACAAAATTTAATCTAATGCTAGGGTGAAAGGTTGATTTGGTATAATTGTTCATCTTTGGGATAACAGTGATACCCAGATACTTTAGTTATACCCAGATCTCACCAGTAACAATGTTGCGCATGGACTTGATGAAGGCAGAGAAGGCAGGCACATCAGGCTGACGATGCTCCCACATTGGCTGCCAAATGACAAGGCCACTAGCCAATCGGAATGTAAGATCAGACTCCTGTCCAATACAAAGTGTTAGGTTTAAGTGTGTTGCATATTAGCCTGCCTGTAGCATCATACACTACCACTGCTTAGTACTGTTTGGTGATGTTTTTGCTGAAAGACACCTGATTTCAACTCATCAAATTGTGCTTGACTGAAAAAAACTGTAGTTGGGCACTCCAGACATAAACAGTCTACTCAATTACGACATAGGTAAATATAATAAATGACAAAAACTATGCCAAGGAACAAAACAGACCTTAATGCGGTTGACAAGAGGAGCAAAGAGAAAAACGAACAGCTCTACAGTGGCCATGTTCTTGTGGTAAAGTCTGGCTCGAGCATACTCGCTTTCTTCTGGAGTACTGCCATTGTGTTCCCGATGGCTTTGGTTATTCAGAGGCTGGAAGAAGGCACTGCTACTGCCACTGCTGCCTCTCCCAGACAGTCCATGTCCCTGGTCCTGGTGGCACTCCTGAGCTGCCTCCAGCAGCATCCAGTGAAGAGTGTGGAGCAGCTTGGTCTCAGCTACACCAAGTTTATCCTGGTGCCCTGGTCAAGACAGTGCTAAAGGTCAAAATGCATCTTCAAGCAATGGCATGCAAAAACTGAAATTTAAAAAAAAATTAAAAATCACAAAAAAGCATGATCCTTTTAAAATTACAAATGGCTGTATTTCCTTCATAATATACCTTTTCATACCAGAATTAAAGTATCTTAAAACATTTGTTTCATACCTAGCTTGTTGCGGTTGGAGAGGAGGATGGCAGTGCAGTGGAGTACATGAGGCAGTGCAGCCTGGACCAGCTCCCAGCGCATGATGCTCTGGATGGCCTCAGTGAGAGCCGGAGAAAGCCCATGAAGCTTATTCTCCACCAGCACCCGCTCAAAAGACTACATAAGAAATACACATATCATAGGGATATCAAGCAGCTGGGTAAGCATCTTACTGAAACATCATGTTACTATTTAGAAATGATTTTCCCAGTGACACACATCATGTCTTTTATAACAGTAATAAAACTTGAACTTGGGTATCCTGTCAAATGTCTTATTTCAGCTGTACAGGGTCATTTTACTTGGGTTAAAATTCCTGTTCATTCATAATTTCTGAACTCAGAAACATGATTTTAAATGGTTAACTCCTTTTGAAAGGCTGATCTGGTTACATAAATTGGCACCTGGATCAAATTTAACACAACAGAGAAGTCTTGTTTCTTTCTTTCTTAAACTATAAAATAGGTCTTGTGAAGATTCTCAGTCATCCAGGTCATGGTAAACTGTGGGTGGTAAAAGAGAGCAACTGGACTTGTTTGAAGATTCTTGAAAATGTTTCACCTCTCATCCGAAAGACTTCTTCAGTTCTGTCTGACTAATAGGGAGTATCAGGTATTTATCCCCTCATGGATGAAAAGCAATCCTAAGGTGTTGCTGAGTCATCCTGTTGGTGTGGGTCACTGGGGGCTGGGTGTGAACGGCCTAGAGAGTTGTTGGGGTGATCAATGGTTTGTTGGTTCTCTCTGTCCTCCTGAGAGTCACTGAAAACAGCTGGGTTTTGGTGTGCATTCAGTTGTCTGGAAAGTGTGCCAAGAACTGCACTGTAGGCGGCTGATAAATGGTGTCTTAGACCACCACCTCTGTTCAGTGATGGTCATTCCAGGTTCTTCAAGAGCAGAAAAAGGAACATAACGGACAAGGAAGATAACAGGAACAAACACAAGAACATTGTCATTCCCTACATTTCTGGTCTATCTGAGAAACTCAGGAGGATCTTCTGGTACATTTCAGACCCAGTAACACCATGAAACAGAAACTGGTCCACCCTAAGGACAGAATACCCAGACACAAACAGGACAACGTAGTGTACGCAATTCAGTGCAGTGAGGAATGGACAGACTCATATACTGGGGAAATAAAACAACCACTTCACAGGCGCATGGCTCAACACAGGAGATCCAGTTCCTCAGGCCAGGACTCTGCTGTCTATCTTCATCTTAACAACAAAGGACACTCATTTCAGGATTGCAATGTATGCATTTTAGCCAGAAAGGATCGTTGATATGAGTGAGGAGTTAAAGAAGCCATTTTTGTCAACCTGGAACGATCATCACTGAACAGAGGTGGTGGTCTAAGACACCATTTATCAACCATCTACAATACAGTTCTTGGCACACTTCCCAGACAACTGAATGCACACCAAAACCCAGCTGTTTTCAGTCAGTGCATTTACATGCACATCCAAATCGAGCTACTGTCAGTAATCGAGCTAAGGGTCCCAGCAGGGGTGCCAGAGAAATCCAATCCTACATGCACACAAGGAAATCAAGCTATTGTGTGAGGTACATTGTGCACCTGAGCCACAGGTGGCGCTACACGCCCCATCGTGTAGGTACACTTCCGGTTGTCGTCATGAAGAGCTATTCAAGAGTATAAACAAAGTTATCAGTTCCGTGTTCACAAGAAGAACGATGACGAGGACAGCAACATTGAGAGATGTTGTTCCTCCTGACCTCTTCTGCTGCTCGCTACTACTACTGTTGTCATGCCGACCGAGGCTGTTGTGTTTCCCGCTTGTGGTCTCGTCACTTCCGGAAGGGGCAGTACTGAAGTAAGTAGCTTGACTACGTAGCTCGATAGGGTTTACATGCACTAAGTAGCTCGGCTACAATCGCATAATCTAGGTCGCGTAGCTCGATTACGAGAAATCCAGTTCGGTTCGATTTCAACCGAGTTAAGGTGTTTCCATGGCATTTAGAACTTCGATTTCAGTCGAGCTACGGCAGAAATTCGATTTTCTCTATGTGCATGTAAACGCACTGAGTGACTCACAGGAGGACAGAGAGAACTAAGGCCAAGTTTACATTAGACTGTATCTGTCTCGTTTTCTTTGCGGATGCACTGTCTGTTTACATTAAAACGCCTGGAAACGCCGGGAAACGGGAATCCGCCAGGGTCCACGTATTCAATCCAGATCGTGTCTGGTCCGGTGCTGTGTAAACATTGAGAATACGCGGATACGCTGTGCTGAGCTCTAGCTGGCGTCGTCATTGGACAACGTCACTGTTGACGTTGACCAGTGACCCCACTGTTCCTGATTCGCTGGCGTTGGTCATGTGACACGACTGCTGAAAAACGGCGCGGACTTCCGCCTTGTATCACCTTTCATTAAAAAGAGTATAAAAGTATGAAAATACTGCAAATACTGATGCAAATACTGCCCATTGTGTAGTTATGATTGTCTTTAGGCTTGCCATCCTTCCACTTGCAAGTGGTAAGTGCATGCCCGATATGCACTGAGATCACACACACAGCGGCTCAGTCCCGAATCACTGCTCGTGCACTCTGTGAGCTGCGCAGGGCCGGAGTGCGCACCCTCCAGAGGGCACTCGCTGTTCAGGGCGGAGTGATTTGGAGTGCAGGATGCCTGTGGAGCCGAGCGTATCCGTGTATTGGCGTTGCTGTATGCACGCTAATCGTTTTAAAAACGTTAATCTGATGATCCGCTGATACGGTCTAATGTAAACCCCACCTAACACTGATCACCCCAACGACTCTCTAGGCTGTTCACACCCAGCCCCCAGTGACCCACACCAACAGGATGACTCAGTGACACCTTAGGATTGCTTTTCATCCATGAGAGGATAAATACCTGATACTCCCTATTAGTCAGACAGAACTGAAGAAGTCTTTCATGTTGAAGAAGACATGTTGTATTTATTTGTTTTTGTTTGATGATTTTTTTAAACTGCTGGCTCTACATCTAATTGCCTTCAAGGGATAATAAAGAAACCTTGACTTGAAATCTTATCTCCTGATCACTGACTGTTCTACCTTTTCAATGCTTTGAAAAAATCTGTTATCTTTATGCCCATGTAAATTGACATTTTGGTTTTTCCCCCCTTTCCTGTGTCTCCTATCTGTTCTGTTTTCTTTTGATTGATTTGTTTCTCTTTCCATAGTACCATTACTCTGTAAAGCATCCTTGGGTTGGTGAAAGGTGCTATATAAATTCAATTTCTTGTTAATATGTGTGTTTGTTTGTGGTCACTTAATTTGCTAGGTTTTATGCTATGTTTAGCTAGCCTCTCACTGCAAAGTATACATTCCAGCCGAAACTTATCAAAGCCTTAAAACTTTTAGCATAAAGTTAGTGTACAGACTCGCCTTCCACTTTGGCTCTATCTCTGAAAAAGTGCTGCTGCCATATTTGTTAAACATGTTGTCAACATTGTGTGACTGAGACAGAAGGACTCATGGAGAGCTCCAAATAACAGTTTATTTTGGCACAAAACCTGTAGGCCTCTGTTAGAAAGAGAAAAGAAGAAATAATGACCCAAAAACAATGACAAAGCATGATAATGACCCAAAGCACAAATCCAACAGATTCAGCAAAAGCAGATCAACACTTCTCATCTCATTATCTCTAGCCGCTTTATCCTGTTCTACAGGGTCGCAGGCAAGCTGGAGCCCATCCCAGCTGACCACGGGCGAAAGGCGGGGCACACCCTGGACAAATCACCAGGTCATCACAGGGCCGACACACAGACAACCATTCACACTCATACCTACGGTCAATTTAGAGTCACCAGTTAACCTAACCTGCATGTCTTTGGACTGTGGGGGAAACCGGAGCACCCGGAGGAAACCCACGCGGACACGGGGAGAACATGCAAACTCCGCACAGAAAGGCCTTCGCCAGCCATGGGGCTCGAACCCGGACCTTCTTGCTGTGAGGCGACAGCGCTAACCACTACACCACTGTGCCGCCCACTCAACTGTAGTCCTCAGCCATAAAACTGGAAGTGTCCAGAGCCATCTTCTAAGTGTGGCTTTTGACTGTCCATATGGGGCTGTCCTCCACAGGAGTGATGTGATGGGACTCCAAAAAGATATAGGGCATCAGGATGGATCAGGCAGGTCCGAGGAACAGAAACGAGTCTATATCTAAATCTGATAGCAAACCTGTGGAATGACTTGAAAAGGGCTGACTGTGCACATGAGATGCCCTTACAATTTGATAGATCTGGAGCATGTTTGCAAGGAAGACTGGAATAAAACTTGCAAATGAAGATGTTCTCAGTTGGTCGACTCTTAACAAAGAAAAACCTGGGTGATGTACAATGGTGCTTGAAAGTTTAACCCTTTAGAATTTTCTGCATTTCTGCATAAATATGACCTAAAACATCATCAGATTTTTACACAAGTCCTAAAAGTAGATAAAGAGAACCCAGTTAAACAAATGAGACAAAAATATTATATTTGGTCATTTATTTATTGAGGAAAATGATCCAATATCACATATCTGTGAGTGGCAAAACTATGTGAACCTTTGCTTTCAGTATCTGGTGTGATCCCCTTGTGCAGCAATAACTGCAACTAAACATTTCTGGTAACTGTTGATCAGTCCTGCACACTGTCTTGGAGGAATTTTAGCCCATTCCTCCGTACAGAACAGCTTCAACTCTGGGATGTTGGTGGGTTTCCTCACATGAACTGCTCGCTTCAGGTCCTTCCACAACATTTCGACTGGATTAAGGTCCAGAATTTGACTTGGCCATTCCAAAACATTAACTTTATTCTTCTTGAACCATTCTTTGGTAGAACGATTTGTGTGCTTAGGGTCGTTGTCTTGCTGCATGACCCACCTTCTCTTGAGATTCAGTTCATGGACAGATGTCCTGACATTTTCCTTTAGAATTTGCTGGTATAATTCAGAATTCATTGTTCCATCAACGATGGCAAGCTGTTCTGGCCCAGATGCAGCAAAACAGGCCCAAAGCATGATACTACCACCACCACGTTTCACAGATGGGATAAGGTTTATGATTTATGCTAGAATGGAGTGTTTTCCTTTCTCCAAACATAACGCTTCTCATTTAAACCAAAAAGTTCTATTTTGGTCTCATCCGTCCACAAAACATTTTTCCAATAGCCTTCTGGCTTGTCCACATGATCTTTAGCAAACTGCAGATGAGCAGCAATGTTCTTTTTGGAGAGCAGTGCAACCCTGCCATGCACACTATTGTTGTTCAGTGTTCTCCTGATGGTGGACTCATGAACATTAGCCAATGTGAGAGAGCCTTCAGTTGCTTAGAAGTTACCCTGGGGTCCTTTGTGACTTCGCTGACTATTACACCCCTTGCTTTTGGAGTGAACTTTGTTGGCTGACCACTCCTGGGGAGGGTAACAATGGTTTTGAATTTCCTCCATTTGTACACAATCTGTCTGACTGTGGATTGGTGGAGTCCAAACTCTTTCAAGATGGTTTTGTAACCTTTTCCCGCCTGATGAGCATCAACAATGCTTTTTTTGAGCTCCTCAGAAATCTCCTTTGTTCGTGCCATGATATACTTCCAAAAACATGTGTTGTGAAGATCAGACTTTGATAGATCCCTGTTCTTTAAATAAAACAGGGTGCCCACTCACACCTGATTGTCATCCCATTGACTGAAAACACCTGACTCTAATTTCACTTTCAAATTAACTGCTAATCCTAGAGGTTCACATACTTTTGCCACTCAGATATGTAATACTGGATCATTTTCCTCAATAAATAAAATAACCAAGTATAATATTTTTGTCTCATTTGTTGAACTGGGTTCTCTTGATCTACTTTTAGGACTTGTGTGAAAATCTGATGATGTTTTAGGTCATATTTATGCATAAATATAGAAAATTCTAAAGGGTTCACAAACTTTCAAGCACCACTGTATTACAAGCAAAACGTGCTCATTCATCTCATCATCTCTAGCCGCTTTATCCTGTCCTACAGGGTCGCAGGCAAGCTGGAGCCTATCCCAGCTGACTACGGGCGAAAGGCAGGGTACACCCTGGACAAGTCGCCAGGTCATCACAGGGCTGACACATAGACACAGACAACCATTCACACTCACACCTACGGTCAATTTAGAGTCACCAGTTAACCTAACCTGCATGTCTTTGGACTGTGGGGGAAACCAGAGCACCCGGAGGAAACCCACGCGGACACGGGGAGAACATGCAAACTCCGCACAGAAAGGTCCTCGCCGGCCACGGGGCTCGAACCCGGACCTTCTTGCTGTGAGGCAACAGCGCTAACCACTACACCACCATGCCGCCGCAAAACGTGCTATTTAAACAAATTATTAGTTATTGGGTGTGAACACTTATGCAACCTATATAGGACTTTTTCTTTTCCCTCAAATGCTTTGATTTGTTTTTCACTTGAATTTTGTTGGGTGCTGTTTCACATTAAAGATGGGAAAAGATCAGACATGATTTAGCTAGGCTTTATATAACATCACAAACACACACACAAGCAATAAATACATACATACATACATACATACATACACACACACACATACATACACACACACACACACACACACATATATATATATATATATATATATATATATATTAGTGCTGTCAAAAATGTCACATTATTAACGCATTAACTTGACTCAATTTTAACGGCGATAATTTTATCGCGAGATTAACGCTCTGTGACATGATGTAGGTTTTTCATAAGCTTTTGAAACTGCCAGGAACTTGGAACAGAGACTTTGCTTAGAAAAACGATAACAGCTAGACTGTAATACCACGCCCCGCACAGCCAGAGTCCTCTGCCCTCCCCCCAAAGAACCAGCGTGGGCAGGGCGCGCTAGTAGAGATGGGATTTATGGCTCTTTGATGGGATCCGCATCTTTGTGATCCGTTCTTTGAAAAGAGCCGTTCAAAAGACTGGCTCATTTGGCTCTTTTTAAATATTTATTCAGTTTTAAGAAGACAGCGTCTAAAGAAGCCAGATCCCTCTGAACTGTAAACTCAATGCTATCCCAGAAATCCTTCCTGTAATATGCAAATTTGGCCGCCTCTGATTGGACAGCGCGACGCATCAACAGGCAGAATGTGTAAAAGTACAAAATGTCTTAAGTGAGCTGAAACAGTAAAGATCAGATTCAATGCAATATTTATCAACGAACAACTTAAAGTTAATATAATAGTGTACTTTATATTATAATCAAGCATGTCAAGCCTACCATCACTGTGTAACCTGTCTCTCTGATAGACTAACTCAAGCAGTAGATCACTTCACTCATGGTTCTTTTGCTAGCCCCGGTGCTCGGCTTAGGTTTCACTTTGCAGTGGCTGTGTCAAGACGTGTTATGCTTTGCAATACAAAGCAAGCCCATTCACGTTTTTATGCTGATAAGAGAATTACAATGGTTTTTCATGTGACAAACATGTGCGATTAAATTGCGATTAATCGCGAGTTAACTATGACAGTCGCGACATTAATCGCGATTAAATATTTTAATCGCTTGACAGCACTAATATTATATATATATATATATATATATATATATATATATATATATATATATATATATATATGTGTGTGTGTGTGTGTGTGTGTGTGTGTACACAATATAATATAAAAATAACATCACAAAAACCTGCCATATTAACCAGGGATGTGCAGACTTCCTATGTACAGTGGGGCAAAAAAGTATTTAGTCAGACACCAATTGTGCAAGTTCTCCCACTTAAAAAGATGAGAGAGGCCTGTAATTTTCATCATAGGTACACTTCAACTATGAGAGACAGAATGGGGGGAAAGAATCCAGGAAATCACATTGTAGGATTTTTAATGAATTAATTGGTAAATTCCTTGGTAAAATAAGTATTTGGTCACCTACAAACAAGCAAGATTTCTGGCTCTCACAGACTTGTAACTTCTTCTTTAAGAGGCTCCTCTGTCCTCCACTCGTTACCTGTATTAATGGCACCTGTTTGAACTCGTTATCAGTATAAAAGACACCTATCCACAACCTCAAACAGTCACACTCCAAACTCCACTATGGCCAAGACCAAAGAGCTGTCAAAGGACACCAGAAACAAAATTGTAGACCTGCACCAGGCTGGGAAGACTGAATCTGCAATAGGTAAGCAGCTTGGTGTGAAGAAATCAACTGTGGGAGCAATTATTAGAAAATGGAAGACATACAAGACCACTGATAATCTCCCTCGATCTGGGGCTCCACGCAAGATCTCACCCCATGGGGTCAAAATGATCACAAGAATGGTGAGCAAAAATCCCAGAACCACACGGGGGGACCTAGTGAATGACCTGCAGAGAGCTGGGACCAAAGTAACAAAGGCTACCATCAGTAACACACTATGCCACCAGGGACTCAAATCCTGCAGTGCCAGATGTGTCCCCCTGCTTAAGCCAGTACATGTCCAGGCCCGTCTGAAGTTTGCTAGAGAGCATTCGGATGATCCAGAAGAGGATTGGGAGAATGTCATGTGGTCAGATGAAGCCAAAATAGAACTTTTTGGTAAAAACTCAACTTGTCATGTTTGGAGGAGAAAGAATGATGAGTTGCATCCAAAGAACACCATACCTACTGTGAAGCATGGGGATGGAAACATCATGCTTTGGGGCTGTTTTTCTGCAAAGGGACCAGGACGACTGATCCGTGTAAAGGAAAGAATGAATGGGGCCATGTATCGTGAGATTTTGAGTGAAAACCTTCTTCCATCAGCAAGGGCACTGAAGATGAAACGTGGCTGGGTCTTTCAGCATGACAATGATCCCAAACACACCGCCCGGGCAACGAAGGAGTGGCTTCGTAAGAAGCATTTCAAGGTCCTGGAGTGGCCTAGCCAGTCTCCAGATCTCAACCCCATAAAAAATCTTTGGAGGAAGTTGAAAGTCCATGTTGCCCAGCGACAGCCCCAAAACATCACTGCTCTAGAGGAGATCTGCATGGAGGAATGGGCCAAAATACCAGCAACAGTGTGTGAAAACCTTGTGAAGACTTACAGAAAACGTTTGACCTCTGTCATTACCAACAAAGGGTTTATAACAAAGTATTGAGATGAACTTTTGTTATTGACCAAATACTTATTTTCCACCATAATTTGCAAATAAATTCTTTAAAAATCAGACAATGTGATTTTCTGGATTTTTTTTTCTTATTTTGTCTCTCATAGTTGAGGTGTACCTATGATGAAAATTACAGGCCTCTCTCATCTTTTTAAGTGGGAGAACTTGCACAATTGGTGACTGACTAAATACTTTTTTGCCCCACTGTATACGGTGTGGTCAACAGGTTTTATGATCCATACAACCCCGATTCCAAAAAAGTTGGGACAAAGTACAAATTGTAAATAAAAACGGATTGCAATGATATGGAAGTTTCAAAATTCCATATTCAATTCAGAATAGAACACAGATGACATATCAAATGTTTAAACTGAGAAAATGTATCTTTTTTTCACCTTTATTGGATAGGACAGTGTAGAGACAGGAAATAAGTGGGAGAGAGAAACGGGGAGGGATCGGGAAATGACCTCGGGTCGGAATCGAACCCGGGCCCCCAGATTTATGGTATGGCGCCTTAACCACCTGAGCCATGACACCCCAAATGCATCATTTAAAGAGAAAAATTAGGTGATTTTAAATTTCATGACAACAACACATCTCAAAAAAGTTGGGACAAGGCCATGTTTACCACTGTGAGACATCCCCTTTTCTCTTTACAACAGTCTGTAAACGTCTGGGGACTGAGGAGACAAGTTGCTCAAGTTTAGGGATAGGAATGTTAACCCATTCTTGTCTAATGTAGGATTCTAGTTGCTCAACTGTCTTAGGTCTTTTTTGTCATCTCTTCCATTTTATGATGCGCCAAATGTTTTCTATGGGTGAAAGATCTGGACTGCAGGCTGGCCAGTTCAGTACCTGGACCCTTCTTCTACGCAGCCATGATGCTGTAATTGATGCAGTATGTGGTTTGGCATTGTCATGCTGGAAAATGCAAGGTCTTCCCTGAAAGAGACGTTGTCTGGATGGGAGCATATGTTGCTCTAGAAGCTGGATACACCTTTCAGCATTGATGGTGTCTTTCCAGATGTGTAAGCTGCCCATGCCACACGCACTAATGCAACCCCATACCATCAGAGATGCAGGCTTCTGAACTGAGTGCTGATAACAATTTGGGTCGTCCTTCTCCTCTTTAGTCCGAATGACACGGCGTCCCTGATTTCCATAAAGAACTTCAAATTTTGATTCGCCTGATCACAGTACAGTTTTCCACTTTGCCACAGTCCATTTTCAATGAGCCTTGGCCCAGAGAAGACGTCTGCGCTTCTGGATCATGTTTAGATACGGCTTCTTCTTTGAACTATAGAGTTTTAGCTGGCAATGGCAGATAGCACGGTGAATTGTGTTCACAGATAATGTTCTCTGGAAATATTCCTGAGCCCATTTTGTGATTTCCAATACAGAAGCATGCCTTTATGTGATGCAGTGCCATCTAAGGGCCTGAAGATCACGGGCACCCAGTATGGTTTTCTGGCCTTGACCCTTACGCACAGAGATTCTTCCAGATTCTCTGAATCTTTTGATGATATTATGCATTGTAGATGATGATATGTTCAAACTCTTTGCAATTTTACACTGTTGAACTCCTTTCTGATATTGCTCCACTATTTGTCGGCGCAGAATTAGGGGGATTGGTGATCCTCTTCCCATCTTTATTTCTGAGAGCCGCTGCCACTCCAAGATGCTCTTTTTATACCCAGTCATGTTAATGACCTATTGCCAATTGACCTAATGAGTTGCAATTTGGTCCTCCAGCTGTTCCTTTTTTGTACCTTTAACTTTTCCAGCCTCTTATTGCCCCGTCCCAACTTTTTTGAGATGTGTTGCTGTCATGAAATTTCAAATGAGCCAATATTTGGCATGAAATTTCAAAATGTCTCACTTTCGACATTTGATATGTTGTCTATGTTCTGTTGTAAATACAATATCAGTTTTTGAGATTTGTAAATTATTGTATTCCGTTTTTATTTACAATTTGTACTTTGTCCCAACTTTTTTGGAATCGGGGTTGTATATCATGTACAATTTATAAACAGCTCTTTGCAGTGAACCAGTGTTTCATATTCAATCTGTTTTGGGAGTCTTTAAAAAAAGCGCAATATCGCATACCAGCCTCCTCATAATATAATAAGGCAACGTAACCAGTCACATGACAGCGACAGCCGCCTCAAGGCCTCTGCATGCTCGTGCGACAAGGCTTTCGCAGATAGCTTTTCGCAGACAGTTGTAATTTATTGTTGAGCGGGAGTAATAGGCGTGCGCGATGTTATTCACCGGCACAACGCAAGGGGGCGCGAAGTCGCTAGGAGTAGTTGGTGGGTGTGGTTAGTGGAGTGTTTATCCTCCGGTTACTTAATGACTAGAACTTTTTTTTTTTATAATGACTAGAACTGGAGTCGTATAGATGTACATACTTCCTCGATCAACCGCTCTTCGTGCTGCTCCATCTTCGCTCGTGTTTTTAAAAATGCCGGTCGTGAAAACAAAACAAACCGGGAAAGTAGGGAAGCGGAAGTGCGTGTACAGCGGGTAGAGTGGACCAATCAGAGCCCTCTTGTCTGCGAGGCTTCTGCGGTGGTCACAATTTTTGGGAGGTGCGCGCAGAGCGTCTGCGAAGGTGGGGGGGAGGGCTACGCAGACATTCACTACGTTTACATGCACATAGAGAGAATCGAATTTCTGCCGTTGCTCGACTGAAATAGAAGTTCAAAATGCCATGTATACACCTTAATTCGGCTGAAATTGAACCGAACTTGATTTCTCGGAATCGAGCTACACAACCTAGTTTATGCGATTTCTGCCGAGCTACTTTGTGCATGTATACCCTATCGAGCTAGTTGTCGAGCTACTTCCGGAAGTGACGAGTGACGAGACCACAAGCGGGAAACACAACAGCCTCGGTCGGCATGACAACGAATCATGACAACGGCATGAATCTTTTCTTTTTGTGGCATTGTTTGCACTGTTAAAATTTAGCTCACTTACTGTATCACCAAATACATCTGTACAGCTGTTGCATAGCTGTGAATTGTGTACATAAACAAGTCATTGTATTTGTGTATGTATATATATATATATATATGTCCAACATCTGAAGAATGTCAATAAAAACAAAACAATTGAACTTTTTGTGTGTTTATTAAGACATAAGTTAAATTGTAAGCAAAAAAAAAATTTTTTTTGTAAGCAAAAAAATGGACTTTAGAAAAATATTATTGTGCAAAATAAGTTCTTACAAAACAGTGGTCTGCGCCGGACAGTTTGTAGCCATAGTCTGTTAGAGCAAGCCGAACAGCTTGAACACGGAACTCTAGTGTTGCCAGATTGGGGGTTTTAAGTGCATTTTAGCGGATTTGAACATGTTTTGCGCTGGAAAACGTCAGCAGTATCTGGCAACACTATAGCTCTTCTTCATGACGACAACCGGAAGTGTACCAACACGATGGGGCGTGTAGCGCCACGTGTGGCTCGGTTGCACAATAGCCCGATTTCACTTGTGCATGTAGGATTGGATTTCTCTGGCACCCCTGCTGGGACCCTTTGCTCGATTACCAACAGCAGCTCGATTTGGACGTGCATGTAAACGTAGTGACTGTCTGCGAGGACTGGGTTGTCAGCATAAATTGGCCTTCAGGTGTAATAAGCGATGATGAAAGATGGGTGGGGGAGTCGACAGATATCACAGAGGAACAGTGAGTACTCACCACGCAGGATGCTTCATACTGCTTCCCTAACTTCGGTCTCAAAAACGCGCTGAAAATAATGTCAGTAAAGAAAGAAGGCTTGTCAGACATTAAAGAAGTGGTTAGTGATTATACTTTATTATAGCCTGAAACCAATAAACACAACCCAAATACACACATACACAGCCTATATTACATATGAAATAAATATGATAATACATAATACTCATTAAATACACTGCCCATTTTATTTAATTTACACATGAATTCTGAAAAGATGGCATGCATTGTGATAGCAGTAAAACGCTTAGAAATTAATACTGAGACCAAGCAGAGTAACTAGGCGAGAAGGGGAAAGGATAATGGAAGCTTGCATCTGCCTCAATAAGCGACCACGAACACAGGCTTTAGCCTAAAATAATTTTCCATTTTTGTCTAAAAACGTGATTCCTTGTTACGGCTAAAATGACCGACCTGGTCTGTCTCCACAGGAAGGTCTGGATGGGAAACGGTATTCCTCCGCAATTCTCCTGGTCGCTGTCATCCAGGCTCTTCCTCTTCACCATTTTCACCGAGATTGACGGACACAAACAGTCAGCTCAAATGCATCTTGCACAGGGACATGAAGATGATACTGTCTACGTCTCTGAAAATAGCCGGAGGTGAAAATTTATAACGGGTTCTGAACACGGCCGTCTTTTCAGGGAAGCTATATCCAGTTATGATATCCAGTCAGTAACCCATCTACCGCTTAAAGACGCAGTACAGGAAATGAACGGAAACCAGCAGCCCACATCCGGGTAAAGATAAGCAACCTAAATAGACCACATCTGGTTTCTTTTAGCCCGTACTGTAAAAATATTAAGAGTGCCAGTAAAGATTTCAGGCGCTCTCAGAAAAAAAGGGTGTATTTTCTTCTCACTGAGCTGGTTACCTTCAAAAGTACACTTTTTGGACCTTTATGATCATTTTCCACTGCCTGGTACACTCACCTCTACTCACCTTTTTTGGTTTTCCATCGGACCAAAGTTGTGGATATTAGGCGAGAACGGGGAGACTTGGGACAGGTTTTCAGCTTTTGTAGATTGCGTGAAATTCTTTGCAGGTAGCAGTAACATTCATATTGCATTAGAGAGTATTTACTATACCCTCTTACCACAACATTAATTTCTCTCATACACTAGTCTTCAGGCTTAACTTTTTCTGTCATCATTTTTTGTGTGCATACATGAGACATTGAGGGGAGGCATGAAACAAAAATAAAATACCTAGGCCTACTTGTTTAATTTTTTATTTATTATCAGAATGTGTGGGCGGCACGGTGGTGTAGTGGTTAGCGCTGTCACCTCACAGCAAGAAGGTCCGGGTTTGAGCCCCGTGGCTGGCGAGGGCCTTTCTGTGCGGAGTTTGCATGTTTTCCCTGTGTCCACGTGGGTTTCCTCCGGGTGCTCCGGTTTCCCCCACAGTCCAAAGACATGCAGGTTAGGTTAACTGGTGACTCTAAATTGACCGTAGGTGTGAATGGTTGTCTGTGTCTATGTGTCAGCCCTGTGATGACCTGGCAACTTGTCCAGGGTGTACCCCGCCTTTCACCCGTAGTCAGCTGGGATAGGCTCCAGCTTGCCTGCGACCCTGTAGAACAGGATAAAGCGGCTAGAGATAATGAGATGAGTTCCATTCTCAAGAAAGAATGAAATAAGCTTAATCCTCATGCAGGTACACTCTCACATTTGTAACAGCAATTTTTAAACAATTTTATATTTGTAAACCCCAAGATAAAACCTGTAACATGAACTGTCCCACTCTCCTCATCTGACCATTTTGAAAAAAAAAAATTTAATGTTTTCCCCCAGAATTTAAGTTTAATAAATAATACTACATATTATATGGACACGAGTGTTTTACTAGGAAATACACCACTCATATTTTTCATATGAGCTACATCTGGGACATGGAAATCCAAAACCATGACATAAATCTCTCTATACAGTATGTCACTCCTGAGGAAATCGATGAATTGTTTTGATAAATTTGGGTACTTTTTGTTAGTGAATGTGTCTATATAATTACAAGAAACTCTCATGTTGGCTTGAAGATATGAAGTTTCTCTTCTCATGTTGAAAAACTTAGTATTTTTCAGATAAAACACATCATGGATCTGAGTGACATATTTTGCGATATTTCACTCTGATATGTCACTCCCAGTGTTTTCCCACTGACTAGACAGGCGTTGTCAAAATGGTGAACTGGTTCAAAATTGAAATGCTTTTGATTAACGTGCATATTTCTTTTGTGGATGTGTCCATATAATATAAAGAACATAACACAGTTGTGCAAAGATATGAAGTTTTATCTTCTCATGTTTAAAAATATATCACTCATTCACTTCGCTCACTTGTGAAATATACAGTGGATATAAAAAGTATAGGGGCGGCACGGTGGTGTAGTGGTTAGCGCTGTTGCCTCACAGCAAGAAGGTCCGGGTTCGAGCCCCGTGGCCGATGAGGGCCTTTCTGTGCGGAGTTTGCATGTTCTCCCCGTGTCCGCATGGGTTTCCTCCGGGTGCTCCGGTTTCCCCCACAGTCCAAAGACATGCAGGTTAGGTTAACTGGTGACTCTAAATTGACTGTAGGTGTGAATGTGAATGGTTGTCTGTGTCTATGTGTCAGCCCTGTGATGACCTGGCGACTTGTCCAGGGTGTACCCCGCCTTTCGCCCGTAGTCAGCTGGGATAGGCTCCAGCTTGCCTGCGACCCTGTAGGACAGGATAAAGCAGCTAGAGATGATGAGATGAGATAAAAAGTATACACACCCCATTAAAATGATAGGTTTTTCTGATGTAAAAAAAAAAATGAGACCATGATAAATAGTTTCGAAACTTTTCCCACCTTTAATGTGACCTATAACCTGTACAATTCAATTGAAAAACAAACAAATCTGTTAGGGGGGAAAAATAAAAAAACATACAATAAGCTGGTTGCATAAGTGTGCACACCCTTAAACTAATACTTTGTTGAAGCACCTTTTGATTTAATTACAACATTCAGTCTTTTTGAGTACACACTTGCCATCAATTAAAATGACTCTGATTAACCCCAAATAAAGTTCAGCTGTCCTAGTAGGATTTTCCTGACATTTACTCAGTTCTATCCTCCAGCAAAAGCTATGGTTCACAGAGAGTTTACAAAGCATCAAAGGTATCAGTCAGGAGAAGGGTACAAGAAAATTTCCACAGCATATACCATGGAGCACAGTGAAGACAGCCATGAAGAAGTGGAGAAGATATGGGACAACAGTTACATTACTGAGAACTGGACGTCCTTCCAAAATTGATGAAAAGACAAGACAAATCTGGTCAGGGAGGCTGCCAAGAGGCCTCCAGCAACACTGAAGGAGCTGCAGGAATTTCTGGCAAGTACTGGTTGCGTACTACATGCAACAACAATATGGAGAATACAGGAGTTGTCTGCACTATGGGGTAGGGTCGCAAGACGGAAGCCTTTTCTTACAAAGAAAAACATCCAGGCCCAGCTGAATTTTGCAAAAATAAAAAATTAAAATACAACTCTCCCAAAAGCATGTGGGAAAATGTGTTATGGTCTGATGAAACCAAGGTTGAACTTTTACAAGGAAGAGTGGGCAAATATCGCCAAGTCTAGATGTGGCAGGCTGATAGACTCCTACCCAAAAAGACTGAATGCTTTAATTAAATCAAAAGGTGGTCACACTTATGCAACCAGCTTATTGTAGGTTTTTTTTTTTTTACGCTTTCCCCCAAAAGATTTTTTAATTGAATTGTATAGGTTATAAGTCACATTAAAGGTGGCAAAAGTTTTGAAATTATTTATCGTGGTATCATTTTTTTCACATCAGAAAAACCTATCATTTTAACGGGATGTGTACACTTTTTATATCCACTGTACATTCACCACTCAAACATAAACTTCACACCTTCACATAACCATGTAATATCCTCTATTTATTATATAGACATGAGTGTTTTCCTGGGAAATATGCCACTCGTATTTTATAAACATCTGGGACATTGAATAACATATTTTCTAATATCCTCACTAGAGAGGATATAGATGAATTGATTAACTTGCTGGCAGTGGCAGGTAGGTTGGAGACGGATGCATTTGCAGGAAGAGAGGCTTTATTATAAAAGAAACACACGTGCATATAGTCCAAAATGGCAGGCTGAATCAAAGACGAATAAACAGGCAAGGGGTTGGGCAAGGCTAAACTGGGTTAGACAAGATCAGAATCAGAACACCAGTCAGGAAACCAGGAAAACAGCATGATAACAAAGGCTCGGTAATGGTGATTAGCACTGCAATACTTTGCAAATTCTAGGTGTGTGCAGCATCCTTTTATGTGCGCACTAATTGCGCCTTAATCCGGGGCAGGTGCAAGTCATTAGAGGCGTGCGCTGTTAAGAGTGCATGTGAGTGATAGTTCATTGCATGCGCTGTTCAGAGTGCGTGAGAGAAAGTCTGCTGTGCGCGCCAGTGCACACAGGTGAGACACAGGTGATGACATGGAAATAAAATGGAAATTGCAAGTAACACCGCAATGCTACGATCCGACATGGAAATAATTAAAATGACTATGTCGGACATGGAGATGGCGTATTTTGTGTGTGTGTGGATGTTTCTATATAATAAAAAATTATACAGAAGTGCAATGACATGAAGTTTATTTTCTTGTGTTGAAAAATATTTTCCTCGTTCGCTGTGCTCACTCATGAAATATGTTCACCACTTAAACTTCGGGGGCGCTAGCAATCAGAAAATGGAGTGGGTCACGTGTTGGGTAAGCTCTGCAAGAAACTTGATTTAATTTCTTATTTGGCACCCTACACCAACACAGGAAAACCACCTACAGTACCACTAGAGTCTTCAACTGTTTTCTGCTTTTTATTTATTAATTTTTTTTCATGTAAATGGTGAGTAACCTACGTAAATACAGGTACATGGGGTAGACCACTACCAGCAAGACAGGCACTAATACAGCTAGTGCTAGCAACATGTCCGAGCAAGCCGAGCAGACCAGCATGATGGACATGAAAGCCAAGATGCTGTCCTCACTCAAAACAGAAATAGCTGGTCTTTTCCAAAAAGAGCTGAAGGATGCGCTGGCTGTGGAATTTGGTGTGATTAAATCGAAACTACAAGCGGTTAAAATGGAAATTGCAAGTAACACCGCAATGCTACGATCCGACATGGAAATAATTAAAATGACTATGTCGGACATGGAGAGCGGGCTTTCCTCTTGTTCGGACGATATAACATCTCTATAGAACACCATACACAAGCTTAAGAAGAATGTAGAGAACCTAAAGGAAAAATGCTTGGACTTGGAAGGGAGGATGCGAAGATCAAACATTTGTATACTGAATGTGGCGGAGGAATCTGGCTTAAGCTCTCCAGTCTCTGTTTCAAAGTTGATTAGAGAGACTCTGAAAATGGATAAAGAAGTGCTGATTGACCAATCTCACCGAGCTCTCCAACCAAAGAGATCAGATGGCAAACCCCGAGCCATAATAGCAAAGCTGCACTACTATCAAGACTGCGTCAAAGTCCTCCGCTGGACCAGGGAGGCTGGTCCACTGTAGTACAACGGATCCACCATCTTCCCTGACTATCCACCGAGTGTCGCCCGTGCGAGATTGGCGTTTAATGATGTCAGGAAATTGCTTCAAGAACAGGACAGCATCCGTTACGGAATACTTCATCCAGCCCAGCTCCATATTACACACAACGGGGCTGAGAGACAGTTTCACGATGTGACCAAAGCTATGGATTATGTGAAGGCAAACATCCTCTAAAGATGGTTCTGTCTCACTGTGCTATGGAAGGGACTTAATACTCACAGCATACTTTGTGAACTGTTTTCCCCACCTTTTCTTTTTCTTTTCTCTATGACCTTAATTTGGTGAGTAAGTTTATGGTGAAAGTGGAACAATGTAAGGTATGGATTGTTCTGGGGAGACTAGCGTAAACAGGATCACTTGCTATTGCTGATAACCGCAGTTTAGAATCCAATTTGCTGTATTAGTCGTTTACACATTCGGTCATTTCTATTTTACAATTATATTTAAAAAATATTGAATGACCAAGAAGTGTCTAGATGTGCTGGTCTATTGTTTAAAGGGCACCACTTTTTTATTTCATTTTTTATTTTTCTCATCTCATTATCTCTAGCCGCTTTATCCTGTTCTACAGGGTCGCAGGCAAGTTGGAGCCTATCCCAGCTGACTATGGGCGAAAGGCGGGGTACACCCTGGACAAGTCGCCAGGTCATCACAGGGCTGACACATAGACACAGACAACCATTCACACTCACATTCACACCTACGGTCAATTTAGAGTCACCAGTTAACCTAACCTGCATGTCTTTGGACTGTGGGGAAAACTGGAGCACCCGGAGGAAACTCACGTGGACACAGGGAGAACATGCAAACTCTGCACAGAAAGGCCCTCGCAGCCACGGGGCTCAAACCCGGACCTTCTTGCTGTGAGGCGACAGCGCTAACCACTAGAATAGAATAGAATGCCTTTATTGTCACTATACACATGTACAATGAGATTAAGGCCCTGTCCACACAGCAACGGATTCAGGTGAATCCGATAAAATTTTTTATCGTTTCGGCCTGGCGTCCACACGGCACTGGTGTTTTGGGTGCCCCAAAACGATATTTTTTGAGAATGGTTTCCAGAGTGGAAAAATCTGGCAACGGCGCCGTTGTGAAGTCGTCTGGATGAGTAGAACAGATTTGTTTACGATGACGTCACAACCACATGACTAGAACAAGTCATCACGCCGGGTAGAAGAAGGGGTTTATGTGCATGCGTCCTACTTCTTCTATTGTTCTGGTGTCTCCGATGGGACCGTCTTACAGCGCACGTAGAGGTGTGGCATGTGTATTGCATCATTTTCAGCAAGCGTTGTGTTGCCATATGTACCTGATATTTTACTGATCCGTTGCCCATGTGGACGCGATATTTTTTTTTACCCGCTAAAAAAAAATCTCATTGCCGTTGTCGTGTGGATGTAGCCTAAAGCATCTCCAATAACAGTGCAGTTATGCACTGTGTACACATGCACTCTCTACACTCTCTGCAGTGTGGAGAGAGAGAGAGAGAGAGAGGAAGGGGGGAAAAAAGAAAAAAAGGGGGGGTGTAAGGTGCACAGTCTGAGGTGTATGTGTTGTGTCAGAATTTTGTTTAATTGATTATGAGACTCTTGGAAAAAACTGTACAAAATCTGTTCTTCAACATCTGAACTGGACATTCTGCCCACCAACTTTAAGGCTGTTCTTCATCTTATAATTACAGATGTGCTTCAAATTATAAATACATCCTTGGAGACTGGCGTTGTTCCTGTGTCCCTAAAAAAAGCTGTTGTAAAGCCCCTTCTTAAAAAAAATAATCTGGATCCTTCAGTGTTAAATAACTACAGGCCAATATCAAATCTACCATTCATCGGGAAAATCCTGGAAAAAATTGTCTTCAATCAATTAACTGCCTTCTTGATATCAAACAGCCGTTTTGATAATTTTCAGTCAGGATTTCGTGCCAATCATAGCACTGAAACAGCGCTGATTAAAGTTATAAATGACATACGTCTTAATACTGATGCAGGCAGAACATCGGTCCTGGTATTACTGGACCTCAGTGCAGCTTTTGATACTGTTGATCACAACATACTGCTATATCGACTTGAACACTGGGTTGGATTGACTGGTAAAGTTATCAATTGGTTAAAATCATACTTAAAAGATAGAAGCTTCTTTGTTACCCTGGGAAATTGTTCCTCAACGTCAATGCCCTTGACCTGTGGTGTCCCCCAGGGGTCGATTCTTGGACCATTACTTTTCAACCTTTATATGCTCCCACTTGGGCAAATTATCAATAAAAATTCAGTTTTGTATCACTGCTATGCAGATGATACCCAAATTTATTTTGCTCTATCACCAAATGACTATGCCCCCTTTGAATGTCTCTACCAGTGCATCGATCAAATCAATAGCTGGATGTCACAAAATTTTCTCCAGTTGAACACAGATAAAACTGAAGTAATTCTATTTGGAAAAAAAGATGAAAGACTCAGGATTACCACTATTCTTGACACAAAAGTGATTAAAACTAAAGAAATGGTTAAAAATCTTGGTGTTTTCATTGACAGCGAGCTAAACTTTGACAGTCACATGAAAGCAATCACTAAAACGGCATTTTATCACCTAACATTTCCAAACTAAGAGGACTTATGTCAAAAAATGATCTGGAAAAACTAATACATGCCTTCATCTCTAGTAGGGTTGATTACTGCAATGGCCTTTTCACAGGCTTGCCAAAAAAGACCATCAAACGACTTCAGCTGGTTCAAAATGCAGCGGTGAGGGTTCTCACACGAACAAAAAGAACAGAGCACATTACCCCAATTCTAAGGTCCCTTCACTGGCTTCCAGTAAGCTACAGAATTGACTTTAAAGTATTGCTGCTGGTGTATAAATCTCTAAATGGTACAGGGCCCAATTACCTCTCTGATATGTTGCAGCGGCCTAACCCAATCAGATCTACCAGATCGCAACAGAAAAATTTACTATTAAAACCAGTTGTTAAAACAAAGTGTGGTGAAGCAGCTTTTAGCTACTATGCAGTACATCTATGGAACCAACTGCCAGAGGACATTAAAAATGCTCCTGCTGTTGGCAGCTTCAAATCTAGGTTAAAGACCAAGCTGTTCTCAGATGCTTTCTGTTAAATAATTAATATTTTTTTACATTTTTTATAATCTTTACTTTCTCTGTATGTTTTAAATTTACTTTAATTTTATTCTATTTTATTCCACTGGTTTCTTTTTCTTTTTCTCCTTTTTTCTTTTTGGCATTTTATTATTTTATTTCTACTATTGTTTATTTCTTATTATTTTCTTTTAATTCTTTTAATTAATTGTTTTAGATTAAAAATAAAATTATTTTATGTAATTTTATTTCTCTATTGTTTACTGTTTCTGTTTTTGCTTCTGTAAAGCACATTGAACTGCCATTGTGTATGAAATGTGCTATATAAATAAACTTGCCTTGCCTTGTGTTGCATATTATGGAGTGAGGTATTGCACATTATAAATTATTGCACGAGAGAGTCACATAAGATAAAATACACCACCGTGCCACCCTTTTTATTTTTCTTCATCACTTAAATCACTTGTTACATTTAGATAAGAGCAGAGCAACCTGTGAGACTAGCGTTTCCTCTCACAAGCACGTAATGTGTGGATTTTTTTGCGAGGGGTTTAGTAGTCACCACGTTCCCATTGGTGGCTGGGGATGGGAGAACATTGCACTGAACTCTTATTTTTTTATTTTTCTCTTTTCTGTTTTGTCCATTAATGTCTTAGTAGAGGGGTTTATCTTTGTATATGTACAACCAATCAAGTCCATCATATATTACTATACCTTTAAATGTATGTCCCCTATAACAGAATATAGTTAGACCACACCTAAATGTGAATGTGAATAAACCAGGTGGTTGTCAGGTCACCTTTGTGAGTTGGAATGTTAAATCCTTAAACCATCCAGGGAAGCATAAAAAAGTATTTTCACATTTAAATCAACTTAATATAGGGATTGCTTTCCTCCAAGAAACCCACCTTAACACCTTTGATCATTCTTGACTAAGTGCAGGATGGGTGGGTCAATCTTATCATTCCAATTTCCACTCAAAATCTAGGGGAGCTGCAATTCTTATTAATAAAAATGTTCCATTCATCATGTCAGGAGTTGAGAAGGATCCTGCTGGTTGCTATGATAGTTGTGGGTAGATTAAATAACACCTCGGTCATCCTGGCAAATGTGTATGCACCAAATTGGGATGACAGTACATTTTTTACTAGTTTTTTCTCATGTCTACCCAATATGGATACACATCACCTCATACTAGGGGGAGATATGAATTGTGTACAGTCACCTTCACTGGATCGGAGCTCATCCAGAACCCCAGCCCCATCTAAAGCAGCACTGGCAATTCAACTGTGATCCAGAAGCAATGTGCAAAATATATACTGTACATTTGTGTTTGTGTAAGAAAGAAACAAAACAGGAACAACAAAAGAGAACAACAATAAAACTGATAAAGGGTGAAAAAAGGAATGTTAGGCTAATAACAAACAGATACACTTACTTATTGGGAGACTCTCTGATAAGTTATCTCAGGTTTTTAATTAATTAATTTATTTATTTATTAAACAAGCAGTTGGTTAGGAGACCAGGCCACCTTTTCCAAACCATGAGAGAGAAGGACACAAAAAAAAGACAGGCAGACAGAAGAAAGTAAATCAATTCGCTAAGTCTCTAAGATATGGCTGTGACATTTGTACATAAGGGACCCATGTTGACCCTGACTTTGTAAATTTATCCAATTGCAGGTGAAGTGAGAAGGTAATTGTAGCAGTTCCTGATGTGGGTGGAGCACAGAAGCACGGCAGGCGAGAGTTGATGGTCATACACAAACTCTTTATTTCACTTATTTTAGCTTATCAGCACTCACTCACTCACTCTGTACGCACACATGCATTGTGGTCGGAAGGGAGCCTCTTTTCTCTGCTCTCCCCCTCCTTTTATGCTCCATCCCTGTAACAAACACACACACACACACACATTAATTGACAGCAGGTGGAATGACTTAACCACTTACCTTCCCTGACCCCGCCCTCCAAAAACAAACAGCAGTGGCCAAACAGCAGTCTGTGAATACAAAACAAACTGCTGTGGCCAAACAGCAGTCTGTGAATAGAGACTACTGTTTGGCCACGCCCCCGCTGCCACATACCCCCACCTCCCGACTCAGGCCGGGGAGCCGTCCGGCCTGAAGCTGACTCCCCCCCCGACAGGACAGGAAGTCTGCCACCACCATCTGTGCCCCCGGCCTGTGGATCACCTCGAACTTAAATGGCTGGAGAGCGAGATACCAACGGGTGATCCGCACATTGGCATCCTTCATGTGGTGGAGCCACTGGAGGGGGCGCGTGGTCCTAACAGAGAGTGAAAGGGCGCCCCAGCAGGTAGTATCGGAGGGCGAGGACCGCCCACTTGATGGCAAGACACTCTTTTTCGATGGTGCTGTACCTGCTTTCACACATTGAGAGTTTCTGGCTGATGGACAGCATGGGGCGCTCCTCGCTCTCCACCTCCTGGAACAAAATGGCCCCCAGCCCTTTGTCTGATGCATCAGTCTGCAAAATAAAGGGGAGAGAGATGTCAGGGGAGTGTAAAAGTGGCCCCCACACACAGTGCAGCTTTTACCTCAGAGAAGGCCTGTTGGCACTGCTCCGTACACTGGACCGGATCTGGAGCCCCCTTTTTAGTGAGATCAGTTAGCGGGCTGGTGACGTCCGAATAATTAGGTATAAATCTACAATAATAACCAGCCAGCCCCAGGAACCATCTCATCTCCTTTTTGGTCTTGGGCCTCGGGCAGGCCGCAATCGCTGCAGTCTTGTTAATTTGGGGACATGCCTGCCCATGACCCAAGTGGAACCCCAGATACCGTACTTCCACCCGCCTAATTGCACACTTTTTCGGGTTAGCTGTGAGGCCTGCTCGCCTCAGCGACTTTAGAACGGCCCTCAGGTATTCCAAGTGCCGCAGCCAATCATGGCTGTAGATTATTATATTGTCCAGATAGGCGGCTCCGTAGGCAGTATGAGGGTGGAGGACTCTATCCATAAGCCGCTGGAACATAGCGGGCGCCCCAAATAACCCAAAAGGGAGCGTGACAAATTGGTGTAATCCAAACGGTGTGGAAAAGGCCGTTTTCTCTCGGGATAGAGTAGTCAAGGGGATCTGCCAATATCCCTTTGTTAAATCCAGTGTCGAATAAAAGCAAGCAGCGCCTAACCGATCAAGCAACTCATCAATGCGAGGCATTGGGTATGCGTCAAATTTAGACACTGTGTTGACCTTTCTATAGTCCACACAGAACCGGACTGACCCGTCGGCCTTAGGAACCAGGACCACTGGGCTGCTCCAGTCACTGTGGGATTCCTCGATTATGCCCATTTCGAGCATGGCCTTGAGTTTGTCCCAAACCACCTTTTTCTTGTGTTTGGGCAAGCGGTAAGGGCGGCTATGCACTACCACCCCTTGGGGCATTTTGATGTGGTGTTCTATGAGGTAGGTACATCCAGGAAGGGGTGAGAACACGTCGCAAAATTCCTTTTGCAACTTGGTCATCTCCTTGAGTTGGACCGGTGAGAGGTGGGTCTCCACAAGGGAGTGGTCCGAGATGTTATCTTTTTCACCTCCAGCCCCAGCTCCGCCTTCTTCAGGACTACCGACGCCAATGCCACGGGGACCCCCTCATTCCAGCATTTTAAAAGGTTGAAGTGGTAGATTTGCAATGCTCCGCCCCTGTCCATTTGCCTCACCTCATAGTCGACATCCCGACTCACCGTGTGACCTCGAAGGGCCCTTGCCACTTGATGACTAATTTGGAGCTTGGCGTGGGCAATAATATGAGCACTTTGTCTCCCGGCGTAAAATCTCTAAGGCGTGTGCCCCTGTCATACAGCCGGATTTGACGTTCTTGTGCTTGCCACAAATTCTCCTGGGTTAGGTGCGTGAGGGTGTGGTGTTTTGCGTGCAGGTCAAGAACGTACTGGATTTCATTTTTGCTAGGTGAAGGTCCCTCCTCCCAATTTTCTCGTAGCATGTCCAGAATGCCATGTGGCTTACGCCCATATAATAATTCAAATGGAGAAAACCCCGTGGAGGCTTGCGGGACCTCTCGTACTGCAAAGAGGCTCGAGCCACTTATTCCAATTATGTGCATCTTCACTTACGAATTTCTGGATTATGTTCTTGAGGGTTTGGTTAAATCGCTCTACTAAGCCATCCGTTTGTGGGTGATAGACATTGGTGTGGGTAGACTTAATCCCCAATAACCCATACAGCTCGCACAGTGTGCATGACATAAATGTAGTGCCTTGGTCTGTAAGGATTTCTTTCAGAATCCCGACCTGGGAGATAAAGTGGAAGAGTGCTTCCGCAATACTGCATGCTGAGATATTGTGGAGCGGCACTGCTTCTGGATATCGCATTGCATAGTCCACCAGAACTAAAATAAAGCGATACCCTCGTGCCGACCGATCTAATGGCCCGACAAGATCCATCCCAATTCGCGCAAATGGGGTCTCAATTAGAGGAAGAGGGCACAACAGCGCTTTTGGAGTGGCCATGGGATTTACTAATTGGGATTCACGGCATGCTGCACATCACCGACAGACATCCCCGCGAATCCCTGGCCAATAGAACCGAGCCATTATTCGGGCTAGTGTTTTATCTTGCCCTAAGTGTCCAGCCCTGGGATTAAAGTGAGCCACGTGGAATATGAGTTCCCTGTGGCTCTTTGGGATTAACAATTGGGTTATTTGTTCACTAATTTGAGTGTCCTGCGTCACTTGGTACAATCTATCTTTAATAATAGCAAAATAAGGGAAGG
This sequence comes from Neoarius graeffei, assembly GCF_027579695.1. Taxonomy (NCBI): domain Eukaryota; kingdom Metazoa; phylum Chordata; class Actinopteri; order Siluriformes; family Ariidae; genus Neoarius; species Neoarius graeffei. Next base: position 23,293,043 of record NC_083572.1, read on the forward strand.
TCAGTGCCACGCTTGGCTGAAGAGTTTGACCATCGATTACTCTCACTTGGTCAAAAGCATGCCACAGAGTCTCGTCTCGCGACTGCTCTAACGGGAAATTCCCAAGGGAATCCCCGAGAGAGGGAGGAGGAGTGAGCTGCTCCTCACACTGACATGGTACTGACGTAGACGGCTCTGTAAGGGATAATTGTGAACATCCCTGTGCGCACACAACATTTTCACCACGTGTGCTCTCCCCAATGCCTCACCTTGTACCAGGCGTTGGTGAATTGAGGTCTGATTACAACTGGAATCCACCAAAGCATGATATGTATCTCCTTGAACACTTACCAATATGCGATACATTCCAGCCTGAGCGGGGGCAGTTTCTGGCGTGTTGGGGATCCAGATCACAGCTCCCACCTCCCTTGTGGAGCTCCGACTCTGGAGATGCTCTGACTTCCCGCCGTGCCAGCACACTGGCCCAGGCTTTCCCTCTGCACTGGCGTTATGGGTGTCACTCACCTGAGGAGGAGACAGATGGAAGAGGAAGATGGGAGGACACCACAGGTGTGAGGAGCTGGCCGCCACCTCTGCAGCAGGGGAACGGGGTGGGGAGGGGAACGAGAGATGGGGGAAAGAGAGAGAGAAGAGAAGCGATGGGAGACGCCTCGTCTGCCTGCCGTCAGAGCTGCCTCCAGATGGTCCTCTGCCAGCTCGATGGCTCATTCCAGTGACACCGGGCAATGACACTGGACCCATTCCGCCGTTCCTTCCGGAAGTTGAGAGATAAACTGTTCCAGTGCTACCAGATCGATGATCTCATCAGCGTCACGGTCTTCCACCTTCAGCCACCGTTGGCAGGTGTCCCGGAGTTGCTGGCCCAATGCAAACGGCCGGCCGACGTCCTCCAATGCCAGCGTCTGGAAGCGCTTCCCGGTGATGTTGTTCCGGGGAGCAGCCGACCCGCTGCAGGATGGCTTTCTTCAGGTTAGCATACACCAGTTGGCTGTCAGTAGGGAGCTGCTGCGCTGCAAGCTGCGCCTCACCAGTCAGGAGCAGGAGGAGGCGCAGCACGCACTGCTCCAGCGGCCATAGCCACGCCTTGGCTACTTGTTCGAAGAGGGCGAGGAACGCTTCTGGATCGTCCTGTGAACCCATCTTCGTAAGGGTGCTGGCTGCGGTGATGGTTGACACCCCTGCTGACGTGAGCAGATGCCGGAACACCTTCGTGATCTTCCTGCTGGGCCAGCATCAAGGCTTCGAAGCATTGCTCTTGTTCCTTTTGGAGGGCGATCAGCGCTTGATACTGGTTCTGCTGGATGGTAGCAAGGGCAAGGATGAGTCTTTGAATGAGGAGGACTCCATAGGGTGGTTCCCTTCTGCGCGTTCCGAGTTTCGGCACCACTGTAGCAGTTCCTGATGTGGGTGGAGTACAGAAGCACGGCAGGCAAGAGTTGATGGTCACACACAAACTCATTTCACTTATTTTAGCTTTTCATCACTCACTCACTCACTCACTCACTCACTCACTCACTCACTCACTCACTCACACTACACACACACATGCGTTGTGATTGGGAGGGAGCCTCTTTTCTCTGCTCTCCCCCTCCTTTTATGCTCCGTCCACAAACACACCCACACCCACACACATTAATTGACAGCAGGTGGAATGAATTAGCCACTTACCTTCCCTGACCCCGCCCTCCATTCACAGACTGCTGCTTGGCCATGCCCCTGCTGCCACAGTAATCTTTTCCATTATATATTTCATTAACGATATCTGCCCATTCTTCTATGGGGGGGGTTCCAGGATGTAACTAGTGTCTAATGATGGTTTTCTTGCTCGCAGATATTAGAATGCCAAATAGGTATTTGTTGAGATGCCCAGTGAGAAAGTTAACTTCTCCTAAAATAAAGATTTTGAAATGGTAAGGTATTTTCATATGGAACATGATTTCTAATATCTTGTGAATCTCAGACCAGAAATGTTTAATTACTGGGCATTCCCAGAATATGTGCCAGTGATTAGCTTCCTGGCTCTCGCACATTCTCCAGCACTTGGTATCCTCTCCTGTAAGGTGGGCTTTCTGTTTAGGGGTAACAAAAAATCTAATTAGACACTTCCATACAAATTCTCTCCATGTGTGCAAACTGGTGCATTTCCACTGAAGCTCACAATAGTTGAACCATTCTTCCTTTGAGATTTCAAAATTACCTTCGTTCTCCCATTTATTTTTAATATAGTCTGTGAAATTTTTTTTTGTCATAAAGCCCTTATACAGCCTGGATATAGTACCTCTACTTCACTCTGATGTGTAAGCACATAGTACCTCTTTCAGCAGTGGGTCATTTATTTCTAATGAGTAATTTTTAATAACTTGGTCAAAATAATGTCGTAATTGTAACTACCTGTAAAAGTCTTGCTTTTCCAGTAAGTACTCTCTTTTCAGAGTTTGGAAACTTAATTGTCCCTTATCCATTATTGAATAGAATGTTGTTATTCCCTTAGCTATCCAGCTTTTAAATCTAAGGTCCAGTTGATTAGCTTTAAAATCAGGGTCATAGGCACACCATCTAATTATTCCCACCTTATCTTGTAATTTATATTCATTTTTGACTAAGTTCCAGACTTTAAGTTGGAATGTTATCCATGGATTTTGCATCTTGTTTACAAATTTTCCCAGATCTTTATTGCTCAGTACTGTCTGAATTGGAGGGTCCTTGATTAGTGATATTTCAATGTCTTTCCACTTGGCGTGGTAGTCTTGCTTACACAAATTTATTAATGGTCTGATATGAGCCGAGAAGCAATAATCTTCCAGATTGGGTACAGCCGTGCCTCCTCTCTCTTTTGAGAGTTGTAAAGTTTTGAACCTTACCCTGGGTTTTTTCCCCCTGCCATATGAACCTTCCCCTGCCATATGAACCTAGGGTATGGGGCAGCTTGTTAGTGGTAGTACCTTTTGAATAACCCATCTGTCACATGCTCTGATGCCGATGACGGAGCATGGAGGGGATCACTGGTCCACAGCAAGCTACTCAACTCTCACTTACAGTATAGCTCCAAGTAGCTGGTGTGTATGCCAGCGGCCATACCCCAGGACCTCCATTTGACAGTGGTGCTAAACTAAGTGAGGGGCTACGGCAGCTTCCTGTCATAGTTGTGGCACCTTATGTGCATGTAGTCTGGAATGGCTGAGAAGGTGGAAGAACCACAACCTTAGTCAACAGCTTTGATGGCGGATCAAGCAACCTCTAATTGGTAGCACCCCACAAGGGTAGATGGGACCCTCAGCTCCTTAGCGACTCGTCTAGGCGAAGGCAACTCCAAAAACAAACCTGTGACCAGTCTTCTCACCACTTTGTGGCTAGTTTAACACTGGTGGACTGGGACCTCTGGTGGAGAGGGTGGATCTTGTCCTGCACATGCAATTTTCGCCATACATTCAGTTTGTGCAGGTTGTCTCAGCCAATTCAAGCCTTGCGGCGATGGAGAAGTGGTGACAGGAACAGGTAGAGGATGCTACTGGGAGTTCCTAGCCACAACTCTGCACGTAGGTGGCTCAAGGGTGATGGTTGTTTGGCTAAGAACCGGGATAGATTAGCTGTTTGTATCCTCCTTGGGTGTCAGTGCAGGCCTTTAGGAAGAGCACTGCTCTCCCCAATCAGGGGAAGGGGCAAGAAAAGGAGCCCTAAATATTGCCTATCCCATTCGACCCTACTAAGTTGCCATGCCCAGTTGGGCATCCAGCTCTACGGTAGGAAAAGAGGAAAGAAACTCAGACTGACTTTTGTATCATGGAATGTCCGCACCCTACTGGACAGTGACGAAAGGGAAGATAGGAGAACAGTGATAATAGGACGCACGCTTCACAAGTATCACATAGACATAGCAGCCCTGAGTGAAACAATGCTTTCAGAGGAATCGAGCTTAGAAGAAATTGGTGCGGGCTACACCTTCTTCTGGATAGGAAAACTAGACGGTGTTCCTCGTACCTCAGGTGTTGGCTTCGCTGTCTGTACATCCCTGGCACCCAATCTAGAGTCACTCCCAAAAGGGATTACAGATAGGATTATGGTCCTACGGCTCAAACTAAGCCACCAAAACTTATGCTACCATAATCAGCATCTATGCACCAACGATGACACACACTGAGGAAACCAAAGATGCCTTCTATGAGGAGCTCGACAGTGCCATTTTGGCCACGCAGAAGGAGGACAAACTATTCCTCCTGGGTGATTTTAACGCGCGTGTCGGAGCGGACCACAGCTTGTGGCCCAAGGTGCTTGGAAAACATGGCCTAGGTAAATGCAACTCAAATGGAGAGCTTCTTCTGTCGAAGTGTGCTGCTCATAACTTCATCACAAACTCGGCCTTCCAACAAGCTGACAAATATAAGACAACCTGGATGCACCCGAGATCCAAGCACTGGCACCTGCTGGACTATATTATCGTACTTCAATGGGACAGAAGCAACGTAAACATTACTCGCGTCATGAGAGGCATTGGCTGGCTGTCAGACCATCTATTAATCAGAAACTTTATGAAACTACAAGTTGCACCATCGGAGAGGAGGCAGCGTCAACTTCAGGCAAAAAGGCTTAATGTGAAAGCGCTTGGGTGTGAAGAAAAGGCAAATGAACTAAGCGAAAAACTGCTGTCTCGCTCATACATAGTTGATACTCTTGTTGATGAGAACACAGACATTGAGAAACTGTGGAGGGACTTTCGTGACGCAACATTCTCTGTCGCCACTGAAGTGCTAGGCTTGGTGAAAAGGAAACCTCAGGACTGGTTTGACGAAAATGACGTGGAGATTGAAGAACTCCTCAACACTACGCACAAAGCATACTGCAAATACATTGCAAACAAACAGTCACCTGTGCTTAGGAAGGCCTACCAGGAACACAAAGGAGCTGCTCCGAAATGTCTGAGAGACATGAGGAATAAGTGGTGGGAAGTAAAAGCTGCTGAACTACAGGAAGCCGCTGATAGGCACGAGATCAAAGCCCTTTATAATGGTCTTAAAGCAGTGTATGGACCATGTGCCAACAGACCCACACTGATTCTATCAGCTGACAACACCACACTGCTAATAGACAAAGATGAAATACTCTCCAGATGGGTGGACCACTTCAATTCACTACTGAACAAGCAATCTGTTATTTGTGATGAAGCCCTGCACAATACACTGCAACTACCTACGTTGGAACATCTGGACAATGTGCCCAGCTGTGCAAAAGTCTCGAACACAATCAAGCAACTCTTGATTGGCAAAGCGCCAGGTCCTGACAGCATACCACCAGAAGTTGACAAATACGGAGGTGCTCACATGGTTACCGCACTTACCAAGCTGTTTGGAGCATTCTGGACAAAAGGTGAGGTCCCACAAGACCTGAAAGATGCATCCATCATATACTTCTATAAGCACAAGGGGAATAGGGCACAATGTGACAACCATCGTGGAATAGCCCTACTCTCAATCGCCGGGAAAATCCTAGCCAGAGTTGTTCTGAACCGCCTCACCAGCAAAGTGATAGACAAGGTATATCCAGAATCACAGTGTGGTTTATGCAGTGGTCGAGGCACAGCCAATATGATCTTCACATGTGGCTCTCTATTTGCTCTTAAGCCTTTCATGACATACTGCTGAAAAAAATAAACATCATATTTTGAACATAAAAATTGTTTTCCACAGTGACCTGAACTATAAATTTAACAAAAATAATAAAGAGAAGATAGTCTTTGTAGTGGTTTCTGTTAAAATGCTATGTATTTTTACCCTAATGTCACTCACGTAACAGGACGGACATAATTCAAAACACACCAATATAGGTTCAAAATATTTAATTCAATACTCTTTTTTTACATTAAATGTTATACATTTTGATACCTTATAGCAATTCAAATATTTACTTTTAGAAATAAAGCTACTTAAGTATACCTTTCAATAGAAAAATGTTGTGGCAATTCAGTCCTTCAACTTTTCATCATGTTGCTAACTAAACCTTATCAGATTTGTCATTTAAATGATGAAGTACAGTTTCCTAAGCATGACTACAGGTATCTATCATTTAGTTGGTATCAGTTTTTAAACAAAGAATTAATATATTACCATGTAAAACATATTTCTAACATAAAAGTAAATGCAGAATCATCCCATCTCATGTCTCAGACACAGAACCAGTCCTAGGAGCAAGTCTGGTGTCACAGATGATGATGTCACAACACAATGCATCATGAGAATTTGAAAAACTGTGTTCTTGTTGTGCTTTTTGTCTCATCCATGACCGGTGTTGACAATTGACAATTTCCTAGTGATATTCGTGACTGGCTCCACAGAGAAGTCTGGTTGGGTCGGCCACTTGAATAACCCTGGTGATGCTTCTACCATGTACTGCACCCTCACCTCATCTTCAAAGACATCCTTGACCTGAAAAAATATAAATTTTAGCAAAAGTTTTAGAGTAGAAAATAATAAGAAAAATAAGGATAAGTTACCTTAGTAGTCAAATATACTGAATAGAACAAAACAAACAAGTGTGCAAACATAACTGATGATCGCATCTACCTAAGTGGTTGAATTTTTTAAGTTTATAACCGTTTCTTAAAAACTCACCTCTGCTACGAAGGGTGCAGTGTGCTTTCCTACAGGAATGGTGACCACAACAAAGTCCCCCACATGGTATTGACTGTTGCTGGAGAATTTGTCCAGCAATGCCTCTGTAGTTGCATCGCCAAAGGTTGACCCAATGGACAAATCCAGCCATCCAAAAGTGCAGTTTGGGGGAAAAAAAATCACATGATAGTAAAGACACAGCAGAAAAAGGGCTTCAATTGACTTCATGCATTTAAAACAAGACTGTATCTAATTTAATTTTATTGTATTTGCAGCGGTGACAGTATTATTTTAACAATATGTAGAACCCTTTTAAACTGATCTTCAGTTACAGATTGGATGAAAAGCTGCCAGCTCTGTAGCCTTAAGTTATAATTTATAATGCAGATACATGGAATGCTAAATGGTGCCTTGATTTTGCAGTACAACTTAAATTTAAAACAAACAGGGATCCCAGACGTCCGCTATTTAGCGGAATTCCGCTATTTTTCTAGCCAAAGCGGTGGTGTTTTTTTTTTTTTTTTAATCTCTTGTATATCCGTTAAAAAATATGTTTGTTTAAGTAAAATGACCAGCAGAATACGTTCTGATTTGGTTTGCTTGTTTAGCGATGTTTTTGTCAGCTTCGTTTGTTCTCGTTGACATTCGAGAACACTCGGAAGTTAAATTGATGTAAATACCGCGAGACTGTACGCGATAGAACGAGAAAACAATATGGCTGTGCCCATTTGCTAGAAAATGTGTTTTAACTCCGTTCGTGCTTTTGTTTCTAATGCGTTGAACTTAATTCAATATGCAGGGCTGTGAAATTTCCGCGGATTCTGTCGCGAAAAATATCTTCACAAAACGTCTATTTTTGCATTAAATCATTGGGGGGGGGGGGTCTAGTCGGTTTTAATCACCTTGCACGAGACCGGCGGCTCAATACAGCCGGACTCTCGGAGTTTTATGCCAGCTGAGCGTGGAACACGTCTTGACTGCGACTCATGCATGACAGAGCTATTGTGTGACCTGGCACCGCATACGTGAATTTTGTACTTACAGGGTGCAAGATCAGACATAGATAAGATGCCATCAAAAAGGAAAGCTAAGGAGGTGTTTGAGAGAGATGCAAAGAGGGCTAGAAAAGAACACACAGACAGACTGAAAGAAAAGATGAAAAAGAACAAGTTTGCAAAACTGAAAGAGATGGTGTTAAAGAAAAGAAAATTAAAAGACTTTCATTAGATGCTGTTTGACAGACTATGAACATTTTGTAAATAGCTTTAATAGAGGAATGCAAATACTATAGAACTAATAGCCTTACTGAAAGATGAATTGAAATAAATAGCTGGGAGTGATGCAAAGAGGAATAGAAGGAGCCAGAAGTAAAAGAAAAGATGTAAATAATATATTAGATAAGAAACATATTAGTTTTTTTAAACTTTTGTTCTGTAGACAAGAGACATTGTGACAGATTCTTGGAAAAAGCCAGGACATAATACAAGAATTAAGTGTAATTTGGAAGACAACAGGTATCTCTCACTTAAATATTGAGCATGATTTTTCACAAAGTCATTTTGAAAGGCCTATCAAAGTTTTCTTTTATTAACATTTCTTTAAATTGTTATTTACACATTTTTTTAACTTTTATTTTTGATTAAAATACATAGGCACTTATTAGATATTTCAAGGTATTTTACATGGATCTTTCATTTTAAAAGAGAAAACTGTTGATAGGTATTTTATATGGCAAAATGAAGACCAAGACTAGTCAAATATTTACTTGTTGAGATCAATTTTTTACTTGCAGGAAATGCTCAGAATACACCATATAACACCTAAAATGGCTTGGTGTCTGGGGCCCTGCAGGCCCCAGACCCCCGGCTTATGCTGGGGGGCTGTGCCCCCCAGACCCCCCCCCCCCCTTTTCCTCGGATTTCTTATTTACAATTTCACAGCCCTGAATATGTCGTGGAAAAAAGATATCGTCCATAAGAGATAGCGGAACAGTGTCCGGGTTAGAAGAAGTATATTCTTCAAAGCTACATTTTCATCTAATTTTTATAAATAACAATTTTTTTTTGCCACTTATGTCATTGATTACAAAATATGCCATCAAATAGATACACATTATTGTTCAATTCTGTTGCTTTTCTATGTTAAATCTATGTAAAAAATGTGTTCTATAGCATCTTTAAATGTTAAAATCTCAACAGCTTCAGGGGGCTTGCAGCCCCCTTGACCCCTGCTGATAGTTTCTTACATTCCTCTATTTTTTTTCAATTACTGCTGGGATCCCTGAACAAAAATGTGTCTAAACCACTTGTATGTGTTAACATGGGAAATTTCCATTATATGCATTATTCTTACCCATGTCTACTGATGCATTCATGTCCTCCTCCTCCGGACTAGGCTCTGGCAAGGCTGGTTGCTCGGCTTGATCAGTTGCTGTCACCTGCTGATTTGGACTAGATGGTATCCTCGGCTGGTCAGAATCGTTTTGGATCCTTGGCTGAGGACACAAGCTTAGAAAGCGATTCGGATATTCCGTCTATTCGCTTAATGAGGACCGAAAGTTCTATGTCTGTCCATGTTACGTTATGAGTCCATAAAGGTCTGTCCAATCGGCCATATTTCTAAAAACAACTTGAGGAACCCCCCATTCTCAGCGTCAGAAATGTGCTATAAACACAAATATAGTAAGGTTTCCGTACATATTTGATAAAGAAACATCATTAATTACATAAATGTGAATTTACAACAAAAGCATGCCAAATAAACACGATTCACGTAACTTACCTTGCTCACATAACATGGAGACCGACATACTAATTTGCATCAGAATGCGCGAAACTAAGCAATTTCTGGAAATTCTGGGACTCTTCAAACAAAGGCCCGGAAATAACATTTTGACATGCGCAGTTTTATTTCTATGGGGTGTTTCCAAACGTTTTTAGGTCAAATCTAGTTTCATTACGTGAGTAAAGAAAAATTGACAGACGCTCGACGATTGAGAAAAAAAACTTCGAAAATTCCCGTGTTTTTGTAAGAATGATGCTCATAATAATTACTACATTGAATTTTCATTCAACATAGTAATTACTACCAAAATTTACAGGGTTTGCCATTTTCTTTCACAATTTGCATAGTAAGTGTTTACGTAATAAAATAGTAACATCTGACAGACGGTTACGTGAAAAATACGAGTTTTTTTCAAACGGTGATAAATTGCTCGTGTCACCTTTTCTGTTCAATTTAAATGCACGATATCATACAATAATACTAATATTATGCTAGTCTGTCATCTGCAAATTTAATATTAGGGTTAAAGCAAGTAAAAAAGTGAAAAAAATTGACTACCTTCATGTCCAAATTAAGCCCCTTGAATTTAGATTGAATCTTGCATTTAAAATAAAGTTTCGTCATAAATAATAAACTAACACACGAAATTGTTTGTTATCTCTTTAATATGTACAGATAACAACTTGCATATTTTTTCCTTCAAAATATAGCAATAATGCTCTTGCAAGAGCCTAGAATATAAACTGGTAGTCAGTAGAGCAAATAGAGACACGTATAGGCAACTTCAGGAAAAGTGTTTAGAACAGAACCAACACCTCTACTCTGTATTCATTGATGTGACCAAGGCGTTTGACACTAAGTAGGGAAGGGCTCTGGAAGTTACTTCACAAGGTCGGATGCCCAGAGACACTTGTTGCCATTATTAGATCGTTTCATGACAGCATGATGGGTCACGTTTATGACAACGATAACTTCTCTGAACCATTTAGTATATCTAATGGTGCAAAACAAGGATGCGTATTAGCACTCGTGCTGCAAGGCAAGGCAAGTTTATTTATATAGCACATTTCATACACAGTGGCAGTTCAATGTGCTTTACAGAAGTAAAAGCAAAACAGTAAACAATAGAAAATAAAATTACATAAAATAAATGGGGAAGAAAATTAATAAGAATTAAACAATAGTAGAAATAAAATAATAAAATGATATAAAAATTCAATTTAAAAAAACAAACAAACAAAAAACAGCAGAATAAAATAGAATAAAAGTTAAGTAAAATTTAAAACATGGAGAGACTGTAAAAGTAAAGAGTTTAAAACATGTAGAGGTGGCAATATTAATAATTTAGCAGAAAGCATCTGAAAACAGCTTGGTCTTTAACCTAGCTGCCAACAGCAGGAGCATTTTTGATGTCCTCTGGCAGTTGGTTCCATAGCTGTACTGCATAGTAGCTAAAAGCTGCTTCACCACACTTTGTTTTAACAACAGGTTTTAACAGTAAATTTTTCTGCTGCGATCTGGTAGATCTGATTGGGTTAGGCCGCTGCAACATATCAGAGAGGTAATTTGGCCCTGTACCATTTAGAGATTTGTACACCAGCAGCAATGCTTTAAAGTCAATTCTGTAGCTTACTGGAAGCCAGTGAAGGGACCTTAGAATTGGAGTAATGTGCTCTGTTCTTTTTGTTCGTGTGAGAACCCTAGCTGCTGCATTTTGAGCCAGCTGAAGTCGTTTGACGGATTTTTTTGGCAGGCCTGTGAAAAGGCCATTGCAGTAATCAACCCTACTAGAGATGAAGGCATGTATAAGTTTTTCCAGATCATTTTTTGACATAAGTCCTCTTAGTTTGGAAATGTTTTTTAGGTGATAAAATGCCGTTTTAGTGATTGCTTTCATGTGACTGTCAAAGTTTAGCTCGCTGTCAATGAAAACACCAAGATTTTTAACCATTTCTTTTGTTTTAATCCCCTTTGTGTCAAGAATAGTGGTAATCCTGAGTATTTCATCTTTTTTTCCAAATAGAATTACTTCTGTTTTATCTGTGTTCAGCTGAAGAAAATTTTCTGACATCCAGTTGTTGATTTGATCGATACACTGGTAGAGACATTCAAGGGGGGCATAATCATTAGGTGATAGAGCAAGATAAATTTGGGTGTCATCTGCATAGCAGTGATATAAAATTGAATTGTTCTTGATAATTTGCCCAAGTGGGAGCATATAAAGGTTGAATAGTAATGGTCCAAGAATCGACCCCTGGGGGACACCACAGGTCAACGACATTGACGTTGAGGTACAATTTCCCATGGTAACAAAGAAGCTTCTATCTTTTAAGTATGATTTTAACCAATTGATAACTTTACCAGTCAACCCAACCCAATGTTCAAGTCGATATAGCAGTATGTTGTGATCAACAGTATCAAAAGCTCCACTGAGGTCCAGTAATACCAGGACCGATGTTTTGCCTGCATCAGTATTAAGACATATGTCATTTATAACTTTAATCAGCGCTGTTTCAGTGCTATGATTGGCACGAAATCCTGATTGAAAGTTATCAAACAGCTGTTTGATATCAAGAAGGCAGTTAATTGATTGAAGACAATTTTTTCAAGGATTTTCCCGATGAATGGTAGATTTGATATTGGCCTGTAGTTATTTAATACTGAAGCATCCAGATGATTCTTTTTAAGTAGGGGCTTTACAACGGCTTTTTTCAAGGACACAGGAACAATGCCAGTCTCTAGGGATGTATTTATGATTTGAAGCACATCTGTAATTATAAGATGTAGAACAGACTTAAAAAAGTTGGTGGGCAGAATGTCCAATTCAGATGTTGAGGAACTAATGCCGCTTTTCCACTACAAACGCGGCTGAGCCGTGCCGTGCTGAGTCGAGCTGAGTCGAGCTGAGCGGGGCTGTTGGAGTTGCATTTCGACTACAACCGCGCTGAACCGTGCTGGCTGGAAGTGGGTGGACACATTGGGTGGAGTTAGCGAAAGTGGGTGGACGTCACGTGATGTCGTTAAGCAGCGCAAACAGTGACATCAGTGACAGTGGCGGAACAAGTCAGAGCCGGGCCGGGGGCGGGGCAAATGACCGGGCCCTTTATTAAAGCTTATCATAACATCATTTTAGGCTACAAAATGTCCGCAACTGCGGTGTTTACCAATTTCAACACTACCGGGTGCAACTATGTTATTTAGTACATCAAGTCCTTCAAACGAACATGTAACTCAGAAACAAAAAACATTAGGATACTGTACATGGCTCATAATAAAACATCAATAGCCTATACTGCGCACATTATTTGAAGGGCATACGAATGAGCGCTCAGAGGTTGCAACGGTGACAGGAAGAGTCAGAAATAAAAGGAGGGCAGTGTAAACCTCACTGAATGCACCGTGTTTACCAATTTCAACACTACGGGGTGCAACTATGTTATTTTGTACATTAAGTCCTTCAAACGAACATGTAACTCAGAAACAAAAAAACATTAGGTGACATACTGTACATGGCTCATAATAAAACATCAATAGCCTACTGCGCGCATTATTTGAAGGGCATACGACGAGCCTTGCACTCCGCGAACTCGTCCACGATGCTCTGTATGTCACTGATTCAGTGAGCTTTTAAGCGGTAGTCTCACGACCCGGATAGTAAACAATAAACATGGAGGACATGGAGTCGTTAGTGTTGCTGGTCTTGGTGCTGTGGCTTGTTGTCACCGACAACGGCAACAGATACTGGCAAGAGCGTATAGATGAGGCGAGGCGCATAAGGCTTCAGAAATTCTCGTAATTCGTAATTATTCTCCTTCCGGGTTTGCGGTGTTTACAGATCCCAGCGCGCTCGCGGGGCGTGTGTGGGCATGTGAGGACACGCCTCCTCACCAATCAGTGCACAGGGGAGTGTCTGCTCACACCCCCAACCTCACTCGGCACGGCTTGGCTCGCTTCAGCCCCACTCCAAAACGGTGCGAGTTTTAGGGGCTAAGCAGGGCTGAAACGAGCTGAGTCGTGCTGGTTTTTGGTAGTCGAAACGCGAGCCGTGTCGGGCTGAAGTGAGCTGAAGCGAGCTGAAGTGAGCTGAAAAAGGGTAGTGGAAAAGGGCCATAAGATTCTGTACAGTTTTTTCAAGAGTCTCATAATCAATTAAACAAAATTCTGACATTGTGTTGAAGTTATCTCTCTGTGTCACTGGTGATTGCAGTTTTTCAATTATTTGCAACTGAGATATATTATGAGCAATATTATGTCGTATTTTATCAATTTTACCTTTAAAGAAGGATGCAAACTCACTGCATTTATTAACTGAGAGAAATTCAGGTGCTAATTGTGGTGGGGGATTTGTTAGCTTCTCTACTGTTGAAAATAGCACACGGGCATTGTTCATATTCCTGTTGATGATGTTGGAGAAGAAAGACTGTCTTGCTTTACGAATTTCATAATTATATTTACAAAGCATCTCTTTATGGATTTGATAATGGATGTGAAGTTTAGTTTTGCGCCATTTTCTTTCAGTCTTTCTACATTCTCTCTTTAACAGTTTAACAGCTGGGTATTGCTTCCATGGTGCTTTCTGCTTATCATTGACTCTTTTGATTTTGAATGGAGCAATATCATCCATAATTTGGGTCATATTTAAATTAAAAATTTCCAGTAAATCATCTACAGAGTCTGACATTTTGGTTGAGATCCGAGAGAGAGCTTGCTCAAAGAGAACACGTGTTGTCGTTTATGACTCTCCTACCCGTAGTCATTGAGCTGTTCTGAATGTGAGGAGACATAGAAACATCAGAGAAAACACAAAAAAGATAAGATAAGGCCAGGTCAACAACAGTAGTAGAAACAGTAAGACCCTTTGTGATGACGAGGTCAAGGGTATGACCACGAGAGTGGGTCAGCCCCTGTACATGTTGTACTAGGTTGAAGTTGCCAATAAGTGCAAGTAGTTCATTGGCATAAGTGTTTTCAGGATTATCTACATGCAAGTTAAAATCCCCAGATATAATAAGACAGTCAAACTCTAAGCAAATGACTGATAACAGTTCACCAAACTCTTCCAGAAAAACTTTGGCTGAATGTCTCGGAGGCCTGTAAATAGTTAATAATAATGTTAGGAGAGCATGTAACAAGTGCACATAAGTGTTCAAAGGATGTAAAATCACCAAGTGAGGATTGTTTACATTGAAAAGAGAATTTGAATATATTTGCGATCCCTCCACCTTTCCCCTGTCGGGTAACATTCATAAAATTAAAATTTGGGGGAGTTGCTTCAATAAGGGTGGTAGCACTATTTGCTTGATCCAGCCAAGTTTCAGTTAGAAGCAAAAAATCAAGATTATGTTTGCAGATAAGATCATTAATTAAAAATGACTTGTTTGAAAGTGATCTAACGTTCAGAAGAGCTAGCTTTACAGAAAGTCTAGAAGTAATATCCGCTTGGGCACTCTGATGTTGTTTTGAAACAGGAAGGAGACTAGACTGGTTTACCCCCTGGGTTAAATATACTCTATGTTTTCTATTTCTTATCAACACAGGAATAGAGAATGGCATAGGCATACTGGGTCCCAGCTTGTTTTCAAAACTACACCCAATGCAGGGACCCCCAGCACATCATACTAGACTTTCTTTATGTTCCATTTTGTTTGAGATTGAGAGGATTGGAGATGCCATGTATCTTTTAGATGGTGAAAAAGATTGGTAGCCAGCTGAAAGTCCTGGGCGAACACAGTTCAGTCTGTTGGTTGATTTTTGATGAACTGGGTACACAGCTTGTCGCGACAGATTTGGGCTGGAAAAAGAGAGTGTAGCCATTGGCAGCAGTCTTTGCATACTATTAGGGAAATCCATGCAAGGGGGAGACGGAGATGGTACGATAAAATCAGAAGAGCGAGACTTTGGTGAGGCCTTTGTAAGTGTCTCCATGACTGTCTCTGTGGTGACTGTCTCACTGATTGTCTCTGTGATAGTTGCATGGGGTCGAGAAGTGGACGAAGCAACCTTGACATGGTTATCTTTAGTCAGGTCCTTAATCTGGATGGAATCCAGGGATGTGATTTGGGGCTGGTGAAATTATCTGAAAATTTTAGCCGGGGGTCTGGGGTTTTCTGACTTAAAAATTGTACTAAAATGGCAAGCAAACACACAAGAAAAAACTTGTCATGATTAACAAATTCAAGCCAATTTAATGGTCAACATGCAACTCTGAGCCCCTCTAGTAAATTCAATGATTCTTAACTGACAAAAAGCCAAAACATGAAACCTAAAAATGTCATTCTAAATTAAATCGTCTGCATTAGAATAAATAGAAAATTGTATAAGGAAAAACAAAATGTATACTTTCAATTACTGTAGAAGTTGAACATACCTAAATGTGCCTTTTCAAACAAACATGATGCAACATAAGAATTCATCCACCATTATTTATTAAACTCTATTGCTCCTGGTAGTCTCCCGGTTTGCTTCTTATGTATGGCAACTTCTAATATTTGATTAAGTTACTGCACACCCTGTTTAGACAGGGTAACAGGATTGACACAAAAAAATTAGTCATGCATAGACTACTTACCAAAACTGAAATTTTTAAGTAAATATTCTCAGATTCAGTTCATTCTGCCATCCATATAAAAGGTGAGAATATGTAGATCCTTGGCAACAAATAATTTCAATAATAGCTTTTGGGAGCATTTATTTTTGTTATGTGATTAATCACGGTAACAGAACTGACACAAACCTCTGGGACAGGTACAAAAATTAACAAAACATCGAAAAAATATCTTTTCTTAATGGCATTTTCAATTTGTGACATCATATGTCCATTGTGGTTTCCACAGTCTTGTCGTTGAACGTGAAAAAGTTTCAATTCCACCTTTGTCTAACATTAAGAATCATGTCTGAAAAAAAGTCTCTTTTCAGTGGGACAGTCATTTTTGCTCATTTTCGACCCTAAAATTTGCTACAAAATACACATTTATGAACCAAAGTAGTCAAATTTTGAAATGCAAGGTAGAACTGATAATGTTTTATCATATGAGACCATAAAAAGGTTTTAGAAATCTCAAAATGTAAACAAAACACGTCCGGACAAAAAAAAAATACGTTTTCTGTGAAATTGACTCATATACAGAAATGTACAGTGTTCACTCACTTGAGGATTTTCATATGCAAGAATAAAAATCACTTTTTCACTAAACAACATTCACAAAAAATGTGTTTGCAATTAATTGGGATCCACTGTTTCTATCATTTCAACCGCGCATCAGACCCTCGGCCAACTGAAAATGTCTTTCATGCACTTTTCTCCCTCATGAGAATTTTGAAAAGTTGGCATGTATTATTTGCACTAACATTTTAATATTGAATAAACAAATCAAAATTGTCTATAATTACCTTACATCCACGCTGTGGGAAAAGTTTTGAGCGAAAATTAAAACTAACTTCGAGTGAAAAAGGTGAAATAATCTGTGATGAAGTTGGCAGAGACTCTGAGGTAAAGTGAGAGGAGGCGGGAGGGGTCAAGCATCACTGCCGCCTCACAGACTCACTTTCCCGGGTTAAACTCCCACCACTCCCCCTCTCTCTAGCTTTTGTTTTGTTTTCACTGAGTAACCATTTTGATTTGTAAACTAGAGCCGTGATTTAAACTGCTGTTTCTTCAGACGCAACTAAAACAAACTGAAATAAAAACCGCCCCTTCTTTTCTCCTCAGAAGGTTTAGCCTCCGATGCTAACCTTTTCACCACAGCTTTCATAGCGTGCGCATGCACATCCAGGAAGCAAAAGATGAAGCGAGGCCCCGTTGCCACGGCAACCTTCGTCACCCTGCGAAAACATACCCAACTGTCGCACGTGCAGTGACACCATCACCACTCACAGGTTTATTATGGGGAAAGAAATGAGCTTGGTTGTTTTTTTCTTCTTCCCCATGTTTATTTACTTTAAAAACACACACACACACACACACACACACACACACACCAAACTGATGATCAGGTGCATCTTTACGCTCGATCACGGAGGCTGCCATCTTTCAACTCTTTGTTTGAAGCGAGCTTACGTACAGCTATCTAACAAGCGCGTTCATTGGTTGTTACAGAGCGATGGGCCAATCACGTACCTCGTTTCATCTCAATGACGGAATTACTGAAAGTTGGAACGAATAGGATATGAATGCGGATTTTTGAGCGAAAAATCGTAAAAAAAATTTTTTTTCAAATTTTGAGGTGAAAAAAGCGGAATTCCGCGAATTCGCAGAAAAATCACATCCCTGGGAATCGCATGATAAAATCGCATGCTCACATTCTCCGTGTGATTGTTGTTGTCCTTGGCAGTCTGCCCCAGATGGTTCTTGGCAGTCTGCTCCAGATGGCTGTGTGTCCTTGGTGAAGACTTGCATAGATGATTGTTTTGGCATTGCAGAGGTATTGTTTATATTTGTAACTAGGTCAGTCTGCGACATCTTATCAACTGTTCTCTTCAATGTTGACTGAGAGAAAATTGCAAGTCTATAATGATCTGCTAAAACTTTGGTCCCAATCCAGCTGAGTTTAGTGCTGTTTGGCTTGAAGAATTCTCTGCGATTCCAGAAAAGGTTAAAATTGTCTATAAAGTTCATACCAGATGAAAAGCAAGTTTTTCCAAGCCAGGTATTAAGACTGAAAAGTCGACTAAATGCAAAACTTCCCCTTGCAGGGAGTGGGCCACTGATAAAAGATTGTATTCCGGTCTTATAGAGATGAGAAAAGAGTTTTTTGAAGTCCTCTTGGACAAACAGCTGTTCTCTGAAAACATCATTTGCTCCCACATGCACAAGAATACGTTTGATAGTTTTATGCTCGGACATGAGTTTCAAAATGCTGTCTTTGGTGTCAGAGATGGATGCATTTGGAAGGCAGCAAATAATCATTCCATGTCCTTTTAAATGTCTTACAGTGGAATCACCAAGAACAAGGGTTGTGGGACCAGGTGGTGTTATGAGCTGCTTTTTGCCTCTTCCCACAGCTCTTCGGTTGTGATGCAATTTCTTTTTACGATGTGTTTGTCCGCCTGAAAATTCCGCTTCCACATCCCTGAGGCATTCAAATTTGTTCTGAAGCCTTATGGGCTATGGATTTTCCATAGGATTGTAAATCCTATTGTAATTTGTAGACCTAGCTCTATTTCTGATAGCATGGCTGTGGAGCATGGGTTGCATAGTATCAGAACAAGCTGGTGTTGAGGTAATAACTCTTCTGTTTTTATTTTCATCTGTACTCACATTTTGCCCTGTTAGATCGATGAATTCATCCACTCGATCTGCAATGTCATTGGCTTGTCGGGGTACATTCTCTGCATTCTCAGCCACTGTTTCTGTACTCCTTTCCTGAGATATTGCTCTTAATTCGTCAGTCTTTGGCAAAGCAACAATCTTTGATTCTAGGATAGAAATCCTCTGTTCTAGTTCTGTGCATTTTCTGCAGGATCTCCTGGATTTTTTGCCCCCTGGCATTTTAAAAGCTAACTTATCTTATAAAGATGAAAAATAAAATGAAAAAATAGTGGAAATTAAATTAAAATTAAAAGCTTATAAAGATGAAAAATAAAATGAAAAAGTAGTGGAAATTAAATGAGAAAGTAAGGTAAAATAAAGATCAAGCAGGAGCAAAGCAAAGAAGCGTCCTACTTGCTTGAGTAGGAGGAGCAAGCACCTGCAATATGCATTCTGAGAGTTAGACCTTGGTGTGTACCTACAAGTAAGATCCGATGGTGGTGTCTTCAACCTCGGGCATTTTTCAGCTCACACGAAGGTAACCGAGAAGCTAATAAGAGACCTACTCTTTGCTGATGACTGTGCACTTTCTGCTCACTGCCTAGAAGACATCCAAATAATAGTTGATAGGTTTGCTGATGCAGCGAAAAAGTTTGGTCTCACCATTAGCCTGGAAAAGAAAGTAGTAATGTTCCAGCCTCATCCTTGTGAAACTCACCATGATCCAGTTGTCACAGTATAAAACTTTCATCCGTAAAGAGCTTCTGCTACCTCGACAGTCTAATGTCGCACAACAAACAACTCACTTGATGTTGAAATAATCCAGCACATATCTAAAGCCAGTGTTGCATTTTTTTTTTAATTTCGTATACAATACAATTATACAAAACAATCACAATACAACTACACAAAAAACCAGAATTCAAACACATCGAATTTAAAATTGAGTGAAAAACCAAAATTAACAGTGAGGAATAATGTGTATATGGAGATGTCCGTGTGTGTGTGTAGAAAAATAAAAATAAATAAATAAATAAATAAAGCCAGTGTTGCATTTGGTCGTCTGACAGATAGACTACAAAAGAGCTACGATGTAAAATTGGGCACAAAAATAAGGGTGTATAAGTCCGTAGTGCTACCCTCTTTGCTATATGGCTGCGAAACATGGACCCCATACAGAAGACACATATGACAGCGTTCCACAGTCTTTCATTCAAAACTCACATTGATAACATTACTTGGATAGCTTTCTTTCATTTCAGAAATATTGCAAAGATAAGAAATTTAATGTCACTACATGACACGGAAAAACTGGTTCATGCTTTTGTTACCTCCAGGTTGGATTATTGTAATGCCTTACTGTCTGGATGTTCCAATAAGTGCATAAACAAGCTCCAGTTAGTTCAAAATGCAGCAGCAAGAGTCCTTACTAGAACTAGAAAATATGACCACATCACCCCTGTCTTATCCACACTGCATTGGCTCCCAATCAAATTTCGTATTGATTATAAAGTACTATTATTGACCTTTAAAGCACTGAATGGTCTTGCACCACAGTACCTGAGTGAACTTCTGGTCCTCTATGACCTGCCACGCCTACTTAGATCAAAAGGTGCAGGCTATCTGCTGGTACCTTGTATAGTGAAGGCTACATCAGGGAGCAGAGCCTTTTCTTACAAAGCCCCACACTTATGGAACAGCCTTCCAAGTAGTGTTTGTGAATCAGACACAGTCTCAGTGTTTAAGTCTAGGCTTAAAACATATCTGTTTAGTCAAGCCTTTTGTTAATGGTGTTTATGAGGTAAAAGTGTAGATCTGAAGGGTCCTCAGACATAGAGTGTTTTGGTAAACTGGGATATATGGATGCTGTCAGTCCCCCACTCGCTTGCTCACTCGAGTTTGTTGACGGAGTAGTGGCCGGCTGCTTTATGTCCCGGGGCTCCCTCATGCCTGTGTTACCTTCTGGCTCTCCTCTTTTAGTTATGCTGTCATAGTTAGTTGCCGGAGTCCCTGCTTGTACTCAGTGCAATATGTATACTGTTCCTACTTATTCAGGTGACATTGGGCATACCTAACAACCTGTGTTTTCTCTCTCTTCTTCTCCCCTCCCCCAAAATCTGTCCCTCTGAGTTACATGTCGGCATTGCTCCTGTGGAGGGCGGCCCCACGTGGACAGTTGGGGGTCATGCCTGGAGGACGATTTGGACTCTTGCAGTGGTGCTTTTGTGGCTGGGGACTGCAGTTGACTTGCTGAATTTAGGACTGCAGTTGACTTGCTGACTTTGGGACTGCGGTTGTCCTGAACGGTTTGCGCTCGGGTTTCCGTCGGTGGGGGGTTTAGAGCATCAACGAAGCTGACTTTGTTAGGACTGTTAATGTTATAGTCATGTTGTCTGTTGTTGCCCGGATGGGGATGGGTTCCCTTTTGAGTCTGGTTCCTCTCAAGGTTTCTTCCTCATGTCATCTGAGGGAGTTTTTCCCTGCCACCGTCTCCACAGGCGTGCTCGTTGGGGATAGATTAGGGATAAAATTAGCTCATATTTTAAGTCGTTCAAATTGTGTAAAGCTGCTTTGCGACAATGTTTATTGTTAAAAGCGCTGTACAAATAAACTTGACTTGACATGCAATGCCTTCACCAAATATGTAATATTCACTGGCAAGATCGCGTTCCCAACACTGCCGTTTTGGAGAAGTGTAGCATAACAAGCATCGAGGCTTTACTGATAAAATTGCAGCTGTGTTGGGCTGGACATTTGGTGCGTATGGACAACAACCGCATCCCAAAGGCACTGTTCTATGGGCAACTGAAAGGGGGCAGTCGCCGAGTAGGACGTCCATGCCTGCGGTATAAGGACAAGCTAAAGCACAACCTTATGGGCTGTGGCATAAATCTGACCACCTGGGAAGCTGATTCACTCAACCATGTTTCATGGCGGAACCAGTGCCACTCGGCAGTCAAGGGGTTCAAAGAGCAACTCATCACAGATGTGAAGGAGAGAAGAGCTGCTAGGAAATCATATTCGAATCATCGGCGACCAACGCATCCTTTGAGTGCAGCTTGTGCAGCAAGAAATGCCTCTCCCACATCAGACTCCAATCGCACGAAAGGGCTTACTGGTGCCGAGACGCTCATCCGTTGTAACGTCGGGAGATACCCAATATGATCCTGGAAATAACATTATCTCACTCAGAGAATTGTTTTGTGGAAATTTCTAATGGAAGAGCTTGAAACAAGAATAGAAGTCTTGGGAGGATGTTAATTTTTATGGCCTCTACCCTTTGAATAAAGCTCATGAAGGGGTTGGTGTTCCATCTCTGTATATTTAATTTTATTCTAGTAAGTCTTGCTCACCTAAGTATTTCGTTGCAGTCTGGTCCCATTTCGGATGAAATTTATCCTGGAGTTGTTTTAATGGAGTATAGTTTAGTGTTAAAATTTGGGTTTTCTGAACATTTAGTTTATATCCTGCATATTTGCCAAAAGTATCTAAAAGTTTAAATAATTTAGAAAATGGATTGGATGGTTCATTTAAATATATTAGAACATTGTCCGCGTACAGTGCTATTTTGTGTTGTTCCTCATTTATGGTGATACCTTTAATACTCAGACTGCCTGATCCATTGAGCGAGCGGTTCAGTGTAAAGCGCAAAAAGAAGAGGGGGCAATCCACAACCTTGTCTTGTGCCCCGTTCTAATAGTATCTGATGGGTAACTGTTTATTTTTATCTGGGCAGTTGGATTATTATATAGAGTACTAATTCCTTTAATAAATTCTTTATGGAACCCAAATCTCTCAAGAGTCTTATATAAAACCTCCAACTTGCAGAGTCAAAGGCCTTCTCTGCATCCAGACTGACCAGTAAGGCTTGTAATTTGTTCTTGTACGGTATATGGCTCAGAATGTGTACTGAATGCCTGATGATATCATGGGTTTGTCTCTGCGAAATAAAACCTGTCTGGTCAGTGTGAATAAGGTGGGGAAGGACCTCTTCAACTCTCCTGGTGAGAATTGATGTATATAGTTTGTAATCAGTATTGAGAACAGAAATTGGTCTAAATGACCCACAGTCCAGTCTATCTTTTTCCTCCTTTGGAATAGCCAAGAGAGTAGCCTCTCTCCATGTTGGTGGAGTTTTCCCTTCTTTTAAAGCTGTGTTAAATATGTTAATAAGGCTTGGTATTGACTCTGACCTGAAGGTCTTGTACCATTCAGGAGAAAACCCATTCGGCCCTGGTGACTTATTTGCCTTCAGCCTAGAAATTGCACTCGTCAGTTCTTCCTTTGTTATTTCAGCTGTTAATTTTACGTTTTGGTCTTCTGATAAAGTGGGTAGATTAAGAGATTCTAAGAATTGTTCAATCTGTTGTTCAGCTTCTAAATGTGGCTGAGGTATAGTAATTTTGAAAAGCCATTTGTATTTCCTGTTATGGTTTTCATGTGTGGGTCCCTAAGTTTGTAAATTGTGCCTGCCTGTTGTTTTTGCAGTTTCCTCACCAGGACCTTTGTGAATTTTAAGCCAGATTCATAATACTTTTGTATAAATAATCTTTTTTGTATTTCTTGTGAGTACAGATTATTAATTTCATTCTTAATTTCTTTTAATTTGGAGGTAAGGTTTGGGTTTGGCCCCTTGTGTTTTGTCTCAAGCTCTTTTAATTCATTGTTTAGTTCTGATAATCTTAATTATCTTTGTTTCTTTTAGTATGCAGGCGCGGTTTTAAGGGGTGGCAAAAGGTGGCAGATGCTACTGTAAAAATATGTCTTGCCACCCCAGTTGCCCCCCTATTTTAAAAAGAATTATTTATTAAAACACATTTTTGAAATTCAATTATCTATCTACAGAGATACTAAGCCCTCATCTCTACCTACTGTTATTTACGCTATTTCACACCCCACCCCCGGAATTTTGAAATGGTTTCACCCAGAGAGAGACATTCTGTTAGCATTACTAGCAGGTCAGCCTAGCTCGTGTTTTTGCCTGTGTGCTATTCAGTTTAGTGATGTAGTTAATTTGTTTCTTTTAGTTTTACAGAAATCGAGGATGAACACATCTGTACAAGTTTGAAGTCTTCAGTAAAGATCCACAATCTAAACTGTTCGCTATCTGTCTATTTTTTTGATACATCGCTAGGGCAGAATAGTTCCATTCATTGCTTGGGAATATACTTTCAGAAAAGATGGTTTAGATGGTTGAATCCGTTTTCCTTGATGGTACAATAGCTCAATACATATTTGACAAGATGACTTGATTGTGAGTCTTTCTTGAGCGTAAGTAAAAATGATTTCTACGATTTGCATAAACTGCTGCATCGACAACCTATGCCCCCCTCCTGGAACCTATCCTTTGCTACCCTAAGGAAAAATCTCTGGAGCCGCCACTGTTTGTATGCACAAAACAATATAATTTTCCCCCTAATATCTAATAGCTTTCAGTGCATCCCATACAATTTCTGGGCCAACCTCCCCATTGTCATTTTCTTCGAGAAAGTGTTTGATTTCTTTTTCATTTTTGTTTTCAATTGTGGGTTATTCAGAACGCTTGAGTTTAACCTCCATAGTGTGTTTCCAGGATTATTATTTATTTGCATTGATAATCAAAGGAGTGCATGATCAGACAAGTCAATGTTACCTATCTCACAATAATATATTCTATGACGAGCTCTCTTGAAGATAAAGAAATAATCAATTCTGGAGTAGACTGCGGATAGGAATAGTGTGTGTAGTCAAGACCTGTTGGGTAGAAGTCTCTACAGCGATCTATCACACCCAGCTCTGACATAAGAATCTTAAGTTTCTTGTGTAGGGGGATTTGGGTAGATTCTTTAGAGCCATCCAAGTCTGGGATTAAGATGCATGTTCCAGTCTCCGCCACATATGAGTATACCTGATACCCCGTCAAAGATTTTTCTATAAAAAGAAATATTGCTACCTGGGGGCGCATAATCATTCAGTAAAGTTATTTGGACCCCCTCTGTCTTACCTGAGACTAATATAGCTCTTCCTTCTTTGTCCTTTGTCTCTAAGATTTTTTCAAATTGAACTTTTTGAGATAATAGAATGGCAACCCCTCTCCTATGGCCTGATCTGTAAGATGAGTAATACACTTTAGAAAAACCCATGCTTTTCAACTTTTCATGTTCAGTAGAGTTAAGGTGCGTTTCCTGTAGGAACACGATATGTGCATTCTCTTTTTTTCATTTTACTTAATTTTGCATCTCTTAATTGGGTTCAAAACCCAATGAAATTAAATAATTTTGAGATTTTGTTCTCCTGCATGTGTTGCTTGTGTCTGAGTTCTCCCTACACAGTGACTAGCTGATAAAACGTCATACATCCCGAAAACTCTCGTGAATATAACTCAGTAGGAACAATAACGTACTATTTCTTTCCCAAATGTCCTTACATTTCTTAGTCTTTTGCTTCCAATGTTGAGGTTCGTTCTGTATTAGCCTCTCAGGGGCTCAAGATGTCAGAGCACCCATAAAGGGATATCCAGCTCTTTTAAAATAAAAAGTAGGAGTCTTTAACCTTCAAATTAGATCCGAATGTACCATAAAAATCTTCATACATTGAGTTAAAGAAAATCAAACTGACCCGTTAGAGTCTTTAAACCTCAAATAAAATTACTGACCAGTCCTAATATGTAGACCTGGTAAAATAAGGTGCAAACCAGAATAGACTTATCTGCATCCGTATCTCAGTTAGGCAGTTACTCATCACTTAATCTGGAGGGGAGTTCCATCTGAAACTCTGGAGTTTTTCCTTGTACTTCTGGGAGGCTTTTTTCCCCAGAAGTGCTGTATCGGTCGTGTTCAGGGCTCCAGCTCATCGGCACCCGGCCACTTGCCATGTAGATAAGAGTTGGATCTCTCGCTGATCTGGGCTGGTTGGAGCAGGTACGATGGTAACAGGGAAACCACGTGAAGCCATATCCTCTGTCGCCTCTGCTGCGTTCTGATACAGGCAGGAGCCGTCGTTATAGAAGACCCATAGTCTTGCTGGATAAGGAGTCTGGAACTTAATTTTCTTTTCCTTCAGTATTTTCTTTACTTCAGCATATTCCACATGTCTCTTGAGGATCACAGGTGGGTAGTCATGGTCTATGTATAATCGGGTGTTGTTGTAAAATATCTCTCTCTTTCTGCCAGGCTTTACGGATCACCTCTTATTTTATTCTGTAGCTCGCAAACTTGGCAATGACGGACCAGGGTTTTGCCTGTGGGTCGGTGGGTTTGGGTATCAGAGCCCTGTGTGCTGTCTTGATTTTGAGCTCCGTACCCGGTGGAAAATCAAGCGACTCTTTCAATAAGTTTTCCAGGAAAATGGAGATATTGTCACCCTCCGCATCTTCGGGTAAACCGTAAATACGAATATTGTCCCAGTGAGCCCTTCCTTCTTGATCAGTCAGTTTAGCTTCCATGCTAGCCTGGCGCTGTGAAAGCCATTTCAGTAGTGTTGTCATTGCCTGTAGTGCTATTTCTGCTTTGTCAATTCGGCTCTCAGCCTCCTCCAGTCTGTGGTTTGTCCTGTGCAGTTCTTGTTTAATCTCAGTGAGTTGGTATTTATTGTCCTGCCTGAAGTCCCTGAGTTCATTCAGTATACTTCATAAGCTAGTGTCATCTTCCCCGTCCTCGTTCATCCTGCATGTCGGGGAGCTACTTCTGCTAGCATCACTTTGTGGTGTCCATTCATCGATATTTCCTGTCGTAATCATGTTTTTCCTACTTCTCGTACTAACTCTGTTTTTCATCATGTACAAAAACGCTGACTTTGAGATTATCTGAGAGGTTGCCAAGGTTGTTTAGTTAAACCGTAGGGGAGCACAAAAATCAAGCTGCAATCTTAACTGCGACCCGGAAGTCCATCCGTCCGCCTTTCTTTCATTAGGTCGTGGTACCAGACCTAATGAATGGTTTCACCATTTTTATTTGCCTTGGTGATTGAACCATTAGCGATTGCACTATGTGGTGACATTGCAATTAAAGGTATACAGAGGGGAAATTCTGAACATAAAGTACAGTATCCATTTATGTGGATGATATGATGTACCTATCCAGTCCGCTAAGCAGTGTGCCACGAATACTTACCTTACTAGATACACTTGGGAGAATACTGGGTTATAAGGTGAACTGATGCCCATAAACCCTACAGCCGAACAGATTGTGTTTAGTTCATTACCCTTTAAAGTAAGTAAAAATAAATTTAAATATTTAGGAATTTGGATCACTCATAATTTTAAACAGGGGTGGCACAGTGGTGTGGTGGTTAGCGCTGTCGCCTCACAGCAAGAAGGTCCAGGTTCGAGCCCCATGGCCGGCGAGGGCCTTTCTGTGCGGAGTTTGCATATTCTCCCCGTGTCTGCATGGGTTTCCTCCGGGTGCTAGGGGTGGGCAGTACTGGGAATTTGGGTATTGATCCGATACCAAGTAAATACAGGGCTAGTATCGCCGATACTTTCTCTTGAAATGTTATGATCATTGAATAATTTTGTGATTTTGCCTTTTTTAGTTGATTATGAGTATGATAAAACACAGGACAAAGATTTTAGGCAAATAAAAATGTTTTTTATTAACTAACTACAACAATATAAAACAATGTAACAGTATATTAATAATAAAATAATTCCCTTATCACCTTCTGCTACAAAAATTTGTTTAAGAAAAAAGTCACTAGTGCAAAATAACAAAAAAGGAACAATGTAGCAAAAATATAAATACAACAATGTCAACAACACCACAAAAAATACTTTCCATTGCATGCAAATATTTGTGAAAAATAAAGTCAGTAATAAAGTAACAAAGTCAGTAGTGCAAAATAAGTAAACAAAAGCAAAAATGTAATAAATATAACAATATAAACAACACAACAAAAAAATACCTTCCATTGCACGCAAATATGTGTGAAAAATTAAGTCAGTAGTGCAAATCAGGTGTAGACTACAAGTGGCTCGTAACCGTTGGCTCTTTGCTCACAAAGCCCTCCAAGGAAGTATCCCTTGAGGTGTCTATGAAGATTCTCAGTCATCCAGGTCATGGTAAACTGTGGGTGGTAAAAAGTCCAGTTGCTCTCTTTTACCACCCACAGTATCCCTTGAGGTGCCCTTTTGGCTCTGTTCCCATGTTGCTAACAGATTTAAAGGTTTTTGTTCAGGAACAGTAACATGTTTACATTCTTCCCTTTTATTGCACTTCTTCTCTGAGTTATTAACTGTCCCGCCTTAGAGAAAATCCTTTCTGCAGGTACGGATGTTGCAATTACTCCCAGATGTTTTTTTGCAATCTTGCTCAGAGAGGGAAATGTAGGTTCATTCATTTTCCACCAAAGAAGTGGGTCTCCATCCCATGGAATTGGCTTCTCTTCCATGTACCGGCACATTTCAATAGTCGCATCAGTGCCAGCTGTGCGATGCTGCTGCAGTTCCAGGATTTGAGTGTCAAACTCTGTCCATATCCCGCCTTTTGCTGCAGCTGGGGATGGAGAAGCTCCTACAGGGTAGTGTGAGCTGTGAGGTAGTTGCAAGAGCCATTGCTGAGGCAGTGCTGGTGGCAGAGCTTGTGCTAGGTTGAGGATCTGATTCTGAATAGACTGAGGACTGGCTCAGTGACTGCATTTCAGCAACAAGTTTTATTTCAGCAACAAGTTTTTTTTTCCACCGTGTTAACATTTGCCATGTCCTGGAACCCAAAGTTTTTAAATCTTGTGTCTAGGTAGGTGCTGGTACTGAGACCATAGTGGGTTTCAATATTCCTGAAACAGTGCTGGCACTGTGCTGACAGCACAGCAGCTAGCTTGCTGCCTTGTGCCTCATGAGATGCAACTGATCTAAGAAGTAATGTTACCAGGGGGATCACCTTTGAAATTGACACGTGTTTTTCAGATGATATCTCCCTCGTGACTTCTTCAAATGGTCTCAAGGCATCAAGGTAGAGACGAACCATGGACCAATCCTCTTCACTCAAGCACAGTGAGCTCTTGCCAAGAAGGCAAAGTACGGTGGTCACTGCTTCCTTTTGCTCACAAAGTCTCTCAAACATGTAAAATACAGAGTTCCAGCGTGTTTCAACTGATTGGATCAGTTTGTGCTCTTGAAACTTCAGTTGTTTCTGTATTTCTTTGAGCTTCTCTGTTGCTTTTGTGCTGTGATGGAAAAAAGCTATAATAGCACTGCATCTGTGTTGGATGTCGAGAAGCTCAGGGAGGGTCTTAATGGAGTCTTTCACTACCAGATTAAGGGTGTGTGCAAAACAGGGATAATGTGCCCAACCTGCTCTGTGTACAGCAGCAACCACATTGGCAGCATTATCCGTGACCACAGCCTGAATTTTGGCAGTTATGCCCCATTCATCTGTGATTCTTTTTAATTCCGAGCAAATATTATCAGCACTGTGCTTTCCTGAGAAACTACTGGTTTCTAGCATATATGCTTGCATTTGCCAGTTTTCATCAATAATATGACAAGTGACAGTTAAATAAGCCTCTGTGGCTCTTGATGTCCACATATCAGTGGTCAATACAACACTGTCAGCAGCATCCAGACGTTTTCTTATTTTTGAGCGACACTCTTCATACATTGAAGGTATTTTCTCTCCCGTGAAAAATTTCCTACTTGGAATTCTGTAGCGGGGATCAAGTGTCTTGATTAAACTCTTAAAACCCTCCTGTTCAACCACAGAGAGGGGTTGTAGGTCCTTCACGATCATCTTGGCAATGCTCTTCGTGATATCTATGGCTCTTTGTGAATTATCTAGGTGACATAACAAAATGATTAAGATAATTAATTCTGTAACTAATCTGCATGTAGCCTAAATAGGAATACTATTTTTCCTTCAACAGTTAACACAAAAGGGTTTTTATATTCAGCCATATTCATATTTCAGTTTTGAGACATATATCTTTATATAAGTGTATATTTTTTAGTTTCAGTAAAACAACTAATTTTTTTTTCAACTGGCTGAATATATGATAATAGTTTAATTAGTCTGCTGAAATTGCATCTCTGATCACCAATTACGCTGTGAAAATATTATTTTATGCTGGAGATTACCTGGATATTCCTGAGTTTTGGGTTGAAGAGTCTCTTCCAGAGACCTCTGTCTCTGTGTCGGAGGTCTGGCCTGGGTTTGGGGATCTCCCGTCCTCAACTTTTTTTGCAGTTCAGTGTTCTCTCTGGGGTGAACTGCTTTAATATGTTTAAATAAATTGGTGGTGTTACCACAGTAGTGAATAACTTCACATCACATGTGGCATTGTCTTTGTCAACTGCAGTGAATAATGTCCACACACAACGCTTCTCTTTCTCTCCACCATCACGGCCTGCTCTCAGTCAGTGCTCTGACTCTCCGCTCTCCGACAAAGCAGTGAGGGGGAGGGGCAAGGTGTGAGCGGCAGAGAGAGAGAGGTGCGCTGTTTACACAGACAGATTTAGAGAGAAACTACGCTCGCATGAACTCTGTGAGTAAATTCGAGTAATTTACTGGACGTATTGAAGAGAAACTGCGATGAAAGTATCGATCTCATCACGCTAGTATCGATTCAATTCTGATACTCACCTTGGTATCGATATTATCGATACTTAGATCGATACACCCACCCCTACCGGGTGCTCCGGTTTCCCCCAAAGACTAATGGGGCTTTTCCACTACCAACGCGGCTGAGTTGGGCTGAGCCGTGTGGTGCTGAGTTGGGCTGTTGGGGTTGCATTTCGACTACAACCGTGCTGGCTGGAAGTGGGTGGACACATTGGGTGGAGTTAGCGAAAGTGGGTGGACGTCACGTGATGTCGTTAGGCGGCACAAACAGTGACATCAGTGACCTTTTAAGCGGTAGTCTCACGACCTGGATAGTAAACAATAAACATGGAGGACATGGAGTCGTTAGTGTTGCTGGTCTTGGTGCTGTGGCTTGTTGTCACCGACAACATCATCTAGTTTTCTGATCTTCTTCTTTTTTGTTGTAATTCTTCTTCTTCTGGGTTTACGGTGTTTACAGATCCCAGCGTGCTCACGGGGCGTGTGTGGGCATGTGAGGACACTCCTCCTCACCAATCAGTGCACAGGGGAGTGTCTCCTCATGCCCCTAGCCCCACTCGGCTCGGTTGGGCTCACTTCAGCCCCACTCCAAAACCGTGCGAGTTTTGGGTGCTGAGCAAGGCTGAAGTGAGCTCAGTCGTGCTGCTCTGAGGTAGTCGAAACGCGAGCCGTGTTGGGCTGAAGTGAGCTGAAAAAGGGTAGTGGAAAAGGCCCATAACAAAGGTCAGGTTAACTGGTGACTCTAAATTGACAGTAAATGTGAGTGTGAATGGTTGTCTGTGTCTATGTGTCAGCCCTGTGATGACCTGGCGACTTGTCCAGGGTGTACCCCGCCTTTTGCCCGTAGTCAGCTGGGATAGGCTCCAGCTTGCCTGCGACCCTGTAGAACAGGATAAAGCGTGTTGGGGTTCAACCCAGTCTGAAACGGTCAATCGGTCAACTTATTTCTCGGGACCCCCGCCCTCGTACCACGCAGACGTCTGGGACGGAACACCGCAAAAAAAACAGAGAACCAGAGATCGGTTTAACTGCTGTTTATTCACAGTATTCTTGCCAAAGATGAAAGATTACAAACACCTTTTATAACAAATCATAATCTCTCCAAACGGCTATTGTGTATGTCAAATGTGTGTGTGTGTGTGTTTGTATATGAGGGTGTGAGTAAGTGACATCATTTTGATATCTGTGTCTATGTGTGTGTGGTTGACTTGCGAGCAAGTGAGCAGCTTGATCTTGGGGCAGGTCAAATAATCATAACATACAGTCATACGAAACATAAAGAATATGTCTGGCAAAACAAAGAAATGCTACTTCACCAGAGAAAGGTCAAACAGGATTCAGGATTAAACTCATGAAGTCTTAACATTAGAATCATAAGATCTTAACAATCCTAGATTATATTCTGTAATTATAAAACTAACTTAAATCATTGAATGCATCTTAGATCTAACAATTAAATTTAAATCACTGCCATAGTATATGCAATAGTCCAAAAATATAAAGTCTTAACTCTTTGTTCAGCAATAAGGCTACCATTACATCCAACATTAAAGCGTGTGTGGGTCGATCTGACATCAAAACAGACCGTGGCGTCGTTCAGACATCTCTGATCAAAAATACACATTTCATATCAAACATAAACAAAATGTTCCCAAACAATGTCCAGCCGAGACAGAAGGTAAGTTTAACTGAACCGAAGTTAATCCTTAATTTTGTCACCATTTTAATAAATTACTGCCTTCTTGGTCAAGAATAATACTTATATAAACCTAACAAAGCGGCTAGAGATAATGAGATGAGAATGAGATAATTTTAAAGGAACAGTCCACCGTACTTCCATAATGAAATATGCTCTTATCTGAATTGAGACGAGTTGCTCCGTACCTCTCCGAGCTTTGCGCGACCTCCCAGTCAGTCAGACGCGCTGTCACTCCTGTTAGCAATGTAGCTAGGCTCAGTATGGCCAATGGTATTTTTTGGGGCTGTAGTTAGATGCGACCATACTCTTCCGCGTTTTTCCTGTTTACATAGGTTTATATGACCAGTGACATGAAACAAGTTCAGTTACACAAATTGAAACGTAGCGATTTTCTATGCTATGGAAAGTCCGCACTATAATGACAGGCATACTAACACCTTCTGCGCACTTCGGTAGCGCATTGATATCTGAGCTCCGTATCAATGTGCTGCCGAAGCGCGCAGAAGGTGTTAGTACGCCTGTCATTATAGTTGCCAGCTAAAACTCTATAGTTCAAAGAAGAAGCCGTATCTTTTTGAATGAACGAATGAATGAATGAATGAATGAATGAATGAATTTTTTATTTTGAACATGTATAAAAAATGTATGTAACTATTTGTACATACAAAAAAAGAAAATGAGAAATTGAAAAAAATAAATAAATAAAATAACATAAAGAGCAAAGACATTACAAAACACCGCACATTGTTCGAAAAAGGAGTGGGAAGAAGTACAATACTTTTTTAATTTCCCACCCCTTTTTAACTACCCCGAAATCCAAACTACATTAATACACTTATAAAAATATATTCCATATATACACTTCATGAATATCTATATAAATATATAATTACAAAAATAAGTATATACTACATACCATATATATACACTTCATAAATATCTATATAATATTTAATTACAAAAATAAATATATCCTACATACCATATATACACTTCATAAATATCCTATATAAATATATAATTACAAAAAATATATACTATATACCATATATACACTTCATAAATATCTATATAAATATATAATTACAAAAATAAATATCTACTACATACCTATCCCTGTAAATATGAAGATATAAACTATCCCCATAAATAAATATATACCATATATATATATGGTATATATTTATTTATGGGGATAGTTTATATCTTCATATTTACAGGGATAGGTATGTAGTAGATATTTATTTTTGTAATTATATATTTATATAGATATTTATACTAAGTTATATACTAAGTTCTAATATAACAATCAACCCTATTCTATTTATCCCTCATCATCCTCCGTTAACATACTTCCTCTTCTATATACTTGTTTAAAAATATTTTTTGTACCTTTTTTTAAACAGATTTATATTTGCACTTTGTTTTATTTCTGTCTCCAGTCTGTTCCATAAAGTCACCCCACAGCTCGATACGCACATGCTTTTCATATTTGTTCGAACCTTTGGTTTTTTTAAATTTAGGTCTCCCCTTAGATTATATCCCCCCTCTCTCTCACTAAACATTCCTATTTTTGGCAATAGATTATTTCTCACTTTGTACATTATTTGTGCTGTTCTGAATTTGACCAGATCCATAAATTTCAACATGTGTGATTTTATGAATATTGCTCTTTTCTGTATTGTACATATCGGCTGCAGAGTGGTTTTGTAGGTGTTTCCCCAGACTTCGACACAGTAAGTCAGATATGGCAAAAATAACGAGTAATATAGAGTATGCAAAGATTTGCAATCTTTGCAATATGTTTTGTTTTCCACAGAATTGCCGAGCACTTTGCCAGTTTCGCTCGTATGTATCCTACATGAGGTTTCCAGCAGACTTTATGATCCAAAATCAAACCAAGAAATTTAATTTCCTGTACCATTTCTATCTTAGTATTGTCTATTATCAATTCTACATCACAATCTATTTTGTGTCTCCCAAACAACATGATCTTTGTTTTGCTTAGATTTAATGATAATTTATTTTTGTCAAACCATAGTTTTAGTTTTATTTCAGTTGTGATTGTCTCCAAAGTCTGCTGCAAATTCTCACCGGAACAAAAAATATTGGTGTCGTCTGCAAAAAAAAAACAAATTTCAGGACTTGCGAAATTCTACATATGTCATTGATATATAATATGAATAATTTCGGACCTAATATTGACCCCTGTGTACCCCGCATGTAATGTTCATGAAATCAGATTTATGGTCACCTATCTGCACAAACTGTTGCCTGTTTCTTAGATAGCTCGACAGCCAGCTCCACCCAACTCCCCTAACACCACACTTTTCTAGTTTACTTAATAATATACTATGATCAATGGTATCGAATGTTTTTTTTAGGTCCACAAATACTCCAATTGCTATTTTTTTATTGTCTAAACAGTTTGTGATTTCCTCTATTAGTTCCATTAGTGCCATCGATGTTGATCTGTCCGTTCTGAATACATATTGACTGTCTGTAAGGAGGTTGTGTTTTTCAATGAATTTGTCCAGTCTATCTGAAAAAAGTTTTTCGAGTATTTTGGAGAATTGGGGCAGTAAAGAAACAGGCCTGTAGTTTGTGAAATGGTGTCTATCTCCGGTTTTAAACAATGGTATCACTTTTGCAATTTTCATTTTGTCTGGAAATGTACCTGATTTAAAAGATAAATTGCCGATGTGGGTGAGTGGTTTCACAATTCCCTCAATAACTGTCTTTACTGTTAACATGTCTATATCATTCCAGTCTGCAGAGGTTTTGTTTTTACATTTTCTTACAATTTGCATAATTTCTTCATCATCAGTTTCAGTTAGAAAAATTGTATTTGGATTTCTGTCCGCCATATCTTCTATGTCCCCACCTTGTGTTGTCTCGGGTTCCTTTATTTTTGCCGCTAAATCTGGTCCCACATTTACAAAGAATTGGTTAAAACCATTCACCACATCCTCCATATTATTTATGGTCTTATCTTTTTCAGTGTAATACTCCAGGTAATTTGTAGTTTTGGATCCATTTCTCACAATACCATTTAGTACAGTCCATATACCTTTAATATTGTTTTTATTTTTCTCCACTAATTTATTATAATAGTCTTTCTTACATATCCTCATAATATTAGTTAATTTATTTTTATATTTTTCCTCTGCCTCAATAGTTCGATGCTTTAAGAATTGTCTGTATAATATACTTTTCTTTTTGCAGGCATTTTGTAGCCCTTTGGTGACCCACGGACTATTTGTATATTTATGTATATTACTGTATTTCTTTATAGGACAATTTTTATTATATAGTTCATTGAATATTATTAAAAATTCCTCATATGCTTTATCAACATCTTTTTCTTTATAAACTACATTCCAGTCCTGTATCATTGTCATTTTTTAGTGCAATCATGGTTTCTTCAGTTTTCACTCTTATATATTTATAATTTTTAGTATCCTTTTTCTTGCTATAATTACAGTAATATACATTAAAAATAGGTAGGTGGTCACTGATGTCTGTTAATAGTAGTCCACTCTCTATATTATTTTCCAGGTTATTAGTAAATATATTATCTATTAAAGTGGTGCTGTGAGAAGTGATCCTGCTTGGTCTGGTAATAGTTGGATACAGTCCCATACTGAACATTGAGTTAATGAACTCTTCTGTCATTTTATGTTTCTTATGATTTAATAGGTCGATGTTAAAATCACCACAGATGTACATGACCTTCTGTGTTGATTTTATAAACATACTTTCCATCCAATCTATAAAAACTTCTATGCTTGATCCAGGAGATCTGTATATACAGCTCACCGTTATATTTTTCATTTTTTCACAACATATTTCTACTGTAATACACTCCATCCAATCATCAACAGCTACCGTCATTTTATTATTAATTTTATATTCCAAACTATTATCAACATATATTGCCACTCCCCTCCTCTTTTGTTCTTTCTGTTGATATAATTAAGTTCATACCCA
Source organism: Neoarius graeffei (assembly GCF_027579695.1). Classification (NCBI taxonomy): domain Eukaryota; kingdom Metazoa; phylum Chordata; class Actinopteri; order Siluriformes; family Ariidae; genus Neoarius; species Neoarius graeffei. The sequence continues at coordinate 23,328,896 of NC_083572.1, forward strand.
TTTAGCTCAAAATCTACTCCCATCTCATCATTGATCCAAGTTTCTGATATGGCTATTATATTGAATGGAGTATTGAACTGACTGAGATATTCCTTCATTTTATGGAAATTGGCATACAGACTTCTGGTATTGAAATTAATAATTGATATCTTATTTCCTTCTCTGATCGTTGCATTGTATTGATTTTCAGTGTAATACCGGCAGCTGATATTGATGTTGCTGAAAAGATTATTTTCCGGCTCAATATTATTTTCCATATCTTGTGTTTTATGCTCAGTATAAAGGAAAGTGTCCAGTTCTTGTGTCCAGTGTCCAGTCCTTGTGTCATGATTGTAAGTTGCTTTGATTGGCTCCCTCAGAATTTGTTCAGTTCCCCAATATCTCGGATGACCAGGATCTTGGCCTCTTCTGGAGATCCCTTCAGCTTTATGAATATCTTGCAGTTTTGTGTCCAAGTATTTTGGATTTTCCCCTGTTTCCTCAGGAGTCTCGCCTTTCTTGCAATGTCTGCATTTTTTTGGTTAAGTGCTCATTTAAAAAAACATCTGAGCCTTTCAGTTTCCTCCCTTGCTTTAACAGTTGCATTTTATACTTTCTGTTGGCAAATCTTATTATTATAGCCGGTTTATCTTTGTTGCTTCTCCGTGGGAGAGGGTGACATGCTTCAATGCTAGTACTTTTTACCTCTATCCCTTTGGAGTGCAGGAATGCTAACACCTGTTGCTCCACAGAGTTAGCATCCTCCTCATTCTGCTCCTCTCCATCTCCTCTCGCCACTGCTCCAGCATATGTCCGGGGTTTAATCTGCAGTCCGGTCACAATGATGTTATTTATCTGGGTGTATTGCTCCAGATCCTCCACTCGGTTCTCGAGAAAGGCGATCCTCTTTGCTTTCTCCGTGTTCTGCAGCCGCAGAACTTTGACCTCTTCCACCAGGTCCAGGATGGTCTTCTGCTGCATCCTGACAGCTGAGATTTCCTCACCCAGAAAGTTGAGGGATTTTTTGATGTCATCAATCTCCTCGGCCATAGGAGCTCTCTTCGGGGGCATTGCGTTTGTTGTTGTTATGCAGCCCACAGGTAGCTCTCGGCCCGCTCTCGCGCAACCTCTCGGCCCGCTCTCGCGCAACCTCTCAACCCGCTAAACATGATCCAGAAGTGCAGACGTCTTCTCTGGGCCAAGGCTCATTTAAAATGGACTGTGGCAAAGTGGAAAACTGTTCTGTGGTCAGACGAATCAAAATTTGAAGTTCTTTATGGAAATCAGGGACGCCGTGTCATTCGGACTAAAGAGGAGAAGGACGACCCAAGTTGTCATCAGCGCTCAGTTCAGAAGCCTGCATCTCTGATGGTATGGGGTTGTATTAGTGTGTGTGGCATGGGCAGCTTACACATCTGGAAAGACACCAATGCTGAAAGGTATATCCAGGTTCTAGAGCAGGGGTGGGCAAACTTTTTGGCTCAGGGGCCACATTGACTTTTGAAATTTGCCAGGCGGGCCGGGCCAACACCAAATTCATACATATCGAACATAAACCGGAAAAGCTTTAGTGTTATTGTAATTTATTGTAAGGCCTTCACTGACAGAGACCCAAATGCAGATCAGATTGACATTTATTTTAGTTCTCAGTCAACAAAGGCAGAGCAGAAAAATGCTTGCAGTTCAATAGATTGGCACTGGATCCATCCAGAAAAGTAATACACACACACACACACACACACACACACACACACACACACACACACACACACGTGACAGTAAGAAAAGTAGCACACTTAATTCTTAAATTACATCTTTGAGCTGCCAGGATGAGTAGGATGCCAGTATATTTGTATATTTGTATCATTTTATACATAGAACTAAATTGCATATCATTAAATTGAACTAAATTACATATCAGTACATATCATTTTTGTACATTTCACTGAACTCATAGATTTACACCTGAGTGTTTTTTTTTTTTTTTAACCATCCACTTCCAGCCTGCCAGTACAACCAACCACTATTAGTAGGAGAGGTACCACACCATTCCAAAATGTTTGCAGTTCAACAGTTTGGGTACCACACCATGCCAACATGTTTGCAGTTCAACAGTTTGGGTACCACACCATGCCAACATGTTTGCAGTTCAACAGTTTGGGTACCACACCATGCCAACATGTTTGCAGTTCAGTGGTTTGGCACTGGATCCATCCAGCCCACAAAATCAAACAAAACAGCTCAAGAAAGCAAAAAAACTCCAAACTGGTTTTCAGGTTCAAAATCACTCACTGAAATATTTCCAGTCCTCAAAAAATCAAAACACAGGTTCCAAACAGGTTTTCATATTCCAAAAGGCCACTCATAGATCAGAATAACCTCCACAGGCAAAAGTCCAGGAACAGATATAAGCAGAAGCAAGGTCAGCTGCTCATAATACACCTATAATAGCAGACAGGGACATAAATGAGGGGCGGAGCAGACACCCAAAAGCACATGGTACTTAAAAACAAACACCAGCACTACAGCAGCCACCCACGACAACCAAAATTACTAAGAGTTATACTTTTTATATTATTATGTCTGTAAACATGTGACTACCATCTTATTACAGCTCCAACATAGTTTTAAAAAGAGAAAGTGTTAATACTCACATTCACTCCGCAACCGCTGAGCTGTATTTGTCCGTGCTTGCGCTGACTGGTTGTTAGCATAATTAGCATGCTTGGAGGAAAAGTGCCGTTTGATGTTATATTCCTTTAAAACTGCAACGGTTTCTTTGCAAATAAGGCATACAGCCTTTGATCGGACTTCAGCAAAAAAATATTTAGTTGTACATTCTTTATTGAACACCCTGCACTCACTGTCCACTTTTCTTTTTTTAGGACCACTCACTGTAAAGTTTTATCCTGTGTTCTCGAGATCATCAGTGGCACGGGCGCCAGAATGACTTCCATGGCACGTGCTGCACCACTCTGCAAATGTAATCTCGCGTGAATACGACTGACTGGAAAGACGGATCTCTAGAACACCTGTCTACGTGATAACACTGACGCTTATAGATCTGCTCAATCGTGTTTATATGATTGTCTTCCGCGGGCCGGATTAAAAACGCCAACAGGCCGGATGTGGCCCGCAGGCCGTAGTTTGCCCACCTCTGTTCTCGAGCAACATATGGTCCCATCCAGACAACATCTCTTTCAGGGAAGACCTTGCATTTCCCAACATGACCAGAAAACATTTGGCGCATCATAAAACGGAAGATACGACAAAAAAGACCTAAGACAGTTGAGCAACTAGAATCCTACATTAGACAAGAATGGGTTAACATTCCTATCCCTAAACTTGAGCAACTTGTCTCCTCAGTCCCCAGACATTTACAGACTGTTGTAAAGAGAAAAGGGGATGTCTCACAGTGGTAAACATGGCCTTGTCCCAACTTTTTTGAGATGTGCTGTTGTCATGAAATTAAAAATAACCTAATTTTTCTCTTTAAATGATACATTTTCTCAGTTTAAACATTTGATATGTCATCTATGTTCTATTCTGAATAAAATATGGAATTTTGAAACTTCCACATCATTGCATTCCATTTTTATTTACAATTTGTACTTTGTCCCAACTTTTTTGGAATCGGGGTTGTAATTATATTTTACAATGACACCATGAACATGGAGGGTTATCCTTGCCCAATTTTCAATATTATTATTGGGTAGCCAATATGCATGCTATGTTATATTGGAGCCCTGTGATGACCTGGCGACTTGTCCAGGGTGTACCCCGCCTTTCTCCCGTAGTCAGCTAGGATAGGCTCCAGCTTGCCTGCGACCCTGTAGAACAGGATAAAGCGGCTAGAGATAATGAGATGAGATGTTATATTGGCTTAATCTATCATATGATAGTGACCCAAAATGGTTACAGTTAAAGAACTTGTCATGTGGGCCTGCCTCCCTACACGCTTTACTGTGCTCCAAGCTCCCACCACTCAGGCACTCTATGAACCCAGTGGTTATGCATTCCTTGAAGATCTGGGCACAGTTTAGACGAGCATTCTCACTCAACAGTCTCTCATTTAATGCCCCTATAGCAAGAAACAGTATGTTTAAACCCTCTAGTACAGATGGATCTTTCAGTGCTTGGACCAAGAATGGTCTGGTCACATTAAAGGACTTGTATGTTGTTGATAGTTTTGCATCATTTGAGCAGCTGAGATCTAAATTCAAAATCCCTAACTCTTATTTTTTTCAAATACTTGCAACTTCGCAGCTTTGTATCATCAAATTCAGCTAATTTTCCATCATTACCATCCAGTACTCTCCTTGAATTGGTTGTAGAGCTCAGTTCCAACTCTAAAAAGAGTATTGGAAAAATCTACACCTTACTCAACTTACAATTTAGAATCCCTGACACATTTAAAAAGACAATGGGAGGAAGAATTAGATACAGAACTTTCTGAAGACATATGGCAATCAACGTTAGATAAGATACACTCATCCTCAATTTGTTTAAAACAAAGTAATACAATTCAACATTGTGCACAGATTGCATTGGTCTAAAGCAAGATTGGCCAAATTTGCACCAAATTTCAACCCTAACTACGATTGCTGTGGAACAACACCAGCCACTTTATCACATATGTTTTGGCTCTGCCCAAAATTAACAGGCAAGCTATATTTAATTTTTTTTCCGATATGCTAAGAACATTCATAGAGCCCCATGCCATAATAACAATATTTGGCACAGTACTGCGGGATCTCTGTCTCAACAAAAGTGGCAAGCATATAATAGCTTTTGCTACACTCCTGGCCAGGAGACTTGTCCTGCTCAAATGGAAAGATCGATCCCCTCCAACTTTCCATATGTAGATTAGAGATTTTATGGATCATCTGACCCTAGAGAAAATTCGTTATGCTACAAGTGGTTGTGCTCTTAAATTTTACACCACCTGGCAACCAGTTCTGGATCAGGTAGAAAAGATGGATGCTTCAAACATATTCAATTTATAGATGCACTGTAAACCCCCCTTTCTTAATTATTATTTTTTCTTTTTTGTGAACTCATTTGTGGTTCTTTTTGTGTCTTCTACAAATTGTTTATCATACTTAATATGATATGTAATGTTTTACATTTAGGATGGTGCAAAGGGGTAGGGTTGTGTGTTGAAGCCTGTTAGACTATATTAAAAATTGTATTTTGTATAACCTAAAAATTAATAAAAATACCTTGAACAACAACAAAAAGGATAAACTTCATATCTTCGCATGACCATCCTCTATATATATGGTAATTATAGGTTACATGCTTTAATTCCTAACAAATCCCAAATTCACCAGTGTACATACACCATAGAATGGAGGTGGACTGCAAAGTAGAAAATAAAAGTTTTTGTTGACAAAATAACTGCACATCCCTTGCTGCAGTGTCCAGCTCCATGGCGCCAAAAGAAGTCGGTTACTCAAAGGGGCAACATCTAACTTCTGATGTAATCTAAAACCTGATTGGTTGAAATTAATTTATGGGAATACAAACTGTCCCAAATCTCCCCATCCTAAGTCTCCTCACTCTCCCATACCTGTTAACCAGTACTTTTTTAGTATCACTTCTGTCAAGGTCATGTAGTGGTTAGCACTGTCGCCTCACAGCAAGAAGGTTCTGGGTTCGAGCCCAGTGGCCGACAGGGGCCTTTCTGTGCGAGTTTGCATGTTCTCCCTGTGTCTGCGTGGGTTTCCTCTGGGTGCTCTGGTTTCCCCCACAGTCCAAAGACATGCAGGTTAGGCTAATTGGTGGCTCTAAATTGACTGTAGGTGTGAATATACTCATATTCACACCTACAGTCAATTTAGAGCCACCAATTAGCCTGACCTGCATGAATGGTTGTTTGTCTCTATGTGTCAGCACTGCGATGATCTGGCGACTTATCCAGGGTGTACCCCGCCTCTTGCCCATAGTCACCTGGGATAGGTTCCAGCTTGCCCGCGACCCTGCACAGGATAAGTGGTGACAGATAATGGATGAACTTCTGTCAAGGTTCCGAGCAAGCTGAATCAATACCAAAAGGTGACGTGATAACACTGCGGACATCCGATTGGTCAGAGAGAATCATATTCACTGCTTCATCATTGAGCAAGACAGGACATCCTGAACAAATGCTCCATTTTTACAATAGTGTTTTAAAATACTTCACTGATTGTGTTTTCACAACTCACATGCATGTTTGTGTACGCACACGAAATACTGTCATGCCACAATTTGTGACATTTCTAACATTTTGTTAAACAAACAAAAAAAGGTGTAAAAAAAAGTTACATCCAAACTATCAGTTTACAAGCAGCAAAAAAACAACAAAAAAACCCTGCACTATATACTGTATGTCAAAATAGTGCAATGATTAAAGAAGGCTTTATTCCAAGAATACAGGTACACATCCCTTATTCAGCATATTTTATTTGGGGAAATTTTGCTGCAGGTACTTTAAAATTAGTCATCCTGTAGTGATATTTTGCCTAACCTTCTGTTGGTTTAAAAAAAATTGCATAATGTAATGTGTGGATTGACCGAGGTTTTGTAAGAAATCAAGCATCATGTGTGGTGATTTTATATACTTAATGTAACCATGCACACATGCCATGACATCATACAAGCAATAATTTGGTTTATGATGATTGTATTTTGAGTCAAAGCCAGTCATGCTGATTTTCAGTAAAGAGCAAATGAAGTTGATTTGATTAAAAGTAATAATGATTTATGAATGATCATAATTACAGTAAATACAGTGGTGCTTGAAAGTTTGTGAACCCTTTAGAATTTTCTATATTTCTGCATAAATATGACCTAAAACATCATCAGATTTTCACACAAGTCCTAAAAGTAGATAACGAGAACCCAGTTAAACAAATGAGACAAAAATATTATACTTGGTCATTTATTTATTGAGGAAAATGATCCAATCTTACATGATTGTGAGTGGCAAAAGTATGTGACCCTTTGCTTTCAGTATCTGGTGTGACCCCCTTGTGCAGCAATAACTGCAACTAAACATTTGCGGTAACTGTTGATCAGTCCTGCACACTGGCTTGGAGGAATTTTAGCCCGTTCCTCCGTACAGAACAGCTTCAACTCTGGGATGTTGGTGGGTTTCCTCACATGAACTGCTCGCTTCAGGTCCTTCCACAACATTTCCATTCGATTAAGGTCAGGACCTTTGACTTGGCCATTCCAAAACATTAACTTTATTCTTCTTTAACCATTCTTTGGTAGAACGACTTGTGTGCTTAGGGTCGTTGTCTTGCTGCATGAACCACCTTCTCTTGAGGCTACGTTTACACTAGACCGTATCTGTCTCGTTTTCTTCGCGGACGCACTGTCCGTTTACATTAACCCCCCTGAAAAAGCGGGGAAACGGGAATCCGCCAGCGTCCACGTATTCAATCTAGATCGTATCAGCTCCGGTGCTGTGTAAACATTGAGAATACGCGAATACGCTGTGCTGAGCTCTAGCTGGCGTCTCATTGGACAACGTCACTGTGACATCCACCTTCCTGATTCGCTGGCGTTGGTCATGTGACGCGACTGCTGAAAAACGGCGCAGACTTCCGCCTTGTATCACCTTTCATTAAAGAGTATAAAAGTATGAAAATACTGCAAATACTGATGCAAATACTGCCCATTGTGTAGTTATGATTGTCTTTAGGCTTGCCATCCTTCCACTTGCAAGTAATAAGTGATCTGCGCTGGGATCTCACACACAGCGGCTCAGTCCCGAATCGTGGCTTGTTCACTTCACTCGCGCGCTCTGTGAGCTGCGCAGGGCCGGAGTGCGCACCCTCCAGAGGGCACTCGCTGTTCAGGGCGGAGTGATTTGGAGCGCAGGATGCCTGCGGAGCCGAGCGTATCCGCGTATTGGTGTTGCTGTGTGCACGGCTAACGGTTTTAGTGTCAACGCGAATCGTTTTAAGAACGTTAATCTGATGATCCGCTGATTCGACGTAATGTAAACGTAGCCTGAGATTCAGTTCATGGACAGATGTCCTGACATTTTCCTTTAGAATTCGCTGGTATAATTCAGAATTCATTGTTCCATCAACGATGGCAAGCCGTCCTGGCCCAGATGCAGCAAAACAGGCCCAAACCATGATACTACCACCACCATGTTTCACAGATGGGATAAGGTTCTTATGCTGGAATGCAGCGTTTTCCTTTCTCCAAACATAACGCTTCTCATTTAAACCAAAAAGTTCTATTTTGGTCTCATTCGTCCACAAAACATTTTTCCAATAGCCTTCTGGCTTGTCCACGTGATCTTTTGCAAACTGCAGAGGAGCAGCAATGTTCTTTTTGGAGAGCAGTGGCTTTCTCCTTGCAACCCTGCCATGCACACCATTGTTGTTAAGTGTTCTCCTGATGGTGGACTCATGAACATTAACATTAGTTAATGTGAGAAAGGCCTTCAGTTGCTTAGAAGTTACCCTGGGGTCCTTTGTGACCTCGCCGACTATTACATGCCTTGCTCTTGGAGTGATCTTTGTTGATCCACCACTCCTGGGGAGGGTAACAATGGTCTTGAATTTCCTCCATTTGTACACAATCTGTCTGACTGTGGATTGGTGGAGTCCAAACACTTTAGAGATGGTTTTGTAACCATCAACAACACTTTTTCTGAGGGCCTCAGAAATCTCCTTTGTTCGTGCCATGATACACTTCCACAAACGTGTGTTGTGAAGATCAGACTTTGATAGATCCCTGTTCTTTAAATAAAACAGGGTGCCCACTCACACCTGATTGTCATCCCATTGATTGAAAACACCTGACTCAAATTTCACCTTCAAATTAACTGCTAATCCTAGAGGATTACATCACATACTTTTGCCACTCACAGATATGCAATATTGGATCATTTTCCTCAATAAATAAATGACCAAGTATAATATTTTTGTCTCATTTGTTTAACTGGGTTCTCCTTATCTACTTTTAGGAGTTGTGTGAAAATCTGATGATGTTTTAGGTCATATTTATGCAGAAATATAGAAAATTCTAAAGGGTTCACAAACTTTCAAGCACCAATGTAAGTAAAATACACTAAAGACATTGATATTGCTTATACTGAAAGGTTGTTTTCTACTAAATCACAGGCCTATTCAAAAAGTGTATTATTCTAATTCCAGTGCCTGCAGCATTGTCCTATGTTGTAATGAGTGAGCCAAGGCCATGTTGAATTAAGCAGTTGTTCATTCCGGAGTGTTTTGCATGCTAACGTAATACATTTTATCAAGTTATACTGAATTGGGTATTGTTACAACACACACTGCAATGTGCGTCATTTTTTTTTCATCCTCTGTTGTGGTAGACTGGCCAAGGCCACGATTGTACACTATCAAGTGTTGTGCTTGTTTGGACCTGCAGCTTGTATTTAATCTTCAAGCTGATTTGACTCCAGTCATTTTGAATCATGTATTGTACACTCTGAATACTGTGTTGTTCACGATGCATCACTTCTTGTGATTCTTCCTGAATTGACCATTCATACTGGAAAATTTGGCTCAGTTTATACAAAATATGAGAAGTGTGAGATGTACTGCCCAGTAGAAAATGTGGTATGACATGATGGTAACTAATGAGAATTTGTATACACTTTTTTTTTAAACTGTATAAAATGAGAATTTTGTGATTTTGCTTGGGAGAGTTTAAGTTTTGAGAGTTTCCATGACATATTTGGTGACCCCGACACGATTCAGAAAGAAGCCTCTCACCTGACTACACTTGGATGTCTGAACTGCACTACACAAACAGTGGTTGCAAAATAAATAAATAAATAAAATAATTAAATTTTTTTTTTTGGCTACCAATTTGATTTATAAAGTTTGTGCAGTTGTGGTTTTGGCTCTAAATCATGGTGGCAAGAGAACTACATTCTCCAAATTTGAACAACTTAGTAAAAGTGGAAACATTTTTTAAATGCAGTAATTGAGATTGAAAGGGAAGTTGGCACAGGTGGGTTTTTTTTTTTGTGGTTGTTGTTGTTAATTGTCATGTTTTACTGGTTGAATTTCCCTGAAAATCCCTAGTCTTAACAAGGAGTTGCAGAAAAGTTGTTCATGAGGAAAAGCCTGTAAGGAAGACAGGTTGCACGTAAAGCACCCTGCGGTACTGCTTTATTTTGGGATAAATAAAGGGCTGCATGGGTGGGTCACATTATGAGAACATGTCGTGAATACTGCAGTTTTTGTGTTCCTGCGGATACCACTTTTGAGCTAAAAATTGGCTCAGGTATTGCTTATTTTTAGTGTATGGTACCTATGAAATGCTACTTTGTGCTTAAAAGGTCTGAATGGGCAGGTGTGTCTGTCTAAATTGGTAAAGCGCTGAATTCTATTGTCTTTGTACTGTGGGTGAGAAGAGAAGGCACCGGTCTCTGTGTGCACGCATGCTGCAGCTGTCTTCATGTGGGTGGGTGTGAAGCATGTGTGTGTGAAGCATTGTCAAGGTGATTGTCAAGCATTGTCAAGCTTGAGCAGGAGAGAGTGTGTGTGTGTGTGTGTGTGTGTGTGTGTGTGTGTGTGTGTGTGTGTGTGTGTGAAGTCTCAATTTTTTTTTTGTCTCTGTAGGGTTGTGGAATTGTGGATTACTGAGTAAAAGAGGAATTAGTATATGGAAGAATTACAGGTAGCAAGGGTTTTAAAAGAGACCCAAGGTATAAGAACAGATTTTTGGTAAGAGTTAAAATACAAAGATATCTTAGGAAGAAGATATTTGACAGCAGCAAAGAAAGGTACACTGTAGAGAGCTTTAAAATAAGTTGATTGTGCTTTTAGGGAGACTTTGGATGGCGGGGGAGAAAAAAATCATCACACTTAAAAGGTGTATTAGAAGATTTGATTTACCCTGAGTAAATCCAGTGCTTTAAGTGGGAAAAAATAAGTGCCAGTACTCACATTATTCGACTGTTGCCAGGTAAATTACGCGGTGGGTGACAGTAACAGCAGACCAAGTAATATTTAAATAATTTTTACATTTTACAAATATTTTTACAAAATAAGTTTTTTTATTAAGCTTTCACATTTCCAGATAATTTATGTTTATCTTGTTCAATAACAAAATTACCATTGATGTCTGTCTGTCGTTCTTTGTCATCATATTCACCCGGTCCGTCAGTAGTCCGCGCTCTCTTTTGGCCCTTTTGAATCCACGCCAACATTCGCGATGTATGGTAGGTTAATTTGCTAAATTAAACTAAATTACCTCAGACCAACCGCAGAACCAGAGACTACCACAATGACCGCCCAGTAACTCAAACTCGCGCTAATGTTCAGCAGCACTCAACGTTCGCGAGACCTAGCGACACTTCAATATCCCTCCTCCTCTCGTCTCCTCCATCCTCCTCCGCTGTCAAACACACAGACTGTATACGGTCTATGGCAGCCCTATGGTCAAACACGGTGCCGGAGGGCAGAGGACACGATTGGAGGAGAGATATTGATATGCGTAAGCATACAGAAAGAGTATGATCACAAATCGCAAGGAGAGAAATAGAACTTTCTAGACAGAGTACGATAAGCTCATGAGAAGTGCCGGTACGCCGTAAAAAGTCCCGGTACGCTAGGGGCTAAAATTGAAAAGTGCCGGTACTCCGTACCGGTGCGTACCAGCCCACTTAAAGCACTGGGTAAATCACTGGTAAATTCCTTATATCTCCCCGAGGGCTAAATAGCCCTCGGGGAGATACAGGGATTCCAACATGGTGAAGGTATTCACGGGAGGAAGTTAAATAATCCGGGGTAGAGATTTCTGTCGTGCTGAGGAGAGTTTCGTGGCTGGCAGATAAGACAGCAGAAGTTGAGGAGAAATATGTAAAATAGGCCCGACGCTGAGAAAAACTAAAGCTAGAAGGACCTGATTGTTTAACAAGAGAACAATTGAGAATACAGGGAGTGGCCGATACCCCATTGCAGATAGTTTGTTTGAGAAATCTTAGAGTAAATCCAGTGAAGATCTCAACATCTAAGAAAGGGGGAGAGAACTTTTTGAAGTTGAAGAAAGTCAGAAAGATACTGAAGAAAGATGAAGAGAAAATTCAAGAAAAAAAAGACATATTTGAGAAAGACAGTGCCCCACCCCTTGAGGAAGGTATAAGGACACAGCCCAATAGGGAGGGAGCACCACCTCCATATTTAGAGAGTCAGTTTTCAGAAGGACAGTATCCTGTGGTCCACATGTGGCTGGTGAGAGGTGGTCTCCACAAGGGACCGGAGTGGTTCGAGATGTTATTTTTTCACCTCCGGCCCCAGCTCCGCCTTCTCCGGGACTACCGACGCCAACGCCACGGGGACCCCCTCATTCCAGCGTTTTAAAAGGTTGAGGTGGTAAATTTGTAATGCCCCACCCCTATCCATTCGTCTCACCTCATAGTCAACGTCCCTGACTCGCTGTGTGACCTTGAAGGGCCCTTGCCACTTGGCGATTAATTTAGAACTCGACGTGGCAATACTCTCTAAGGTGTGTGCCCGTCATACAGTCGGGTTTGACGTTCTTGTGTTTGTCGCAAATTCTCGTGGGTTAAGTGCGTGAGGGTGTGGAGTTTTGCATGCAAGTCAAGAATGTACTGAATTTCATTTTTGCTAGGCAAAGGTCCCTCCCAATTTTCTTGCAGCACATCCAAAATGCCACGCAGCTTACATATCTGTTTAGTCAAGCCTTTCGTTAATGGTGCTTATGAGGTAAAGGTGTAGATCTGGAGGGTCCTCAGACATAGTGTTTTGGTAAACTGGGATGTATGGATGCTGTCAGTCCCCCACTCACTTGCATTTTTGCACAATTGTATTTAACAATTGTAACTCCAGTCCGTACCTTCACATCTCGCTATGCCAGTAATACTCAGGTGCTACTTCGAGTTCCTCATTGGCATGGAATCCAGTTAAAAAAAACACCATGTCGTAGCAAGCACTCGCGCGGATAGGCAACCCAATCAGAGGGGACACAAGGAGGAGAGGTATTTTACTGGTCATAGAACTATCACGTAACAGGTGAATTCAAGAACACACACACGCCCGTGCACACATTCATTGCGCAGTGCGCAAGGGCACTTATTTCTGAAAATTACGTCCAAAAGCAGTGTTTTTGAGGGTGCTGAGCTAGGGGGTGCTGAGCTCATTTTTGGGGGTGCTTGAGCACCCCCAAAAACAGGCTAAACACGCCCCTGCTTAGAGTAACCTACTTCCTTTGGAGCCACATAGCTGGACATTGCAACAAGGTATTTTGTCCACCAAAACTTGTATTTTCTACTTCACAGTCCACCTCCATTCAATGGTGTAATGTATACTGATGAATTTGGGATTTGTTAGGAATGAAAGCATGTGGCCTAGAGTTACCATATATTTAACAGTTATTCCACAAAATTGAGTTGGATGTGAGCCAACAAGCACTGAATGGAATTGAGTGGAATAATTGTTTTATTCTTACCGCATTCACTGGATTTTGAGAAAGAGCCTTTTTTTGTGGCAAATTCAAGAAATAAAAACTATACAAAATGCTGACAAAATCATTTCTGCTTAGAATGTAAACAAACTGGTGAAATGAGAGTAGCAATTTGCGAAAAATGTTATAATTCTTGCAAAATAAAAAAAGATACATTATCAAATACTTTCATTCCATATTTTGTTGCTTTTTTGTATTTTTTGATGTTTTGTTTTCAAAGAGTTTTTATTTCATCCTCTGTTGAAATTGTTGGTTCAGCAACAAGCTCTGCCATTTTTTTGTTTTTCTCTACAAAAAGTACATCGGCCTACATGTTTTGTTTTATTTATCAGAATTTGTAACGTATGAACATACAATGCTGGTACAGCTATAGAAAAATGTGTCAGTTTACCAAAAACCTGACGAGACAAAACCGCACCATTCTCAAGAAGGAATTAAATAAGTTTAATTCTCATGTAGGTACACACCCACATTTTTAACAAAAATTTTAAACAAGTTTATATTTTCAAACCACAAGACAAAACATGTGACTTGACTTGAACTGTCCCCAACTCTCCCCATCTGACCATTTTTTTTTTTTTTGGGGGGGGGAATCCTTAAATCCCCCCCCAATAAATAAATAAATAGGTTTAATAAATAATACTGTTTATTGTATGGACATGAGTGTTTTTCATATGAACTACATCCAGGATGTTGAGTAGCATGTTTTCTATTATATCCCTCATCAAAAATTTTCCCGTGCATGGTTTGGCAAAGGATGGCTCGCATGACAAAATAATTCCACCATGGATTAAGCAGTGGATTTTGTGATGTCCAAAATTAAAATGGATATGGTGCGAGTCAGTTATGGTATATCTATGTTGGAAAAATATATTCACCACTCAAAGATAAACTTGATATCTTTGTGCCACCGTGTAATATCCTCTATTTATTCTATCCACATTCACTGGATATGAGCAATCACATACTCTGATTGGCTACTCCACTACTGGGATATCAGCTCTGTCCATGAACTGTATCTCAAGAGAAGGAGAGTCATGCAGCAAGACAATGACCCCAAGCACACAAGTCGTTCTACCAAAGAATGGCTAAAGAAGAATAAAGTTAATCTTTTAGAATGGCCAAGTCCATTCTAAAAGATGGACCTTAATCCAATCAAAACGTTGTGGAAGGACCTGAAGTGAGCAGTTCATGTGAGGAAACCCACCGACATCCCAGAGTTGAAGCTGGTCTGTACAGAGGAATGGGCTAAAATTCCTCCAAGCTGGTGTGCAGGATTGCCCAACAGTTACCAGAAACGTTTAGTTGCAGTTATTGCTGCACAAGGGGGTCACACCAAATACTGAAAGCAAAGGTTCATGTACTTTTGCCACTCACAGATAGGTAATATTGGATCATTTTACTCAATAAATAAATTACCAAGTATAATATTTTTGTCTCATTTGTTTAACTGGGTTCTCTTCATCTACTTTTAGGACTTGTGTGAAAATCTGATGTTGTTTTAGGTCATATTTATGCAGAAATATAGAAAATTCGGAGGGGCACTAGCGAGCCGCAATGGAGTAAGACGCACTTTTGTGAGCTCCTGCAGAATCTTGACTGTTAACATACATTATATGACATCTACTCTCGAAAATATAAACTAAATAATAATAATAACAATAATAAGTTCAATTTATATAGCACCTTTCACAAACCCAAGGACGCTTTACCACCAAAAAAAAAAAAAAACTAGGAAGAATAGCGTGAGGTAAAGAGAAGTTTTCAAGTTAGTTTTGAAGGAAGAGAGAGTGGAACAGTCACGAAGCGATTGTGGTAACGAGTTCCAAAGTTTAGGAGCAGCAACACTAAATGATCTGCCACCCATAGATGCCAGCTTAAAACGTGGAACAGTCAGAAGTCCACAGACAGAAGATCTGAGGGAGCGGGAGGGACAGTACAAATGAATTAGCTCACAGAGATAGGAAGGAGCGAAACCATGAAGAGCTTTATAGGTTAAAAGCAAGATTTTGTATTTGATCCGAGAGATAACTGGCAACCAGTGCAGTTGCTGTAAAACAGGAGTGATGTGAGCAGTGCGCTTGGTGAGTGTGAGGACTCTTGCTGCTGAGTTTTGGATGTACTGCAGGCGATTGAGCAATGTGGCAGGGAGACCATAAAAGAGAGAATTGCAATAGTCAAGACGAGAAAAAATAAATGCATTGACCAACATATTGGCATCAGTTTCCAAGAGAAAAGGGCGGAGACATGCAATATTGCGGAGGTGAAAGAAAGCATTCTTAGTAATTAGTTTAAGATGGGGTTCAAACGTAAGGGTGGAGTCAAAGATAACTCCAAGGTTTTTTATAACTTGGGAAGGATGAAAAGACACACCATCAACATCAATAGTAAAACTGGAGAAATTCTGAACCTGTCTTTTGGTACCTACTAATAGAACCTCCGTTTTGTCAGCATTAAGTTTAAGGCAGTTCTTATGCAGCCATTGCTTAAGGTCAGTGATGCAAGTCCTTAGCAGCTGAACAGAGGCTATGGAAGGGGTGATAGTGATGTAGATTTGAATATCATCAGCATAACAATGAAAGTTAAGGCCATGATTACGAATAATCTGGCCTATAGGAGAAACATATAATATAAAAAGAAGGGGACCAAGGACAGAACCCTGAGGCACACCTTGAGCAACAGTAGCAGTGGATGATTTATGAACACCAATAGAAATAAACTGTTGCCTGTTTGCTAGATATGACTGAAACCAGGATAAAGCTAAGCCAGTAATACCAAAAGAAGATAGTCTGGAAATGAGTCTCTCATGATGTACAGTGTCAAAGGCAGCTGTGAGGTCCAAGAGAACAAGGACATTGAGATGACCAGCATCAGTTGAGAGCAGGAGGTCATTAACAACTCTTAAGAGAGCAGATTCAGTGCTATGCATATTGCGAAAACCTGACTGAAAGGGTTCATAGCACGGGCGATTGCTCTAAGACAACGAGGGAGGCTCAGCCTCCTCTAAAAATGACGAACATTGTGTAGGATGAATTGCGCTAGGCTTATGTTATAGCCGACCTTATAACATTGCTATTTCAGATCCAGAATCATAGAAATATATGTGCTCAACCCAACTACAGTGCGAAATCATTCCGTTATAACTTTCCCCAGTTCACCTAATGTGTGCGTGAGTTTTTCCCCCTCGTGACAGCGCGATGCAGCCCAGCCTCAGTGGATTGGGAGCTATGTGCTTGTCAATCTCAAAATGCAAGACAATTATTGGACAAATACTGCGAAAACACCCGCCCACGGAGTCTCACGGACTCCCAGCCTCAATGGACTTCAACGGCATTTGGGAGCTATGCGCTTTTCAATCTCAAAATGCAAGACGGTTATTGGACAAATACTGCGAAAATGCCCGCCCACGGACTCCGAGCCTCACATGGGAGGGACATGGCAGTTTCCGCGAGGAGACTGGTGATTGGTGAAAGCGGCTGGATATTTTCTTTGATTGACAGCTCGTTTCAACTATAGACAGGCAGCGGTACAGTGTTGCCAGATTGGGCGGTTTCCCTCCCAATTGGGCGGTTTTTGAACATATTTTGGGCTAGATAACGTCAGCTGTATCTGGCAACATCAGTTCAGTCCCATGCGGATTTGAAAGCGGCCGGATATTTTCTTTGATTGACAGCTCGTTTCAACTATAGACAGGCAGCGGTGAATTTCAGTTCAGTCCCATGCGGATTCGCGAGTGCTGTGGTGTATTGTAAGAGATCAGCTTACATTTCGATTTCATTCATTACATACGGTTTCTACCAGCTTTTTTTAGTTTGTATATATTTTCATTGTAAATAAAGTGTAAATATAGTGTTGTCAAGTTTGCTTAGTTCCTGAAATTTCGTTTATTTGAGTGACTGAACTTGAACTTGAGGGGGCTAGTCAGCTAGCAAGAAAGCTGCGCACGGATGCCAAACATTGCTGATTTAATTTTGGCGAAGCCATTTGCCAGTCTTCCTTTCGAGGAAAAAATTAAAATTAAAGAGCAGGGTAGACCAACGCCTCAAATTGACTTGGTGAAAAAGGTAGGGAATAATACTCGTTCCTTTCAGCTCTCCTGGTACGAGAAAGTGAATTAGCTACAGCAAGTGACCCACATCAACAACAGTAAATAGGCTACTTTAGTAATATGTCATGGATGGACCAAAAATATAGAATCTATTTAAAATGTTTATGCTGAGTATATTATATTGGAATATGTTTTTCTGGATATGAATTAAACACCGCTACAATTTGGAAAACATTTTTAAACAAAAACACAGCCGAGGTCAATTTTTAAACAACATGCCACAATTTTAAAATATAAAATGTTAAAATATAAACCCCCCCCCCCCCCCCCCCCCCCCAACACCACCATCATGTATATTGGACAGTAGGCTAATGGGCCAAAAGAACCTGTTATTTCACAGTTTGTGACCCTGCCAACAATCAGCCAGATCAGAGGCAAGAGTATGGGCAAAATTGATGTGTTTTTTCTTTTAAAATCTGGAAATATCGTAACCAACCAGCCTCCCCTGTTTGAAAGACTACCAGCCGCCACTGGTTCATAGAGATCATTATGAGCAAGGAAAGTATGAAGCTGAGAGGCTACAACTCTCTCCATTACTTTAGCTAGGAAAGGGAGATTTGAAATGGGTCTGTAATTGGACAGTGAAAGAGAATCTAGACCAGGTTTCTTTAGTATTGGTGTAACTGAAGCAATTTTGAGAGAGATGGGAACAGTGCCTAAAGCAAAACACTGATTAATCAAATGAGCAATATAAGGGGAGATAGCAGGTACACAAGATTTAAGAAGTGCAGTGGGTGCAGGGTCCAACAGACATGAGGAGGAGGAGGACTTAGTCATAATTTCCGATACTTTAGAAGAATCAACAGGAGAGAAAGCAGAGAGACAGCAGTCAGCTTTATGAGAAAGAGCTACTAGCGGGACAGAAGAATGAATTTCAGAATGAAAGTGTTGGTAAATACTGGCAATTTTATCATTGAAAAAAATCCAAAAAAGCCTGACACTGAGCAGGAGAACTGGAAGTGGTTGAGGAAGGAGGCTGAAGAAGTTTATTTATTGTATTAAACAGAGTTTTGGGTCTATGATTGCCACTCTTAATGATGTTAGCATAGTAGGAGGATCGAGCAGCATTAAGAGCATCCTTATACTTTGTGATGTGTTCAGAGAAGAGTGAAAGATTAAGAGTAAGGCCAATTTTCTTATAAAGGCGCTCTAGCCGCCTTCCCTTGGCCTTCATGACCCTAAGCTCAGAGGTGAACCAAGGAGAGGCGCGATTTGCAGAAACCTGTCTAATTTTAAGGGGAGCGAAAGTGTTGTGTGTTAGATATAGTATTATTGTAAATAGCAACTGTATCATCAGGAGAGGAAACCTCAGCAAATTTACAAAAAGAAGAGAGGAGAGAGGCAGAGAAAGAATGCACATCAATAGAAGAAAGATTACGGAAAGAGACAGTAGAACTCAGAATAAATGTGGTAATTGTGTAATTAACACCACTCGGCGAGGTCAGAGGGTTGCAGAACCGACGTTGATGGCAGCAAATCTCCGAAAATACAAATACGAAGGTTGGTCTGACACAAGGCCTAAAACCTTCTTGGCTAAAAGTCCAGACAAATCCAACCTGACCCCACCTGTACCTGAAGTAAGTACAAGCATGGGCAGCGAAACAATCAAAGCTGACATCCTCTCCTCATTAAGAAAAGATATATTGCCAGTTATTAGAGAAGAATTGAAGAGCGCGCTGGCAGAGGATTTTGAATCACTAAAGAAGGAAATTAAAGACGTGAAAACTGAGATAGATAACAATACAACCGCTATCCACACAGAGGTTGAGCATATGAAAGTTAATGTGAAGGCTGTTGAGGTAGGACTGTCAGCGTGGTCGGATGAAGTTGTATCGGTGCAAACTACGGTAACGGACCTCAGGAAGCAAGTCGAAGATTTAAAAGAAAAGTGTGAGGACATGGAGGGCAGAATGAGGAGAGGAAACATTTGGATCACGGGTGTAGCCAAAGAGCCGGGGTCGAGCTCTCCCACCGCGGTCTCCAAACTCCTCAAACAAGTGTTACACCTGGACGGAGAGGTATTAATCCAATGCTCACACCGCAGCCTGACACAAAGAAGACCTGGAGACAAGCCCCGTGTAATTATTGCGAAGCTACACAACGAGGGAGATGCCACGGACATCCTGAGGAAAGCGAGAGACCGGAGCGGCCAACTCAATTACAATGGAAACCTGATCGCTATATTCCCGGACTACACTGCTAATGTCGCCAGAGCCAGGGTGGCGTTTACGGCCGCCAGAAAGATGCTTCGAGGGAAACCTGGGGTCCGCTACGGTCTGCTGTATCCAGCCAGGCTCCGCATCTCCAACAATGATGAGCAGGAGTTCGTGGATGCTACTAAGGCAATGGACTATATAAAGAAACACATCCTTCCAGCTGATGGACCGGAGTACTGAGCGACAGTATCCTAACAGGCATCAGGTCTGAATATAATAATAAAAAAACCCTCTGATATGCTATGTCTACGACCTTTATGGCAATGTGATAGGATATGCAATCTATTGTGAGAAAGTGAGCTGATTAAAATGGGGGTATGTCCTTTGCATATGGTGTAATGAATAAGTGAGAGCCCGAGATTATTGACACAGCCTACTTAAAAGTTCACGATTGCCCGCCGTTTTGGCAAAAGTAGGTTACTACAACATACAGTTACATTTGAAACATAAGTTATTGAGTTTAAGGTGTCTTTATTTTATTTATTTTTTTCGCGGTCCGGTTTCCATCAAATCCTGCGCTCTGATTGGCTGGCGAGCGGGTCCATATCGTTACGGACCCCGGTTATGGACCTCTGGCGACTCGCTCGTTCACAACAACAACAAACATAGTAGCATTTCTTGTCAATATTTATCTTTTTTTTTTTACAAGATTTATTTATAAGGTTATCAAAAATCTTATACATTTTTGCCAGCATTTCTCAGGAGAATAGCATTAATTTTACATCATGGATAGTGATAATGACAGTGTTCACAGAGAAAGCGAGTTTTACTACCCTGAAGAAGAAGAAATAAAAGAAAACATTTCAGGAGAAAGCTAAAAACCTGTAACTGTTGCTAACGCCGAGCAAAAACATGGCTGAATCCTGAATGACTCAATTTTGTATAAATTGGGGACTACATAGGCGGCAAAATGTAGTTTTTTTCCTGCCATGGAAGTGCACTTGTATACCGAGGAGGAAGCCATTTGCATTATAGCTATGAATGAAGATTCAAAATGGCGCCTCGGCTCGGTTTTCCCTTTCGGGCGCTCTAGTTTTCTGTTAGAATTTGGTAAAGAAAAAAATTAATATATTATTTACCAGCTTAAGGTCGGTCCGTATGGTGAAATACCATGACCTCGGCCTTGAATACTGACCTCGGCCCAGAGGGCCGAGGTCAGTACTTTCAAGACCTCGGTCACAGTATTTCATGATACAGACCTCCCAGCTATATATATATATATATATATATATCTCATCTCATCTCATCTCATTATCTCTAGCCGCTTTATCCTTCTACAGGGTCGCAGGCAAGCTGGAGCCTATCCCAGCTGACTACGGGCGAAAGGCGGGGTACACCCTGGACAAGTCGCCAGGTCATCACAGGGCTGACACATAGACACAGACAACCATTCACACTCACATTCACACCTACGGTCAATTTAGAGTCACCAGTTAACCTAACCTGCATGTCTTTGGACTGTGGGGGAAACCGGAGCACCCGGAGGAAACCCACGCGGACACGGGGAGAACATGCAAACTCCACACAGAAAGGCCCTTGCCGGCCACGGGGCTCGAACCCAGACCTTCTTGCTGTGAGGCGACAGCGCTAACCACTACACCACCATGCCGCCCTATATATATATATATATATATATATATATATATATATATATATATATATTTATTTTTTTTTTTATTTTTTTTTTGATCTGAGGTTCTGGGGCAGCTCGAGGTGCATATCTAGACTCAGGAATATTGGTTGGCTTCAGCCCAAACCAAAGCAAACTCTGTTCTTTCAGGACTGTTTTCACAGCTGCATGTTCGAGATGCAGCCTGAAACTGTGCCCCACAGGACCAATTGGACACTTATGTCAGCCGAGTTCTTGGCTATTGTAGTTCTATGTTCAATTCTGTTTGTGACGATCCCTTTGTTCCTCGGGGATCTCGTAATAATAAGAGCAATAGTGAAATTTTTCATCCCCATACTCTTTCAAGATAAGAATCCTTTGTTAAAGTTGAAATGTTACAAAGCATATGCTGCTGTTTTCCTCGTAATTCTCAGGTATTTTACATGTAGCATCCAGTCTTTATATGTACTGTATACCCACTTTATTATTTGTTTGATTTTATTTTCCCCAACTTTTTTTTTAACTTACTTACTTATTTAGTTCATATTATTTTACTCTCTCTTTTCCATCACATCTGACCCTGCTTTGAGTTATGGGATCTCTTAAGGTGATAAGTTATAATGTTAAAGGTCTCCATAGCCCAATCAAGAGAAAGAAAATTATTAATCAGTTAAAAAGAAATAGCTGCCAGATTTCATTCTTGCAAGAAACTCACCTCTCAGATATGGAACATGAGAAACTGAAGAAGTCCTGGGCAGATAAGGTATTTTACTCATCACACTCATCTGGTAGGAAAAGAGGTGTATCTATTCTGATACATAGACAGGTCAATTTCACATCAACCAAAATTCATAAAGACTCTGCAGGGAGATTTATAATGGTGAATGGATTGATTGATGGAGTAGAAGTTTGCCTTATGAATATATACAGTGGTGCTTGAAAGTTTGCGAACCCTTTAGAATCTTCTATATTTCTGCATAAATATGACCTAAAACATCATCAGATTTTCACACAAGTCCTAAAAGTAGATAAAGAGAACCCAGTTAAACAAATGAGACAAAAATATTATACTTGGTCATTTATTTATTGAGGAAAATGATCCAATATTGCATATCTGTGAGTGGCAAAAGTATGTGAACCTTTGCTTTCAGTATCTGGTGTGACCCCCTTGTGCAGCAATAACTGCAACTAAACGTTTGCGGTAACTGTTGATCAGTCCTGCACACCGGCTTGGAGGAGTTTTAGCCCATTTCTCTGTACAGAACAGCTTCAACTCTGGGATGCTGGTGGGTTTCCTCACATGAACTGCTCGCTTCAGGTCCTTCCACAACACTTCGATTGGATTAAGGTCAGGACTTTGACTTGGCCATTCCAAAACATTAACTTTATTCTTCTTTAACCATTCTTTGGTAGAACGACTTGTGTGCTTAGGGTCGTTGTCTTGCTGCATGAACCACCTTCTCTTGAGATTCAGTTCATGGACAGATGTCCTAACATTTTCCTTTAGAATTCGCTGGTATAATTCAGAATTCATTGTTCCATCAACGATGGCAAGCCGTCCTGGCCCAGATGCAGCAAAACAGGCCCAAACCATGATACTACCACCACCATGTTTCACAGATGGGATAAGGTTCTTGTGCTAGAATGCAGTGTTTTCATTTCTCCAAACATAACATTTCTCATTTAAACCAAAAAGTTCTATTTTGGTCTCATCCATCCACAAAACACTTTCCAATAACCTTCTGGCTTGTCCACGTGATCTTTAGCAAACTGCAGATGAGCAGCAATGTTCTTTTTGGAGAGCAGTGGCTTTCTCCTTGCAACCCTGCCATGCACACCATTTGTTGTTCAGTGTTCTCCTGATGGTGGACTCATGAACATTAACATTAGCCAATGTGAGAAAGGCCTTCAGTTGCTTAGAAGTTACCCTGGGGTCCTTTGTGACCTTGCCGACTATCACACGCCTTGCTCTTGGAGTGATCTTTGTTGGTCGACCACTCCTGGGGAGGGTAACAATGGTCTTGAATTTCCTCCATTTGTACACAATCTGTCTGACTGTGGATTGGTGGAGTCCAAACTCTTTAGAGATGGTTTTGTAACCTTTTCCAGCCTGATGAGCATCAACAACACTTTTTCTGAGGTCCTCAGAAATCTCCTTTGTTCGTGCCATGACACACTTCCACAAACGTGTTGTGAAGATCAGACTTTGATAGATCCCTGTTCTTTAAATAAAACAGGGTGCCCACTCACACCTGATTGTCATCACATTGATTGACAACACCGGACTCTAATTTCACCTTCAAATTAACTGCTAATCCTAGAGGTTCACATACTTTTGCCACTCACAGATATGTAATATTGGATAATTTTCCTCAATAAATAAATGACCAAGTATAATATTTTTGTCTCATTTGTTTAACTGGGTTCTCTTTATCTACTTTTAGGACTTGTGTGAAAATCTGATGAGGTTTTAGGTCATATTTATGCAGAAATATAGAAAATTCTAAAGGGTTCACAAACTTTCAAGCGCCACTGTATATGCTCCAAACGAGGATGAGCCTAGCTTTATTCGTACAATCTTCTCCATAATATTACAGCATAGCTCTGATATTTTACTGTTAGGAGGAGATTTTAACTGAGCCATGTCCCAACATTTGGATAGACAACCTGTATCTAACACTTCTACTTTAAGATGAGCAATATGCTTAGGCATTTATCAACAGAATCTGGTCTGGTGGACATTTGGAGAAGCAGACACCCTAAAGGCAGATACTTTACCTTTTTTTCGCATAGGCATTCCTCATACTCCAGAATAGACCTCTTTTTCACTCCTGAGGCAGAATCTTATAGAGTAGTTGACATAAAGATCCTCCCAATTACATTATCCGATCACGCTCCTCTTGTATCGTCATGGAACATTGGTAACAGGCCATCAACTAAACAATTCATTGCATTTATAAAAACTGAACTAAAAAATTATCTTGATACTAATACCTCGCCTGAAATATCACCCCTTACTCTAAGGGACTGTGCAAAGGCATATTAGAGGCCGAATCATTTCCTTTGCAAGCGCCAGAAAAAGGGAAGAAAAACAGCGAGAGCTAGAAGACAAAATAAGGCAGCTTGAGCAGCAACACAAAAGAAACCCAACCTCAAGCTTATTGAATAATCTTAAAGAGGCATGCAGGGACCTAAACAGCTTAATTAATGAAAAAATAGAGGGCAATTTAAGGTTTATTAACCAAAAATACTACGAAAATGGTAATGGGCGAGCAGGTTACTAGCATTAAGACTTAAAAAACAACAATCATCTAATATAGTACAGAAATTAAAGGATAATAATTCAACTCTCACAAAACCAGATGAAATATCATAGTCCTTTGCAGAATTTTATAAAACCCTGTACAAAAATAATACTTGCACAAATGATGAGGAATTGGCACAATTTTTAAAAGACATCAAATTAAAAGAGCTACCTGAACCTATGGCAAGAGAATTGGATGAACCAATCACGGACCTGGAAATACGTCAGATAATCTCCACACTGAAAAACAATAAAAGCCCCGGCCCGGACGGGTATACAGGTAGTCGTCGACTTACGACCTATCGACTTTACGACCGTCTGGTTATGACTGGCAAGTGTTTCTCAGCTGAGCTAGCTGAGCGAACGACAGTTTCTGCCCCAGCTCCCGGCAGCGCCTCTCGCCGCGTACAACAGTTTCCGCTCCAGCTCCCGGCAGCGCCTCTCGCCGCGTACAACAGTTTCCGCCCCAGCTCAAGGCACATGTGCAGTCTCTCTCGTGCTCCCTCGCGCACTCCGTCATACAGTTTCTGCCCCAGCTCCTGGTTTATGAAACGAGCAAATGCTCCCGCCAGCCCGAGCGCTGCAACAGCTGATGATGACGTAGACGACCCACAGCCAAGTACCAGTGATGCCAGCGGTCACTAAATTTTGTATTTTGCTATGTTTTACATTTGTATTTTGTTATATTATAAACTAAAATGTTTTCTATTTTTCACACCTGTATTTTGTATTTTTTGTTTTGCACATATTAAACAAATTGTACTGTACGCAGTGTAGTATGCAGTGTTTGACTTAAACCAAATAATGAGCCAAGGTAATGAAATAAGAAAATGTTGATAAAATAAGACTTTAAGATGATTACAATATCATTACACATCACAATATACTTACGTTCATTTAACATAGGCCGACTTAAGACCAGATCGGTTTACGACCAGTCAGTTGTAACCAAACGCAGTCGTAAATCGACGACTACCTGTATTAATGAATTTTATGAAGCTTTTAGGTTATATCACCCTTATGACTACACGCTTGCCATCATGCATTACAATCTGGAGCTATGGCCTCCTCTTGGAGGGTGGCTACTATAGTGGTAATACATAAAGATGGCAAAGATCCCACCAAATGCCAATCATACAGGCCGATCTTGTTATTTATGGAATCAATTTTGTGCCAAAATGTTCATACAATACTTTTGAAATATCAAACAAAAACGACAAATCAAAATGCAAAAAAAGAAAAAAAGTCATTTTTTTAGACTGGCAAACAAATTATTCGTGTAATCGTGCAAAATATCAGTCTATTACTCTTCAGAAACCTTTTATTTTTGTTCCGCGTCTTTCTCAGTTTTGTTTGACGTAATTTATTTTGGTTGCGATTCCAGCTTTCTCGTTTGCGCTCCCTGACTTTTTGCTTGCAGTTTTGGCACAAACTTCACGTGTGGGTGGGCTGTCCAGGAATGCATTCCCATTGGGTAACTTGTGTTTGACTGACAGCTACGCTCAGCCATTCCCCGGAGGCTGTTGCGGCCATTTCCTACTCGGATTTTAGCGGACTGTTTGACGAGTGACCGATCCATTGACGGTAAACAAGGATCGAGTGGACTTCAGTGGCGACTATGATACTGAATTTACACTTTGTTGAATTAATTCAGTATCATAGTCGCCACTGAAGTCCACTCGATCCTTGTTTACCGTCAATGGATCGGTCACTCGTCATACAGTCCGCTAAAATCCGAGTAGGAAATGGCCGCAACAGCCTCCGGGGAATGGCTGAGCGTAGCTGTCAGTCAAACACAAGTTACCCAATGGGAATGCATTCCTGGACAGCCCACCCACATGTGAAGTTTGTGCCAAAACTGCAAGCAAATGTCAGGGAGCGCAAACGAGAAAGCTGGAATCGCAACCAAAATAAATTACGTCAAACAAAACTGAGAAAGACGCGGAACAAAAATAAAAAACCTTTTATTTTTGTTCCGCGTCTTTCTCAGTTTTGTTTGACGTAATTTATTCTGAAGAGTAATAGACTGATATTTTGCACGATTACACGAATAATTTGTTTGCCAGTCTAAAAAAAAAAAGACTTTTTTTTTTCTTTTTTTGTATTTTGATTTGTCGTTTTTGTTTGATATTTCAAAAGTATTGTATGAACATTTTGGCACAAAATTGATTCCATAGTTATTGAATACAGATTTACGAATTTTAACAGCTATTCTGGCGAGACGTGTCAAAATTATTACAGAAATTATCCATCCCGATCAGACAGGGTTCATAAAGGGAAGACACTATGGGGACAGCATCAGAAGGTTGTTAAATGTAATGACACACCCAAAAGTTAAAGAGGAGTCAGTGATACTATCCTTAGATGCCATGAAAGCATTCGATTGAGTATCCTGGCAATACGTATTTCAAATTCTGAAACGATTCCAATTTGGCCCAAACTTCATCAAATGGATACAAACCTTATATTCGGATCCACAATCCGCAGTTAAGGTGAACAGGTTTCTCTCAGACGTTTCACCCTAGAACGTGGGTGTAGACAAGGTTGCTCACTATCTCCTTTGTTATTTGAGATCAGTATCGAACCACTAGCACAGCTGATTAGGGATGACGATAATATAAAGGGGGTTACGATAAATGGAGAACAGCAGAAATTTCAATGTATGCAGATGACATACTGCTGTATCTTACAAAACCTATAACAACAATACCATACTTAAAGGACATCATTTCCAAGTATGGATACTTCTTGGGCTACAAGTTAAATGTGGATAAAACAATGGCCATGGATATAGGTGGCAACATCACAGATACAACTAAATTGCAGAGTGGGTTTAAATGGCCAGTAAATGGCATTAAATATCTGGGCATTCATATACCACCTTCATTAGAAAAACTGTACGATTTGAATTACAAAAGTTTAATCCAAAACTTTCAATCAAATCAATATTGACCACCGGTCCAAGTCCTTACTAATAGTAAGGACTTGGACCGGTGGTCAATATTGCCCCTCTCTCTACTGGGCCGCATTGAGTGTGTTCATATGAATGTGCTGCCTAAATTACTATATGTTTCAAATGTTACCTATTGACATCCCCAAAACTACATTTGACAAATTGGACAAACTAATCTCAATATTTATTTGACAGAGAAGGCAACCAAGAATCAGACTAAAAATGTTACAGTTATCTAAAGGAAAGGGAGGGCTCAAACTACCTAATTTAAGATATTACTTTTGGGCTGCGCAACTAAAACCGTTAATAATATGGATTCAGGACCCATCATATACACGCTGGCTCGATATTGAAAAGAGTTTATGTGAAAGACCTTTACAGGCCTTGCCATTCCTAGATGTCCATTCAAGCAAAATAAACATGGGAGAATGGACCAAAATCACATTAAAAATATGGGGGACAATAAAATCTACATTTGGCTTGTCAAACAATTTCAGCACTTAAAAATATTGGATATATAAATGATTTTGTGCCCTCTAATTTAGATACAGGTTTCAGAAAATGGTCGAAGTATAGACTTCGACTTATATCTTATATCAACTCCACAGCTATTGGAGGAATTTAAACTACCAAGCACAGATTTCTTCAAATCAAATCAAATCAAGTTTATTTGTATAGCGCTTTTAACAATAAACATTGTCGCAAAGCAGCTTTACAGAATTTGAACGACTTAAAACATGAGCCAATTTTATCCCTAATCTATCCCCAATGAGCAAGCCTGTGGCGAGGGTGGCAAGGAAAAACTCCCTCAGACGACATGAGGAAGAAACCTCGAGAGGAACCAGACTCAAAAGGGAACCCATCCTCATTTGGGCAACAACAGACAGCCTGACTATAATATTAACAGTTTTAACAGGTATAACCCTCAACTGTCCTCATGGGGCCGTCCTTCACAGGAGCGGTGCGATAAAACTCCGACCAGACACAGGGCACCAGGATGGATCAAGCAGGTCCGAGGGGCAGAAGAGGCCAGCATCTCAATCCCAGGATCAACATGTAACTCAGAGGGACAGATTGGGGGGGGGGGGGGGGGGGAGAGAGAGAGAATGAAAACACGTTGTTAGGTATGCCCTAAAAATGACAAGTATTAAATCTGTGTGGTAGGCTCGCAGAGACGAGAGTCTTTACATCAGGCATAACACACAACAATGGCATGTTAATATGGTAAAAAATATCATGACCTGCTCTGGCTGGATGCTTGATTGGGTGATGGGAGCACACTCCTCAGCAATGATGAGATGCAGATGGGACCCTTAGGGCTGGCCAAGACAATTCAGTTACATTTCACCAGATCTGGGACATGCGACAGAATGTCTGACGGCCGATTCCCTGCAGGCTACGATAGCCAGTCGAGGTCTCCACCCTCTCCACCAAAAGATTTCCTGTTGACTCCATGTAACTCAGAGGGACAGATTTGGGGTGGGGGGGGAGGGAAAGAAAACACAGGTTGTTAGGTATGCCCAATGTCACCTGAATAAGTAGGAGCAGTATACATATTGCACCGAGTACAAGCAGGGACTCCGGCAACTAACTATGACAGCATAACTAAAAGGAGAGAGCCAGAAGGTAACACAGGCATGAGGGAGCCCCGGGACATAAAGCAGCCAGCCACTACACCATCAACAAACTCGAGTGAGCAAGCGAGTAGGGACTGACAGCATCCATACATCCCAGTTTACCAAAACACTCTATGTCTGAGGACCCTCCAGATCTACTCCTTTACCTCATAAACACCATTAACAAAAGGCTTGACTAAACAGATATGTTTTCAGCCTAGACTTAAATGCTGAGACTGTGTCTGATTCCCGAACACTACTTGGAAGGCTGTTCCATAACTGTGGGGCTTTGTAAGAAAAGGCTCTGCCCCCTGATGCAGCCTTCACTATACAAGGTACCAGCAGATAGCCTGCACCTTTTGATCTAAGTAGGCGTGGCGGGTCATAGAGGAGCAGAAGTTCACTCAGGTACTGTGGTGCGAGACCATTTAGTGCTTTAAAGGTCAATAGTAGTATTTTATAATCAATACGAAATTTGATTGGGAGCCAATGCAGTGTGGATAAGACAGGCATGATGTGGTCATATTTTCTAGTTCTAGTAAGGACTCTTGCTGCTGCATTTTGAACTAACTGGAGCTTGTTTATGCACTTATTGGAGCATCCAGACAGTAAGGCATTACAATAATCCAACCTGGAGGTAACGAAAGCATGGACTAGTTTTTCTGCATCATGCAATGACATTAAATTTCTTATCTTTGCAATATTTCTGAGATGAAAGAAAGCTATCCGGGTGATGTTATCAATGTGAGTTTCGAATGAAAGACTGGGGTCAATAATCACTCCGAGGTCTTTTACTGCTGCACGTGAAGAAACAGACTTCAGGGACTTACAGTTAAGGGATTTCTTATTAAAACACAAAGACTGGGTCAAAGTTGCTAAACCAACGCTAATTGAAGAATTATTGATGAAAGTACAAACAAGAAAGTGGGATAAGAAATTAATAAGCTATTGCTACCAAATATTCTTGGGCATGAATTTGAATAATACTGCACAGATTAAAGAGAGATGGGAAATTGAAATTAACTCCATCACATGATATGTGGGAAGAAATATGTACTGAAGTACATTTAGTAACTAATTCGAATGTATGGAGGGAATTTAAATGGAAGGTAATCATGAGGTTCTTTCGGACACCTGAAATTATGGCTAAATTTAGCACTACACGCTCAAATAAATGCTGGAGAAACTGTGGCCCACGCATTGGCAATCAGATCCACATACTTTGGTTATGCCTGAAACTGGAAACGTTCTGGGAGGAAGTGTTTGAAACACTCAAAGTATTTGGTGGAAATATTACAATGGACCCAGTGGTGGCTCTACTAGGTCTATTACCAAGAGGCATTGAAGGAAGAGCCAAAAAATATATTTTACAGATACTGCTAGCAACAGCAATTAAATGCATTACAATAAGGTGGTTGAAGCCTGACCCTCCAACATACAATATGTGGATGGAAAAAATAAATACACTGAGTGTAGAATTATTAGGCAAGTGAGTATTTTGACCACAACATTCTTTTAATGCATGTTGTCCCACTCCAAGCTGTTTAGGCTTGAAAGCCTACTACCAATTAAGTATATCAGGTGCTGTGCATCTGTGTAATGAGAGGGGGTGTGGTCTAATGACATCAACACCCTATATCAGGTGTGCATAATTATTAGGCAACCTCTTTTCCTCTGGCAAAATGGGTCAGAAGAGAGATCTGACAGACTTTGAAAAGTATAAAATTGTGAGATGTCTTGCAGATGGATGCAGCACTCTTGAAATTGCGAAGATGTTGAAACGTGATCACCGAACAATCAAGCATTTCATTGCAAATAGTCAACAGGGTCGAAAGAAGCGTGTGGAAAAAAAAAAGGCGTAAAATAACTGCACATGATCTGCAGAAAATCAAGCGTGAAGCTAACAAGCAGCCATTAGCATCCAGTTCTGCCATATTCCAGAGTTGCAACATTCCTGGAGTGTCAAAGAGTACAAGGTGTGCAATACTGAGGGACATGGCCAAGGTAAGGAAGGCTGAAAAACGACCACCACTGAGTAAGGCACACAAGATAAAACATCAAGACTGGGCCAAGAAATATCTTAAGACTGATTTTTCTCAGGTGCTGTGGTCTGATGAGATGATAGTGAGTCTTGATGGGCCAGATGGATGGGCCTGTGGCTGGATCAGTAATGGGCACAGAGCTCCACTCCGACTCAGACGCCAGCAAGGTGGAGGAGGAGTACTGCTATGGGCTGGTATCATCAAAGACGAGCTTGTTGGACCTTTTCGAGTTGAGGATGGACTCAAACTCAACTCCCAGACCTACTGCCAGTTCCTGGAAGAAACCTTCTTCAAGCAGTGGTATAGGAAAAAGTCAGCATCTTTCAAGAAGAACATGATTTTCATGCAGGATAATGCTCCATCTCATGCGTCCAAATACTCCACTGCGTGGCTAGCCAGTAAAGGTCTGAAAGGTGAAAAAATAATGACATGGCCCCCTTGTTCACCTGACCTAAACCCCATAGAGAACCTGTGGTCCATTATAAAACGTGAGGTCTACAAAGAGGGAAAACAGTACACCTCTCTGAACAGCGTCTGGGAGGCCGTGGTTGCTGCTGCACACAATGTTAGTCGTGAACAGATAAAGAAATTGACAGAATCTGTGGATGGAAGGCTTTTGAGTGTCCTCATGAAGAAGGGTGGCTATATTGGTGACTGATTTGTTTTTGTTTTGTGTTTGAATGTCAGATATGTTTATGTGCAAATCTGGAGTTGTCATATCAGTGTACCTGGTGAAAATAAATAAGTGAAATGGCTACATATTTAGTTTTTAAGTTGCCTAATAATTCTGCACAGTGAAAGTTACTTGAACACATACATATTCTCCTAAAATGGCCAAAACTAAAAACGCCCCACTCTAACTTCCATACATATTCAGCTTTGATATTTATGAGTCTTTTTGGTTGATTGAGAACATAGTTGTTGTTCAATAATAAAACTAATCCTCAAAAATACAACTTGCCTAATAATTCTGCACTCGGTGTATATCAAATGGAACAAATAACATTCCCTGAGACTTCAAAAAGATATATTCACTAGAAGGTGGAGCCCTGCCATGGGTATACTGTTGGTGTGGAACCCATACAATATGAATCCAATCTGTATTATTAGTCTGATTTTTTTTTTAAATTCTATTTATCTTTTGTTTTATTCTATTTTGTTTTATATTTTTCTGTCATTATAGTCTCAGTCTCACTTGTTGTATCATAGTTGTTTACCATGTGTATTGAAAAACTTGAAAAACAGCAGTTATGATGAATATGACTCTGTATATATGATTTTGAATGAAACTGAAATAAAAGCTAAGTTAAAAAAAGAAATATAGAAAATTCTAAAGGGTTCACAAACTTTCAAGCACCACTGTATTCTCTAATGCAATATGAATGTAATGCTACCTGAAGCGAATTTCACACAATCTACAAAAGCTGAAAACTTGTCCCAAGTCTCCCTGCTCTCCCCTACGGGATATCATATGGGTAGCAAGCAATTCCACACATATTACAAGTCGATCCTATAAAACTTGGAAAACGGGTCAAATTGGCATGAAATCATCAGAGGGGCTTCAAATTTCATTAATTTTATATTTTTCACATATTATACCTCTAAATCATGAGATCCAGAACAACATTCTCTTTACTCTGAGATGCAAAACATTCATTCAGAATGCACCAGTTTACATCTATGTTTTAAGAATTGTCCAGGGGAGGATCTCTGGACTGCCTACTACTCTTTTCCAAATACCCCCAACTCCAAAAGTTATTGACTGGGTTGGCTATGGGCTAGGATCTAAAGCCTTATTGAATACTTTAAACAAATTACAGAATGGTTAAGATAAAGCATGTTAAGTATTTGCTGTTCACAAATTTTGCTTCACACCTAAAGGTGCATGTTCATTTCCATGTTTAAAAAAAAAAATTAAAATCAGATGAACACTCAAAAATCCACCATTTAATGCATGTCATTTGTTGCGGAAAAAGGTGATCAACACTCGAAATTTAAGACCCATGATCAAAACGTTTAAAAAAAAAATTCTTGAACATCATTTGGGAAAACTGATTCTAATCAATTGTTAATAAATATTCCATTTATAAACCATAATCATCAATTGCTTGGGTCAGTGTCCTGCCTTAGTATCTACAATATATAAACACACTGGTATCACTTCACATCCACCATTCACACAAGACCCATATTCAAAAAGGATTTCTGAATCACAGTCACACATACCGTACCAGGGACCAGACAGTTATCAATGCACAGCAAATACATGTACATCAATCTACTGAGAAGGACACTATGGAGACAGTTCTTGCAAAGAAAAGCATTACAAGATGAATGTAAACAGTCTGAATCCCATTGGCCTTCAGTGTCTTTTTTTTTTTTTTTTTAATAATTCAGAGATATCAAAACTGAAATGATGAGTGGTGGGCATGGCCCTGCTGTCTCATGTACGTCGTGTCTTGGGTCGTTTGGATGGACGCTTGGTGTCCTCCATGACCTGTCCATCATTGTTAGTCTGTGCCAGGCTGCGGACACCCTGAATGCGGCTGAGCAGCTGAAGGAAGAGCGGGATCACCTGCCAAACAGAGTACATACGATTACTCCATGATTCTGAAGACATTTATCCTTGTTAAATTCATAATTTATATTCTGATTAGACAGTGTGTACTTGGTCTATATAGTTTTAATTTCTCCAGTGCATTTTTTTGGGGGGGGGGGGGGGGGATGATTGAGTATGTCAGGGGTTTTCAAAGTGTGGGAGAGTCAGCCCCCCCTCAGAGAGCAAATAAACAACAGCGCCCCCCCCCACACAATTTTTGTTGTTGCTATACTTAATGTTCCATTCGTATGTAAAAAAAAAAGTTGTTGTACACATTATTTTTTTCTTTTACACATTTTAAACATCTGTGCTTTTTAAAACATTTTTTTTACACATTTTAAACATCTGTGCTTTTCTTTTTAAAACATCTTGTTTTACACATTTTAAACATCTCATAGCATCGTTAGGCAGCACCTCTTGGCAGACAACACACTGTGGCAGTGGAGCATCTTCAGATCCAGTCCATGAAAATCCAAACTTTAAATAATTGTGGTCATACTTCCTTCTTTTTTCAGTCCCCCCAGGATTCCGCAGGCCTTTTTTTGTGATTGTTGCGGGCTAAAATGTCTGATGTTGCGGGGGGGTTTTCCAAAAAATTGCGATGAAAGTTGCGGTGTTTTTTTAGGTTTTTGTTGCGATTACATTGCGGGAGGAAGTGAAAGTTGCGAGAAATTGTTGCGATTTTCTCTTTTTGTGATTAAAATTGAGTGATATGTTAAATATTAAGTTATTACCGAAAAACTATTGATTAAAAAAAAACAAAGACACTGAGAAATGGTCCTATAAACAACTTTACCAATATAAAAGATTACCAGGACTACAAAAATGCAGAAAAATAGGCTTTACTTATCCAAATGCACCTGTTGGTTCAAAAGTTAAAGTGCAGAGAACCTCACAGCACAACATGAAGTTACCTTAAAATATAAATGCCTCAGCTTTCATGTAAGAAAAAAAAACCTATTAATACTAGTACTGTGTGCAGGCAGTGTCTCCTGAAGACCAAATTAAACAATAATTATAAACTAATAAAATAAATGGCTCAGGCTTCATAGAAGAAAAAAAAAACAATTTGAACAGAATCTCACAGTATGATGCTGAAGCTGCCTAAACAACGGTAAATAAAATACCATTTTGGCAAAAATGTTGGCATCCATTAATTTCTTGTATTAAGTAAAAAAATAATGTAAAGTGCACACAGTCCTTCACTGTAAACATAACACACTTTCAGTAACAGAATTTAAGCCTACATAAACACTGACTCGCACATCATGCAATGTTGCCAGATACTGCTGACGTTTTCCAGTCCAAAATAT
This sequence comes from Neoarius graeffei, assembly GCF_027579695.1. Taxonomy (NCBI): domain Eukaryota; kingdom Metazoa; phylum Chordata; class Actinopteri; order Siluriformes; family Ariidae; genus Neoarius; species Neoarius graeffei. The sequence continues at coordinate 23,364,102 of NC_083572.1, forward strand.
GTTCAAAACCCGCCAAAATGCACTTAAAACCACCCAATCTGGCAACACTGCGCACATGCTGCTTCTCTTGAACGTATACACGGAAGTAATGCGGAAGGTAGTTTGTCGACGTCACTTCAAGACGACGCCAACGATTGGTCAAATTTGCGGGAAGGTTGCGGTGATTGGATATAATTGCAACACCGCCCTGAATTCGCGGGGATTGGTTGAATTTGCAAATCGCATCATTGCGAAATCCTGGAGGGTCTGTTTTTTTTGCTTGGCCCAGACTCTGTCTCCTCACTCACTGTAGCTTTAGGTACTAAAAATCAATCCATTTTGTCTCTGGTAAAGGCTAGCTGAAGTTCGCTAAATGTCCGCAATAGTAACTTATTCTGGTTTATGTTTCCTCACGTTGCGCCCCCCCGAAGAACTCTGGCACCCCCCAGGGGAGGCGCGCCCCACACTTTGAAAAGCCCTGGAGTATGTAATTCACATGGTCACTTTCGTTACACCTGTGACTGAATCTGTCCCACAACAGCTGACGACATAGACCAGACATGTCACAGAAATGGGCAAGAATACATTAAGCCCATACGGAGATCAGATTTGATCTCAGGGCATGCCACTCTGTGTAAATCACCTGACATAACTGGCACTGATAAGTTGCATAAATCTATAGCACTGGGCTCAGTACAGTTATCCTAAACCTTGTTATATTGTGTTTTTCTTATGACCACTGGTAACCGTTGCGCTCTTTCACAACAAAAAACATTCCTCTTTAAAATGTTATCCGCAAAGATGACAATATGGACGCCAAAACTGAAACCTTATACTGATTCTTTTCTCTTTGAAAGACAGGGTGGGGCTTAGCTCTGCTAGCCCAGTGATGAGAGTGGGCCTGTGTTATATTTTGGCTCAGAGTTGGTTGAGAAATGATTTTGTGGAAAATGCCCATTGCAAAAACCCTAGAGCAGAAAGGACCCAAGTGTGCATAGGGTTGCTATTGCTGCACTTGTTGGCCTCTCCAAATACGGGACAAGCTGCTGGCATAAATCAACTATAATAACTGCACTGAGTAAATGAAACTGACTGACCACCAAGCCACTCATCACACTCAGCAAACGGGTTACTGCAGTCCTTAAAGCGCTAATCTTATGAAAATTACATCATAAAATCCCAGGTTTTCTGTATGTGATATGTTCAAATAGGTTGTAAAGTTCACCGATAAATAAAAAATTGGTGCAAAATTTTTTGTCTGAATTCTGTTCCAAAAGTCACTAAAAGCTTGTCTGCCATTAGATTGCAGTGATTTATTGGTCAGCGGCACTGCATGTGTGACGTCATATGTGCAACTGCCTCCTTTTATAAAGCTGTCTACACAACTTTACAACAAGGATGAAGAAGTGACTCAGAGTAAGCATGTTTTGGTTTGCTTTTAGATCAGTAATTGTCTGTTGTCTATCCATGTATTATATTTGGCCACACAGAAACTACCTTAGAATGTTATTGATCTGACCAAGGACAACTAATAAATTCAAGCAACAGGCAAGCTTGACACTTGACACAAGCTTGACACTTACTGTGCGGTGAGCTCTTTGGGGATGGCACTTCTGATTTTTGTTTTCAGATCGTAGGAACTGCTCCGCATATCAGACGTCGCTCAAATACTTCTATGTGAATTTGCCTCAAATTTATCTTCAAAATGTCTGGAGCAGACACCAAACCATCCTGTTGGCTTGAAGTTTGTCCGTACAAATCAAACCCATTCAGTGCCTAAGTGTCCTGCCAACTTTGGGCTATAATGGATCAAAATTCCACTTTTATAAATTAGCTATACTTGAACGACACTTTGTAGGAGGCATGCTTTGGTTTTAATTTTGTTTTGGAATTTAAAAAATAGTTAAAAACGTGCTACATTTTGCAAAGTAGACAAAGTCAGAAATGCCACGCACTTTCAAAAAACACTGCGCACATGATATCACTTCCTTTGAATTAACAATAACTTCCCAGGAACGCATTCATGTTATGGCTGACTCAAAAAGCTAAACTTTACCGGCTAAATAAGAGCATGTTCCCAGTATTAAAATACAATTTAGACAGTAAACTATTTAACATGTCTAGGTTTATAAGGTACAATTTCCAGGGGTGATGTCATTTTCGTAAGACTAGCACTTTAAAACAAGAGTGCTCTGAGAGCACAATATCCCCTGCTGGCACCTATGCCATAACTGGTAAAATGTGACAATGTGCGTATTACTGACAAAGAATCCTGTCAAGTTTCGTGAAATTCCTCCAAAAACTACGAGAGGAGTTGATTTCAGAAGGTGAGTACCCTTCCTGGGACGGACGGACGTCGCCATGATATAATGCCTCTTCGGGTCTTTCGGCCAGTGGGGGATAAAACACTATGCAAAGGTGCATCTGCCAAATCTTAAAGCAGGGCAAAGTTAGCCACTGTCTCTGTTATTTAATGTGTGATTCAGTCTAACGATATCTGCAGTTAATCTTTACAGTATGACTGCAATTTCCATGTGGCCAGTTTTTGGAGTTTTAATATTACTTTCGCTTTCTTGTATTAAAAGTGCATCTTTTAATATTATGTGAATAATGAAGTCAGTGTGTTTTTCTATTTTATAATTGATTCAGTTGTAGTGGTTAATAAGGGACTGCAAGTGTAGCATGCTTGTACAGTTAAATACATCGATCCATTACATCAAAATACATTTTTTTTGTTTGTATAACAGAAGTAGTTTTGGTATATTTTGCTATACCAAATATATCACAATCTCATAAAAATCAAAGTCATTTGATGCAAACTCTACTAAAAGAACATTAAAATTAATAATTACCCTTTCATGATTATACACCACCAGTAAGAGCAACAAAGTTAGAGGCAGTGCTATGTATGATCCCTGAGCAACCTCTTGATCTGGAAGCTTTCGCTGTGTAGAATAAATGGAAACATCATTTGTAATTACTTACAAATCTGCAAAAACCTAGATTCTTATCTATAAACCATTGTGTACATACAGTAGGGTTGAATGTGAGCATCACATGTTTATGGTAGCCAGTGGACATGAAGGAGACCTGAGGAAGTTTAAAATCATATTGGGAGCGAGGAAGAGTGGTGTCCAACATTAAAACATAACTCTGCAGTGAGAGAATAAATTTGATTAGTATGTAATAATGTTAAACATAAAGCATAAGCAGTCATCAGTGGGAGAAAACAAAATAAAAACAAAACAGATTTACCTCTCCATCACGTGGAAGGGGGGAGAAGTGAAAGAAAAGTGATTGGCCCAGTGGCACACTTTGGAACGGACTGTCAAGGTTGTCGCTCTTGTAGAGCTTCACCTGGGAATGAACAGAAAAGTGTATTACCAATTTCAAAACAAGCAAATGTATTTCAGTAGTCTTAGTAGCAATATTCTTACCAAGAGAGTTGGAAGGTGCTCAGATAAAGTTATAATACTGCCACTTAGGTCAAACTGATTAATTTGTCTGAAGGCGATGATGTTGACCCCATCTATGTCACTGCTACCCACCTACAACATTATGAATTTGAAATACCTTTATTTAAATGTTTGAAATGTAAAAAGTAAAAAAAAAAAAAAAAGGTTTAAAAAAAAAAGTAACTGATAGTTGCATTTTTCTACCTTTATGACTTTGTGCTGTGGAAGTGCTCTCTCTATGTGGTTATTGCCCTCTCCACTTAGCTGAATGACATAAGTGCACCCAGGCTGGGGGGGGGGATGACAAATAAGACAAACAATAAAAATCCTAGCAAATTATATAAAATGAATTATTACAACTGTTGTGCCTATACACAGTATATTTGCATGATAGTAGTTTTTTTTTTTTTAAATCCACATGATATGAGTGATATGGGCAAAAATGTTAGCAGGATAAAAAATTTCATATATCAATTGATATTGATAATCATGATAAATGTCAAACCATTATTTCTTTCAAGTTTAAAGGCTGATTTTTGCTCCTGAGTGAAGGTTAAAAAAAAAGCAAATGGTCAATTGTGGTTTTAAACTACAACCCCCATTCCATAAATTTGGAATACTGTAAAATGTAAACAAACAGAATGACGATTTGCAAATCATGGAAATCCTGCATTTCATTGAAAATAGTACAAAGACAACATATTAAATGTTGAAACTGAGCAATATGCTTCCATCCAGACAATCTTTTTCAGGGAAGACCTTCCTTCTTTCAGCAAGACAATGCCAAACTGCTTTCTGCACATATTAAACCTGCATGGCTCCGTAGTTTAAAAAAAAAAAAAATTTTAAATAAAAAAATCCATGTGCTAAACTGGCCTGCCTACAGTCCAGACCTGTCTCCCATTTAAAACATTTGGCACATTATGAAGCACAAAAATACAACAAAGGAGACCCTGAACTGCTGAGCAACTGAAATTGTATAATCATGCAAGAATGGGACATTTCTTTTTCAAAACTACAGCAATTGGTCTCCTCAGTTCGCCAACGTTTAGAGTGTTATTAAAAGTAGAAGTGATGCAACACAGTGGTGAACATGCCCCTGTCCCAACTTTTTCTGAAATGTGTTGGACATAAAATTCAAAATGAGCATACAGTGGGGCAAAAAAGTATTTAGTCAGCCACCAATTGTGCAAGTTTTCCCACTTAAAAAGATGAGAGAGACCTGTAATTTTCATCATAGGTACACTTCAACTATGAGAGACAGAATGAGAAAAAAAATCCAGAAAATCACATTGTAGGATTTTTAATGAATTAATTGGTAAACTCCTCGGTAAAATAAGTATTTGGTCACCTACAAACAAGCAAGATTTCTGGCTCTCACAGACCTGAAACAACTTCTTTAAGAGGCTCCTCTGTCCTCCACTCGTTACCTGTATTAATGGCACCTGTTTGAACTTGTTATCAGTATAAAAGACACCTGTCCACAACCTCAAACAGTCACACTCCAAACTCCACTATGGCCAAGACCAAAGAGCTGTCAAAGGACACCAGAAACAAAATTGTAGACCTGCACCAGACTGGAAAGACTGAATCTGCAGTAGGTAAGCAGCTTGGTGTGAAGAAATCAACTGTGGAAGCAATTATTAGAAAATGGAAGACATACAAGACCACTGATAATCTCCCTCGATCTGGGGCTCCACGCAAGATCTCACCCCATGGGGTCAAAATGATCACAAGAACGGTGAGCATAAATCCCAGAACCACACAGGGGGACCTAGTGAATGACCCGCAGAGAGCTGGGACCAAAGTAACAAAGGCTACCATTAGCAACACACTACGCCGCCAGGAACTCAAATCCTGCAGTGCCAGACGTGTCCCCTGCTTAAGCCAGTACATATCCAGGCCCATCTGAAGTTTGCTAGAGAGCATTTGGATGATCCAGAAGAGGATTGGGAGAATGTCATATGGTCAGATGAAACCAAAATAGAACTTTTTGGTAAAAACTCAACTTGTCGTGTTTGGAGGAGAAAGAATGCTGAGTTGCATCCAAAGAACACCATACCTACTGTGAAGCATGGGGGGTGGAAACATGCTTTGGGGCTGTTTTTCTGCAAAGGGACCAGGACAACTAATCCGTGTAAAGGAAAGAATGAATGGGGCCATGTATCGTGAGATTTTGAGTGAAAACCTCCTTCCATCAGCAAGGGCATTGAAGATGAAACGTGGCTGGGTCTTTCAGCATGACAATGATCCCAAACACACCGCCCGTGCAACGAAGGAGTGGCTTCGTAAGAAGCATTTCAAAGTCCTGGAGTGGCCTAGCCAGTCTCCAGATCTCAACCCCATAGAAAATCTTTGGAGGGAGTTGAAAGTCCATGTTGCCCAGCGACAGCCCCAAAACATCACTGCTCTAGAGGAGATCTGCATGGAGGAATGGGCCAAAATACCAGCAACAGTGTGTGAAAACCTTGTGAAGACTTACAGAAAATGTTTGATCTCTGTCATTGCCAACAAAGGGTATATAACAAAGTATTGAGATGAACTTTTGTTATTGACCAAATACTTATTTTCCACCATAATCTGCAAATAAATTCTTTAAAAATCAGACAATGTGATTTTCTGGATTTTTTTTCTCATTTTGTCTCTCATAGTTGAGGTGTACCTATGATGAAAATTACAGGCCTCTCTCATCTTTTTAAGTGGGAGAACTTGCACAATTGGTGACTGACTAAATACTTTTTTGCCCCACTGTATATTTAAAAAAAAAAGATACAGTTTCTAAGTTTCAACATCTGATCTGTTGTCTTTGTACTATTTACAACTAAATATCGGGTTTCCAAGATTTGCAAATCATTATTTAAAAAAGTTTTATATAAAAATTTGTGTGGAATTTGCATGTTCCCCGTGTCTGCGTGGGTTTACTCTGGGTGGTCCAGTTTCCCCCACAGTCCAAAAGACATGCAGTTAGGTTAACAACTCTAAGTTGTCCATAAGTGTGAATGTGTGTGCGAATGGTTGCTTCCCAAGGCCAGAAACAGTAGGGTTGCAGCAGGAAGGGCATCCGGCATAAAACTATGCTCCAATTAATATAGCATGTGGATCAATAGGGTCCACATGGACCCTGACCTTGGCACCAGTGCTGGACAAGGGAAATTATAGCGTCCCAAATTTATGGAATTGGGGTTGTATTCTTTATAGTTTAATCATTTTTATAGCGCCTGCTAAGGTGGTATGCAGTGTTTATACCTGTATACCAGATGATATACCTGTAGCTACAGTGGTTTTGTTTGGCTAAAAAAAAAGTTGCTTAAATTGGTCAAATCATGGAGAAGGGAAAAGGGAAAGAAAAGGGACCCTACCAAGAGAAACTGTATCACAATGCCAAACACTGATATTTGGATAAACTAGGCACGATAAACAAAAGAGGGCGGCACGGTGGTGTAGTGGTTAGCGCTGTGGCCTCACAGCAAGAAGGTCCGGGTTCGAGCCCCGTGGCCGGCGAGGGCCTTCTGTGCGGAGTTTGCATGTTCTCCCTGTGTCTGCGTGGGTTTCCTCTGGGTGCTCCAGTTTCCCCCACAGTCCAAAGACATGCAGGTTAGGTTAACTGGTGACTCTAAATTGACCGTAGGTGTGAATGTGATTGAGTGTGTGAATGGTTATCTGTGTCTATGTGATGACCTGACGACTTGTCCAGGGTGTACCCCGCCTTTTGCCCGTAGTCAGCTGGGATAGGCTCCAGCTTGCCTGCGACCCTGTAGAACAGGATAAAGTGGCTAGAGATAATGAGATGAGATAAACAAAAGAAATCCATATGACTTGGTAATCCAAGATTGGATGACAGACCCCAATGACAGACCCAGGTATATGAGTGGAGGTCTGTCATCCAGTCATATTCCATATATATCCAAACATTACAGATGATCTCCTTTTTTTTTTCTCCATGTAGGAAGGAAGGAAGGAAATAAATAAATAAATAAATAAATAAATAAATAAAATGTACTCCAGTGTCTAGTTTTCTCCCTGAATGATGGTGTGACCCATGGCAGTTATTAATGCAGCAGCACTGACCTACAGTGGAGGAAATAATTATTTGATCCCTTGCTGATTTTGTAAGTTTGCCCATTGGCAAAGATATGAACAGTCTATAATTTTAAGGGTAGGCTTATTTTAACAGTGAGAGATAGAATATCAAAAAGAAAATCCAGAAAAATCACATTTTATAAAATATATAAATTGATTTGCATTTCATTGAGTGAAATAAGTATTTGATCCCCTACCAACCATTAAGAGTTCTGGCTCCCACAGACCAGTTAGACACTCCTAATCAACTTGTTACCTGCATTAAAAACAGCTGTCTTAAATTGACACCTGTATAAAAGACACCTGTCCACAGAATCAATCAGACTCCAACCTCTCCAACATGGGCAAGACCAAAGAGCTGTCTAAGGATGTCGGTGACAAGATTGTAGAGCTGCACAAGGCTGGACTGGACTACAAAACCATAAGCAAGAAGCTGGGTGAGAAGGAGACAACTGTTGGTGCAATAGTTCGAAAATGGAAGAAATACAAAATAAACCTCAATCGACCTCGGTCTGGGGCCCCACGCAAGATCTCACCTCGTGGGGTATCACTGATCACGAGAAAGGTGAGAGATCAGCCTAGAACTACACGGGAGGAGCTTGTTAATGATCTTAAGGCAGCTGGGACCACAGTCACCAAGAAAACCATTGGTAACACATTACGCCGTAATGGATTAAAATCCTGCAGTGCCCGCAAGGTCCCCCTGCTCAAGAAGGCACATGTGCAGGCCCGTCTGAAGTTTGCCAATGAACACCTGAATGATTCTGAGAGTGATTGGGAGAAGGTGCTGTGGTCAGATGAGACCAAAATCGAGCTCTTTGGCATTAACTCAACTCACCGTGTTTGGAGGAAGAAAAATGCTGACTATGACCCGAAGAACACCATCCCCACTGTCAAGCATGGAAGTGGAAACATTATGCTTTGGGGGTGTTTCTCTGCTAAGCAGGGTTGTACAAAATTCAGAATTTCAGAATTTAATTCAATTCAAGGAAAGAATTTGAATTGACTCTGCCCTACAGGATGTTGAATTGAATTTGAATTACAGGAAGTGGAATTGAATTCATTGCAATTCAGAGAAATTCATTCTTCTCACATATCAGTGAGAATGTGATACTTTTTTTTTCTTCCAAATGGAAGTAGAGACACTAACATTAAGCATACATTCCCTTAATATTGAATAATTAGCAATATCTTCATTTCCAAGTAATCAAATGAAACAATGTTTTGGTAAATGCAATTATCAATTATTAAAGTTCTTTACAGAGTAACGGTGTTGCATCTAATGGTCAACAGTTCCTCAAATGTTTTGTCATTGAGGTGGCATCGTTCTGATCTGAATATCTTGCCTGCAACACTAAATATCGTTTCAACAGGTGCAGAGGAAGCAGGTATGGCCAGATATTTACATGCAAGTACAGCTAGGTTTGGGGAAACTGTTTTGGTTTTCTTTCCAGAACGATAAAGGATCGGCATCCTCAGCCAAACATGGTGTGCTCAAGTAAACTGGGAGCTCATGTGAGGCTGTGTCAACTGGGACAGCAGTTGTTTGAGTCTCCATGTAGGAAAAGAGTCTGGGGCATTTCCTTGTTTGAGGTGGCACTGACTTTTGGACATACAGACTCTACTTTTGCAGCGAGAAGATTTTTGATTATGATCGGTTCTTCACCATTACACCAGGCTAGTTTAAATCTTGGATCAAGCGTTGCAGCCATCTGAAAGCATTCCATATCCTCGAATTTTACTAGTAGTCTCTCAAGTGAGGTTTGTAAGGTGGACACAAACTTCTTGTTCCCAGTCATCTTTGCATCTTTGATTGCATGTCTCTAACACAAGGAATAACCAAGCTTGATGCGACAGCTTTCTCTGCCTGACAGCGGTTCGTGACTTCCTCAAAGGGTTCTAACACCTCACAAAGTTCCTGAATGATTTTTAGTTCATATACTGTTAGCTGAATTGGGCAGTGGAGCTCAGCAAGGACATCATTTGGAACTTTAAGGACTGATCTCAGCATCTTCAACTGGCTATTCCAGCAGGTGACATTATCAGGTTGAAGTTTGTGCATTCCCTCCAGGACCTCTGTAGCATGGGTGGATTTATGGCAAAAAGCGACAAGTTTCTGGACCTTGCCCAGGAGGCTCTTTATGGAGCCAGCATCATCTAAGGCATCACGCACTACCAGTTGGAAACTATGAGCAAAGCAAGATAGTCTCTCTGGTGGAAAGTACATAATCTCCCCTTCTACATTGACCACTTCTAGATCACAGGTGTCATCCTCTTCATCCTCACTCTCACTGTTAACATGAACTGGTGGAAACAGAGTGAATGCCTTTATCATATTGGATGCATTGTCAGTTACAATGAATGATACCTTGTTCTGAATATTGTATTTGTCCAGATCATCATCATAGACCTGGCAAATATTTTCAGCTGTGCGTCTCCCTTTAAAACGCTGACAGCTCAGCATTATGCTCTTCAAATTGAAATCAACCAGGAAATGGCCCGTCATCCCAAAAAAGGACCTCATTGATCGATTTGACCATAAATCAATGGTCAGGCAAATATGGCCAGCTTTTGCCATCAGATGTGCTTTCACAGAATCCGAGCGCTGTGGAATAAGGATCTCTCTGAGAGCTCTTTGGGTAGGCATTGTGAATGAGGGTTGGGCCAGTTGCAAGATATTAATGAAATCCTTATTTTCAACAGTAGAGAGGGGGAGGAGACCATTTGAAATGAATGTAACAATACTATCTGTCAGAGCCACTTGATGTGTATTGGTTGATGACCATTTAGAAGTTGAAGTTGGAGGATGACTGTCTTCATCTTGATTTCGTTGGCTTGTGCCACTGCTGGATGCAGACTCCATCAAAATTTCAGGGTGTTTCTTCTGTAAGCAGAAAAGCCAATCTATATTCTCAGTCTAAAGACTGTTCATGCTTTGGATAAAAAAAAAAAAAAAACTTGCTGGCACTTTATGTTATACTACATTTGTACTGCAAAGATTACTGAATTCTCTGCCTCTCTATAATGCTATGCCCAAGGCTACTTGGCTTTCACATGATATGCCGGGATGATTTGGACTTGCACAAGCAAATAAGAAATAGTGTGATTAGTCAGTCATTGTATTTCAAAGAGAGCAGGGTATAAGGTAATACTTTACATGTTTCAAGTGGTGAGTAAAGTATAATGTATTACTGATTGATTCACAGTTCCCAATGCAAATACATGCCATGGTCATCAAAATAAAAAAGACAGATTACACATCTGTAAACTTACCTGGAGGTGCCGTTTGAAATTTGAGGTAGCCTTTATGGAACCACACACTGGAGCACTGCAGTAATTGCAGACTGCTCTGTGGTTTCCATGTCTTGTGGGAATTGGCTCATCAAAATGAACAAGCACAGATGTCCTTTTACGCATGCTATTTCTTTGCATATTGCTGTAATCACAAAAATCAAAAGTACAAACCAGCTCTGGCCCTCAGTTAGCTTATTCCACTAGGGTATACTCCAAATAAAATGTCCTAAATGTTTGGACGACCATTTTGAAGACTTGGATAAAGCAAGGTATTCTGGGAAATGAAGTGCTGTCCTATCATTTTCCACAATTTGAAAATTATTACAATTTTAATGATCTGTTCTATAGAGTATGTTTTTAATGTTAATTTGTAGTTAAAAAAAGGCCTATTTACTATAATAAAGTATTGTGTAGATAAAGTCCATACAATATCTGTATGAAATTCATATTGTAATCATATGTAATATATACTGTAAAGCTTCATTGTTAAATACACCTTAATTATGTATCATGAATTTCTTTGAATTTCATGGAATTCCAATTCTACTTCCTGCAATTCGAATTTGAATTGCAATTCCGCTTCCTGTTTGCAATCTCAATTCAAATTCAAGAATTGAATTGGAATTTAGGGGTCATTCTCAATTCAATTCTGAATTTTGTACAACCCTGCTGCTAAGGGCACAGGACTACTTCACTGCATCAGCGGAAGAATGGACGCGGCCATGCACTGTAAAATCCTGAGTGATAACCTCCTTCCCTCTGCCAGGACACTGAAAATGGGTCGTGGATGGGTCTTCCAGCACAACAATGACCCAAAACATACAGCCAAGGCAACAAAGGAGTGGCTCAAGAAGAAGCACATTCATGGAGGTCATGGAGTGGCCTAGCCAGTCTCCGGACCTTAATCCCATAGAAAACCTATGGAGGGAGCTGAAACTCTGAGTTGCAAAGCGACAGCCTCAAAACCTTAATGATCTAGAGATGATCTGCAAAGAAGAGTGGACCAAAATTCCTCCTGACGTGCGCAAACCTGGTCATCAACTACAAGAAACGTCTGACCGCTGTGGTTGCCAACAAGGGTTTTGCCACCAAATACTAAGTCTTGTTTGCTAGAGGGTTCAAATACTTATTTCACTCAAAGAAATGCAAATCAGTTTATATCTTTTATATGAAGTTATTTTCTGGATTTTCTTTTTGATGTTTTGTCTCTCACAGTTAAAATAAAACTACCATTAAAATTATAGAATGTTCATTTCTTTGTCAGTGGACAAACTTACAAAATCAGCAAGGGATCAAATAATTATTTCCTCCACTGTACCATGGTAACGTTTTTCAGAATCACGATAGAAAATCAAAAAACAGCCTTCAACTCACCAACAGCAGGATCCTCTCATTATGGTGTGTCAAAAAATAATGTCAGGTTATGCAAAATTCAATATGACATGACATGAACTTCAAATTCCCCATCTAAGCATGGAAATTAATTATATCAAACATTTATGATACAGTGGGACCACCGTAACTGCTAACTTCGCAACCACAGAGTTTCATTCATCCTTGGTTTACCCCAGGCTGAAAATTGTCACGCTAGCACCAAGTGGCGGTCCCTGACAAAACTTCTGGATAGCGCACCACACAGCCTACAAGCATGTCCCCTTGAACTACAATTCTCACACATCCCGTTTATAGATGCAACATTAACCATGTACATTTTGGACACATGATGCTTCACCTTACTTAAACCCAGATTTGTTCGTTTCTATTTCTTGTGTTTGTCTTTACTTTCCATGCTCGTTGTGTTCCTGACTTCTACTGTTACTGTATGTTTCTGACCTGCGTAAATAAAAGGTTTCAGCACCTGCATCCATCTCTGCACCACAGCCATGATAAATATCAAGCAGAAAAGTCAGACACAGACCACACTGACATAAGATGTATTACAGTATACTATTATGATTAATAATAAACAGTTACCGTCATACTGTGTCCTAGATTTGCAAGTCATCGCATTCTGTTTTTATTTGTGTCTTACAGTGTCCCAAATTTTTGGAACTGGGATTGTATATCTCAAGTCTCGATCTATCGGTCCTAATTTTTGATTGAATTTGTTCAGTCCTCAACTTCTAGATCTACTTACAGTTGTGGTCAGAAGTTTACATACAGTGACATGAATGTCATCTTGGATATGAATGTCATGGCAATATTTGGGCTTTCAGTAATTTCTTTGAACTGTGCTTTTTCTGTGGCAGAATGCACAGCATACATCTTTAATTTAAAAACAAAAAACACACTACAATTTGGTGCACAAGTTTTAATTTTCTTTGGGTTTTCTGAAATCAACACAGGTCAAAATTTACATATGCTCACTTAGATTATTAATTCAGAGGTGCTGAAACCCCGGTCAGTCGTGGTGAAGAAGGAGCTGAGCCAAAAGGCGAAGCTCTCAATTTAACAGTCGATCTACATTCCGACTCTCACCTATGGTCATGAGCTTTGGGTAATGACCGAAAGAACAAGATTGCGGATACAAGCGGCTGAAATGAGTTTCCTTCGCAGGGTAGCTGGGCGCTCCCTTAGAGATAGAGTGAGAAGCACAGTCACTCGGGAGGAGCTCAGAGTAGAGCCGCTGCTCCTCCACATCGAGAGGAATCAGCTGAGGTGGCTCGGGCATCTTTTTCGGATGCCTCCTGGACGCCTCCCTGGAGAGGTGTTCCAGGCATCTCCCCCCGGGAGGAGGCCCCGGGGGGAGGGACTATGTCTCTCGGCTGGCCTGGGAACTCCTCAGTGTTCTTCCCGAGGAGCTGGCCGAGGTGTCTGGGGAAAGGGAAGTTTGGGCTTCCAGGCTCAGACTGCTGCCTCCACGACCCGGCCCCAGATAAAGCGGAAGAAGACGAGACAAGAGGTGCTGAAACTTCCAAAATATGTCTCTTAACTTCCTGTTAATGATCATGATTGACTACAGGTGGTAGTTTCTCTGTGCCTTCATAAAAGGATTTGTTTACAGCACTCATTGGATTGACCAACACACAGTAAAATGGGAAAGTCCAAGGAGCTCAGTGCAGATCTGAGAAAGAGGATCGCAGATATATACAATTCCGGATTGTCTCTTGGAGCCTTTTCTAAACAACTGCAAATTCCAAGATCAGTTCAAACAATTGCATCCAAGTTATTGTAAGGTGTAGTCACTTTGCTTCAAGAAAACCTAAACTGTCACCTTCAGTTGAAAGGAAATTGGTTTGGATGGTCAGGAACAACCTGGGAACCACCATGGCACAACCCTGGCATGAACTGGAAGCTAATGGATCACTGTCTACAGTTCAGATCACCATGGACAGAGGCTGCTATCCAAGAAATAACCCCCTACTCCAAAATTGACACCTTCAAGCTTAAAGTTTGAAGCTGACCACACGGACAAAGAAAAAGCCTTCTGGAGGATAGTTGTATGTTCAGATGAAACAAATATTGAGTTGTTTGGCCACAATGACCACCATGTACAGAGGAACACTGTACCAGCTGGTGGTGGTGGTGGTAGGATCATCATGCTCTGGGGTGGTTTTGCTGCCAGTGGAACTGGTTCATTGCACAAAGTAGATAGATGGAATAATGAAGGAGGACTACCTCAGAATTCTTCAGCATAAACCATCAGAAACTTGAACACGACTTGGGAGTTACAACAGGACAATGAACCCAAACACACATCAGAGCTGGCTGTGGAGAATAAAGCAGGCTAACATTAAGCTTAAAACAAGTCCTGACTTAAACCCTATTGAAAATATATGGACCGTGCTTATAAGTCAAGTCCATGCCGGGGGCGGCGGCACACCTCATTTAATTGAACTCTACCAATTCTACCATGAAGGGTTGTGAAATATCCAACCAGAATTCATACCCAAAACCAATACGATCCTGTGTTCTGAAAAAAACGGAAAGCCTCAGGATCAAGGTCACTACCTCACCAAAAGTACAAACTTAAAATCACTACACCATATAAAAATTTAGTTATAAATCTGCGATTTTGTTTTTTAAAACAAAAGCTGAAAGTTAAGTATAGAATATGTTTCTTACAGAATATGTTACAATGGTAGCTGGTCCTGTATGAATTTCTGAGCTATAAAATGAGTTGTGGTCTATTTTTTACCGTAGCGCGTTATTTGCGTGCGGGGAAGGACACACATTAACAATTTGCATGTGTAGAATGGAATTTTCCACTCCAACAGTGAGAAGTTGATCGTGTTTCCATTTGCGGTCTTTCTGTTACACAAGTGATCTGTTCGGACGTTATCACTGAAAAGGTGAATTTTGACAGTTTTATTTTGCTTTAGTCTTGCAGTATAAGGCAATAGAATGTTTCTTTTTCATCTTACTTTCATATTTTGTAGTGTTTGGATATTTTTTGGCCAATATTTTGCAACCATGGTCAATTTAAATCAAACTTTTGATAGAATCTATGGCCAGTCATTTTGCCCCGCCCTCGCCTTGCGCTCTGTCTGGTGCGGTAGTGATGTCCCGATGCCCGCGCGCCGCAGCAGAGACCCGCGCAACCTTCAGCCGGTACAGTCGCTGTTCTTTTACCACCGCCGTTATTCTCATCTTTCCGTTGTGTTCTTGATTTTTCCATTGTGTCCTATTGTCCTATTTCACCACATCAAATACCCAAAATGTATCATATTCATATTTAAGTGAATAATCAATTCAGTCATCATAACTTGGCAGTTTTAACCCAAGCAATCAAAAAGAGGAAATTTATTCAATATTTTCACTCATCTGTGAAGGAGGGGCTTTAATTCATGATGTAGTTATTTTATATGTAAATCAATTTTACAAAAGCATTTGAATTGTAATTAAAAAAAAAGATAAAGCAAGATACTATCTTTATTCTTATTAAACATGACAAAAGAAACATCGCGTGTTCGGTAAATGCAAAAAAAAAAAGTTTATTTTTTGACCATAATGTCCCAAATGAGAGACCAGTTTCTGAGACAGACCCTTCTATCTATCTATCTATCTATCTATCTATCTATCTATCTATCTATCTATCTATCTATCTATCTAGATAGATAGACAGACAGACAGACAGACACACTAGACAAGTTGAGCATCACTCTCCATCCAGCATCCAGTCACTAAAAGAGATCATTGTTGAAGAATGGAAAAAGACTGATGTTGCAAAATGTCAACAACTTGTTCATTCCATGCCTAGAAGACTTGGTGCAGTCATTAAAATCATGGAGGCCATACAAAGTACTAGATGTAGTAGTTTTTGTTGTGGGGTGTACTCATTTTTGCACCACCCTAATTTGAGTAAAACTGAAAAAATGCGTAATCTAAGTTATATTATTAACCTTACTTTCACGTTATAAGTTAAACAGATGTTATATTAAACTTTGTCTCGTCAACATTTTGGAAATTGTTTGTGTTCATTGAGATATTGTTTAAAATGTTACTTTTCAAAGGGGGTGTACTCATTTACGCTGAGCACTGTATACACACACACACACACACACACACACACACACAGAGGTAGAAAGGTGTACTTGAGGGTAGGCTGATCATGAGAAGCTCATATCCCACTTATCATATTAGCATAACTAATTGTTTTACCAGCAGTCCTCGAAGTCGGAACCGGCCTGCTTCGTCAGTCACTGTGTCCTCACTGTAAATGCTGCACTCACCCTGGCCCACTGCCTCAACAGCCACCCCCTGCTCAGCATCGCCACCCAGAGACTGCACTGTGCCGTAGCAACTACAGACCAAAAATAAAAATAAAAAATTCAATACCAGAAATGGTGTAATTATCACAATATGCCAAGTCCAAACTTTTACCAAACAATGTTCCAAAATTAGATACCACTGAATTCTGAATGTCAAATCAGTTCAGTAATCATTGAATTTTACACTGAACATGTGTACATTTTAAAAAAAAAAAAAAAAAAAAAAAAACACATTTCAGTTTTTATATAATTGTTAGCTTATTAAAATGTATATCTGGAATTTTTGCTTCGCAACAACACTGTCAAAAGTACTATACAAATAAAAAAAAAAGTATTTACAAAAAACTAACCCTTCACTGACTTTCTTTTGAACAGTCAAACTACATGGCAAAATGTTTGGGATACCTGACCATCACACCCATATGTGCATTTTGAACATACAATTCCAGATTTAGGCTTTGTAGCAATAGTCTGGGGAAAGCCCACATGTGGTGTGATGGCCAAGTGTCCAAACTTATACACTTAAAATATAGCACATTCTTCTTCCTCTTCTTCTGGCTGCTCCTGTTAGGGGTTGCCACAGCACATCAACAATTAGCATAAAAAGTAGAATCTTAAAAATATTTACACATATTTTAGAATTTTTTTTGGTGTTTGCTACATCCCCCTTTTATTTTAATGGAAGCAAGCACTCGAGCTGGTATGGATTCCATACATTTGTGTAAAACCCGATGATTCTTCTTCGATCAAGTCCATTAGAATCATGTCTGGATACATACTTCCACGGAGCGTATAATACTCAAAGAAAATACCAAGCACTTAAAAATCAAAATCATAAATTTGCTTCAAATTAGTGGCCTAGAAATAGTACAGATGCTTGAATATTTAATATTCAAGATATTGAACATGTCTTTTCTTTGTTTTAAATTTGTCACTCAAAATTGTAACACTTCTAAAATTTTAAAATGGGAAAAGGGACCAAAATTTGAAAAAAAAAATAAAATAATAATAATAATAAATAAATAAAAGTACCCCACAGTACACCCCCACACTCGCATGATTTACCTGTATGCAGTTTTGAAGCCAGTGATAGGAATACGAAGGCTCTGGCCTTCCTCTACTGTGATCATCTGAGCAGAAGGCTCAAAGCGAAATTCTTTCATCATGGGTTTGAAGTAGTACTGGCCAGGACTCTGTATGGAGAGGGTTTGGGTTGAATTGCACTGAATATCTGAGAAAAACACTCTAACAGATTATTTTATAACCTTGATAAAACTGTTATTAAGTTATCTTTACACATTCATGATGGAAATATGAGCAGAATATCAGCACTGCAGAAATTCAGTTGTGCAGTACCCAATACTATCCAACTATGATTAAATTGGACCTACAAAACAAAAGGTTTTTGTTTTACTAGTAAATTCTGTGTTGTTGAACAGCGGTAGTCAGCTGAGTATCATGAATTTTTTCTTGTTGGTTTTTATTTACCAGATTGTTGAAGGTCAGGAGTCCTGTGTCCTGTGTGAGCAGATTGGAACGAAAGTTTCCACCACTGAGAGAGAGAAGCACTCCAGAGAGAGGTAGGCCATCCTCTGCCTTAATCTGTTAAGAAAAACAGACTGAAGCAGAGCAGTGACGAGCACAGGCGATTGCTCTAAGACAACGAGGGAGGCTCAGCCTCCTCTAAAAATGCCCTTATAACTTTGTGTGTGTGAGTTTTTCCCCCTCGTGATAGCGCGATGCAGCGCAGCCTCAGTGGACTTCAATGGCATTTGGGAGCTCTGCGCTTTTCAATCTCAAAATGCAAAACGGTTATTGGACAAATACTGCGAAAACGCCCGCCCACGGAGTCTCACGGACTCCCAGCCTCAGTGGACTTCAATGGCATTTGGGAGCTCTGCGCTTTTCAATATCAAAATGCAAGATGATTATTGGACAAATACTGCGAAAATGCCCGCCCACGGACTCCGAGCCTCACATGGGAGGGACATGGCAAAGCTTTCCGCGAGGAGACTGGTGATTGGTGAAAGCGGCCGGATATTTTCTTTGATTGACAGCTCGTTTCAACTATAGACAGGCAGCGGTGAATTTCAGTTCAGTCCCATGCGGATTCGCGAGTGCTGTGGTGTACTGTAAGAGATCAGCTTACATTTCGATTTCATTCATTACATACGGTTTCTACCAGCTTTTTTTAGTTTGTATATATTTTCATTGTAAATAAAGTGTAAATATAGTGTTGTCAAGTTTGCTTAGTTCCTGAAATTTCGTTTATTTGAGTGACTGAACTTGAACTTGAGGGGGCTAGTCAGCTAGCAAGAAAGCTGCGCACAGATGCCAAGCATTGCTGATTTAATTTTGGCGAAGCCATTTGCCAGTCTTCCTTTCAAGGAAAAAATTAAAATTAAAGAGGAGGGTAGACCAACGCCTCAAACTGACTTGGTGAAAAAGGTAGGGAATAATACTCGTTCCTTTCAGCTCTCCTGGTACGAGAAAGTGAATTGGCTAACAGCAAGTGACCCACATCAACAACAGTAAATAGGCTACTTTAGTAATATGTCATGGATGGACCAAAAATATAGAATCTATTTAAAATGTTTATGCTGAGTATATTATATTGGAATATATATTTTTCTGGATATGAATTAAACACAGCTACAATTTGGAAAACATTTTTAAACAAAAACACAGCCGAGAACATTTCACACTAGAGACCTGGATTAAAAGTGAAGGGTTATCAAAATTGTCAATAAAACATTTCTCAGTCAAAATAAGTAAAATATAGGGAAAGTGTCATTGAATGAAATGTGTGGCACCCAGCTCTACTGCTGAGGTTCCTGACAAAGAGCTGCTTTTAATAATGATCAATTTTTAAACAACATGCCACAATTTTAAAATATAAAATGTTAAAATATACCCCCCCCAACACCACCATCATGTATATTGGACAGTAGGCTAATGGGCCAAAAGAACCTG
Source organism: Neoarius graeffei (assembly GCF_027579695.1). Taxonomy (NCBI): domain Eukaryota; kingdom Metazoa; phylum Chordata; class Actinopteri; order Siluriformes; family Ariidae; genus Neoarius; species Neoarius graeffei. Next base: position 23,383,594 of record NC_083572.1, read on the forward strand.
TTATTTCACAGTTTGTGACGCTGCCAACAATCAGCCAGATCAGAGGCAAGAGTATGGGCAAAATTGATGTGTTTTTTCTTTTAAAATCTGGAAATGTCGTAACCGACCAGCCTCCCCTGTTTGAAAGACTACCAGCCGCCACTGGTGACGAGCATTCTAAATTCTTAATCTTTCCTCCAAACCTTTGTCTTCAGTACAGATTCTGGGATTTATAAATGTGATATCTTACTAACAGTATTCTCTATGCTCAGATCTCTTCAATTTTTACACATATGGCATAACAAGGTTTGTTTGCTTTTTTTTATATAAATTACCACATTTCTGACCAGTGAATTTTACATGTACATTTTCAGCCGTACATTGTTTTGCTTAATTATGTGCAGTGTCAATCTGAAGAAAAATTAACAGAACAAAAGCATCAAGTTTGCTCTGATTTAGCTCAGCAAAAAAAGGTAACAGGTGTGAACTGGCCCTAAGATAATAGAATATTTTCATTACATTCCTTATATATATATATAAAAAAAAAAAATATATATATATATATATATATATATATAAAAGTATGAATGTATAATGTATGCATGTACATATGCATGTACACAGTCCACGTGAAATCACCAGAGGGCTCCCAACTAACCATCTCAGCTTAGCTTTATGGTTTCTGGAAATCTCAGTATTCCCAATAAAGTGTGCAAAATTTCAAACTTGTACCTGCATGAGTTTTTGAGAGAGATTGATGCTTTTAAAAAGGGGCATGGCCCCAATTTTTCAGTGAAAATGAGGGCTAGAGAAAAAGTTATAAAGTTCCATAAGTCATACATGAAATAACTTAGTATTCACAGCAGATACATGGAATTTTCAGGGACTGTTGTCTTGTAAAACCGAAAGTTCACAACTATGCTTTCTCTGTTTCTGCAGTCTATGATGATTTGAGGTACCACGTCATCTGCTGGTGTTGGTCCACTGTGTTTTATCAAGTCCAAAGTCAATGCAGCCATCCACCAGGAGATTTTAGAGCACTTCATGCTTCCATCTGCTGATAAGCTTTCTGGAGATGCCTTTTCCAGCAGGACTTAACACCTGCCCACAGTGCCAAAACTACTGCCAAAGGGTGTGCTGGCCATATATTATTGTGCTTTATTGGCCAGCCAACTCACCTGATCTGTATCCCATGGGGAATCAATGGGGTATTGTCAAGAGGAAGATGAGACACACTCGACCCAAAAATACAGACGAGCTGAAGGGCGCTATCAAAGCAACCTGAGCTTCAAATAACACATCAGCTGTGCCACAGGCTGATCGCCTCCATGCCACACAACAATGATGCAGTAATTTGTGGTAAAGGAGCCCCAACTAAGTATTGAGCATATAAATGAACATACTTTTCAGAAGTTGGACATTTCTGTATTGTAAATACTTTTTTGATTTACATTAGCTCCTGGACAGAGCAGAAACCACAAGCATTGAAGCCACCATCTTAAAAGCATAGCTCCAAAGGACAGGGCATGTCATTTGAATGGATGACTCTAGAATCCCCAAGCAGCTCCTTTATGGTGAACTCTGCCACAGCAAAAGAAACACAGGAAGACCCCAGAAACCATTCAAAGACAGTGTCAAGCTCAACGTCACACATGCTGGCATCCTCCCTTGGAAGCTAGAGGAACGTGCACTAAACCAAAATGCCTGGCGCACATCGATCACATGTGTGTAGGTCACATTGGTGCCCTTTAGGGGCACCAGCAGCTTTAGTCAGGTGTATACCGAGAGCCAGGGCGCCAGACATAGCAGGTAATCTTAGGGTCCTAGGCAAGCACAGGTTCTCAAAGATAGTTATACATGCAGGAGCTAAATGATGTATGCCTTCGTCAATCTGAGGTTACGAAGAGCAACTTTGTAGAGGTGTTTAAATTAGCGAAGGCGATGTCCGATGCTGTAGTATGCTCTGGTCCCACCCCAATGCGGCATGGCGATATAGCTTACAGCAGGTTATGGTCGCTGAACTGCTGGTTGTCCAGGTGGTGCTCTGAAAACAGTGTGGGCTTTATAGATAATTGGGCTAATTTTGAGGGCACTGCTGGCCTGTTAGGGCGGGACGGTATCCATCCCACTCGGGAAGGTGCTGCTCTCATTTCCTGCAGCATAGGGCATAGTCTCAGAACAGGCCTTGTTAATTTCTGACAATCCAGAGCCAAGGCCAGGGAGCAGACGAACAGGCTAAACCGACTGTCTGCTATCTGCACAGAGTCGTCACTCAGGGTCCACTACATCGAGACTGTGTCTGTTCCCCGAGCTCAACAAAAAGGTAGAAATATTCAGAGAGTTTGTTCCAGTAACCTAATCAATATAAAATTAGATCATACTGACTGTACAGCTGCTGCCAGCACCTTTGATCTAAAGGTAGGGCTATTAAATATTAGATCTCTTACATCTAAAGAGGTAATGGTTAATGAACTTATTACTGATCAGGAGTTTAATGTACTTTGTTTAACCGAAACATGGATTAAGCCAAATGAATATATAGCATTAAATGAAGTGAGTCCTCCTGGATACAGTTATATACACCAGCCTCGTCTAACTGGCAGAGGAGGTGGTGTTGCGGTTATTTATAATGATTATCTAGGTGTAACACAAAAACCTGGTTATAAATTTAATCAAATCAAATCAAGTTTATTTGTACAGCGCTTTTAACAATAAACATTGTCGCAAAGCAGCTTTACAGAATTTGAACGACTTAAAACATGAGCTAATTTTATCCCTAATCTATCCCCAATGAGCAAGCCTGTGGCGACGGTGGCAAGGAAAAACTCCCTCAGACGACATGAGGAAGAAACCTCGAGAGGAACCAGACTCAAAAGGGAACCCATCCTCATTTGGGCAACAACAGACAGCCTGACTATAATATTAACAGTTTTAACAGGTATAACCCTCAACTGTCCTCATGGGGCCGTCCTTCACAGGAGTGGGGCGATAAAACTCCGACCAGACACAGGGCACCAGGATGGATCAAGCAGGTCCGAGGGGCAGAAGAGGCCAGCATCTCAATCCCAGGATCAACATGTAACTCAGAGGGACAGATGGGGGGAGAGAGAGAGAAAGAAAACATGTTGTTAGGTATGCCCTAAAAATGACAAGTATTAAATCTGTGTGGTAGGCTCGCAGAGACGAGAGTCTTTACATCAGGCATGACACACAATGGCATGTTAATATGGTAAAAAAATATATCATGACCTGCTCTGGCTGGATGCTTGATTGGGTGATGGGAGCACACTCCTCAGCAATGATGAGATGCAGATGGGACCCTTAGGCCTGGCCAAGACAATTCAGTTACATTTCACCGGGTCTGGGACATGCGACAGAATGTCTGACGGCCGATTCCCTGCAGGCTACGATAGCCAGTCGAGGTCCCCACCGTCTCCACCAAAAGATTTCCTGTTGACTCCATGTAACTCAGAGGGACAGATTTGGAGTGGGGGGGGGAGAGAAAGAAAACACAGGTGGTTAGGTATGCCCAATGTCACCTGAATAAGTAGGAACAGTATACATATTGCACAGAGTACAAGCAGGGACTCCGGCAACTAACTATGACAGCATAACTAAAAGGAGAGAGCCAGAAGGTAACACAGGCATGAGGGAGCCCCGGGACATAAAGCAGCCAGCCACTGCACCGTCAACAAACTCGAGTGAGCAAGCGAGTGGGGACTGACAGCATCCATACATCCCAGTTTACCAAAACACTATGTCTGAGGACCCTCCAGATCTACTCCTTTATCTCATAAACACCATTAATAAAAGGCTTGACTAAACAGATATGTTTTCAGCCTAGACTTAAATGCTGAGACTGTGTCTGATTCCCGAACATTATTTGGAAGGCTGTTCCATAACAGTGGGGCTTTGTAAGAAAAGGCTCTGCCCCCTGATGTAGCCTTCACTATACGAGGTACCAGCAGATAGCCTGCACCTTTTGATCTAAGTAGGCGTGGCGGGTCATAGAGGAGCAGAAGTTCACTCAGGTACTGTGGTGCGAGACCATTTAGTGCTTTAAAGGTCAATAGTAGTATTTTATAATCAATACGAAATTTGATTGGGAGCCAATGCAGTGTGGACAAGACAGGCGTGATGTGGTCACATCTTCTAGTTCTAGTAAGGACTCTTGCTGCGGCATTTTGAACTAACTGGAGCTTGTTTATGCACTTATTGGAACATCCAGACAGTAAGGCATTACAATAATCCAACCTGGAGGTAACGAAAGCATGGACTAGTTTTTCTGCATCATGCAATGACATTAAATTTCTTATCTTTGCAATATTTCTGAGATGAAAGAAAGCTATCCGGGTGATGTTATCAATGTGAGTTTCGAATGAAAGACTGGGGTCAATAATCACTCCGAGGTCTTTTACTGCTGCACGTGAAGAAACAGAAAGGCCATCCAGAGTTACTGTGTAATCAGAAAACTTACTTCTAGCTGTATGTGGTCCTAGCACAAGTACTTCAGTCTTGTCAGAGTTAAGCAGAAGGAAATTTATAAGCATCCAGTGTCTAATGTCCTTAACACATTCCTCAATTTTATTAAGCTGGTGTCTCTCATCAGGTTTTGCAGAGGCATACAACTGTGTGTCATCAGCATAACAGTGGAAACTAATACAATGTTTACGAATAATATCGCCCAGAGGTAACATATATAGAGAAAAAAGCAGTGGACCCAAGACAGAACCTTGTGGAACACCAAACTTTACCTCGGTACGTCTAGAAATATCACCATTTATATCAACATACTGATAACGATCAGTTAGATAAGACCTGAGCCAGGAGAGGGCCATTCCCTTAACTCCCACAACATTTTCTAGTCTATCCAGAAGAATGGAATGATCAATGGTATCAAATGCTGCACTAAGGTCAAGCAACACAAGCAGCGAGACACAGCCCTGATCAGACGCCAACAGTAGGTCGTTTACTACTTTAACCAGTGCTGTCTCTGTGCTATGATGAGGTCTAAATCCTGACTGATACATTTCATGGATGTTATTCCTATGTAAATATGAGCATAACTGCTGTGCCACAGCTTTTTCAAGGATCTTGGAGATAAAGGGGAGGTTTGATATTGGCCGATAATTGGACAGCTGACAGGGATCAAGGTCAGGTTTTTTAATCAGGGGTTTGATAACTGCTAGTTTAAAGGATTTGGGTACATAGCCAATCATAAGAGAAGAATTTATTATTTTTAGAAGCGGTTCAATTACTCCAGGCATTATCTGTTTGAATAGATGTGTCGGTAAGGGATCTAGTACGCAAGTTGAGGCTTTTGATGTAGAGATTAATGAAAGTAATTCAGTTTCATTTAGGGGAGTAAAACATTCTAACTGATGATCTGATACAGTTATATTGTTAACTACAAGGTCACTTTCATTGTCTAACCTTAAATTAGTAGTTTGAATTTTTTGTCGGATATTCTCAATTTTGTCATTAAAAAAATTCATGAAGTCGTTGCTACTACATACTGCAGGTGTGCATCTGTCTATAGTGGACTTATTCCTGGTTAATTTTGCTACAGTATTAAATAGGAATCTAGGATTATTTTTGTTATCTTCTATTAGGGAGGAGAGATATGTCGATCTCGCAGCACTAAGAGCTTTTCTATACTTCAGGAAGCTCTCCTTCCACGCCAATTTGAACACTACCAATTTTGTTTGACGCCATTTACGTTCCAATTTTCGAGTGGTCTGTTTTAAAGTGCGAGTGTCATCATTATACCAGGGTGCTAATTTTTTGTCTCTGACCATTTTCCATTTTAAAGGAGCTACATTATCTAAAGTATGGCGGAACGTTGACTCTAAGCATTCAGTTGCCTGATCGAGTTCTGCAGGGGCTGACAGTGACCCAATCAAAGTTGACAGCTCTGGGAGATCATTTATAAAGCTCTGTGCAGTAGTTGACGTGAAAGTACGTTTAATACAGTAGCGTGGTGAGGTGCATATATTATTACTCAGACATATTTTGAATGAGATGAGACAATGATCTGAGATAACTTCAGACTGTGGAAGTATGACTATATTGTCTACGTTTAATCTGAATGTTAGTATTAGATCAAGGGTGTGACCACCATTATGGGTCGGTCCTATGACATTCTGCTTAATCCCGACTGAATCTAAGATGGACACAAACGCTGTTTTTAAAGGGTCTTCTGGGTTATCAAAGTGAATATTAAAATCTCCGACAACTAAAGCTTTGTCTAAGGAAAAACCAAATCTGAGATAAAATCTGCAAATTCAGAAAGAAACTCAGAATATGGCCCCGGGGGCCTGTAAATAATAAGCAATGGAATTAACTGGGTAGACTTGTTTTTCGAGGCTACATACATTATATGAGTATGAAGAACTTCAAATGTATTACATTTATAACCAGGTTTGTGTGTTACACCTAGATAATCGTTATAAATAACCGCGACGCCTCCTCCTCTGCCAGTTAGACGAGGCTGGTGTATATAACTGTATCCAGGAGGACTCGCTTCATTTAATGCTATATATTCATTTGGCTTAATCCATGTTTCTGTTAAACACAGTACATTAAACTCCTGATCAGTAATGAGTTCATTAACCATTAGCGCTTTAGATGTAAGAGATCTAATATTTAATAGCCCCACCTTTAGATCAAAGGTGCTGGCAGCAGCTGTACAGTCAGTCTGATCTAATTTTATATTGATTAGGTTACTGGAACAAACTCTCTGAAAATTTCTACCTTTTTGTTGAGCTCGGGGAACAGACACAGTCTCGATGTAGTGGGCCCTGAGTGACGACTCTGTGCAGCTAGCAGACAGTCGGTTTAGCCTGTTCGTCTGCTCCCTGGCCTTGGCTCTGGATTGTCAGAAATTAACTAGGCCTGTTCTGAGACTATGACCTATGCTGCAGGAAATGAGAGCAGCACCTTCCCGAGTGGGATGGATACCGTCCCGCCCTAACAGGCCAGCAGTGCCCTCAAAATTAGCCCAATTATCTATAAAGCCCACACTGTTTTCAGAGCACCACCTGGACAACCAGCAGTTCAGCGACCATAACCTGCTGTAAGCTACATCGCCACGCCGCATTGGGATGGGGCCAGAGCATACTACAGCATCGGACATCGCCTTCGCTAATTTAAACACCTCTACAAAGTTACTCTTAGTAACCTCAGACTGACGAAGGCGTATATCATTAGCTCCTGCATGGATAACTATCTTTGAGAACCTGTGCTTGCCTAGGACCCTAAGATTACCTGCTATGTCCGGCGCCCTGGCTCCCGGAATACACCTGACTAAGGCTGCTGGTGCCCCTAAAGGCTGAGCTAATTTCACGTGCCGTATGATAGAGTCCCCTATAACCAGAGCTCTTTCAGGTTTCTCAGTGGGTGCATCACTAAGGAGAGCAAACCTGTTCGACACGTGACGCGGAGAGGAGTGGTGCTCCCGTGGGCGAGCCTCAGCGGTAGCTTTGGCTCTACGCTTATGCCGCCGAGCCGTCACCCATTCGCCCCGCTGTAAGGGCTCTAATGCCGGAGTTGGGGGATTGCTAACTCCACCTAGGGCATCCAGACTTTCCCTAACAGAAACTACACTGTTCTCACGCTCACTAACCTGCTCTAAAGCCTGGACACGCGCTTATAAATATAAATTTAATACATTTGAAGTTCTTCATACTCATATAATGTATGTAGCGCCGAAAAATAAGTCTACCCAGTTAATTCCGTTACTTCTTATTTACAGACCCCCAGGGCCATATTCTGAGTTTCTTTCTGAATTTGCAGATTTCATCTCAGATCTGGTTATTTCCTTAGACAAAGCTTTAGTTGCCGGAGATTTTAATATTCACTTCGATAACCCAGAAGACCCTTTAAAAACAGCGTTTGTGTCCATTTTAGATTCAGTAGGGATTAATCAGAATGTCAGAGGACCGACCTATAATGGTGGTCACACCATTCAGGTTAAACGTAGAAAATATAGTCATACTTCCACAGTCTGAAGTTCTCAGATCATTATCTCACCTTATTCAAACTATGTCTGAGTAATAATATATGCACCTCACCATGCTACTGTATTAAATGTACATTCATGTCAACTACTGCACAGAGCTTTATAAATGATCTCCCAGAGTTATCAACTTTGATTGGGTCACTGTCAGTCCCTGCAGAACTTGATCAGGCAACTGAATGCTTAGAGTCAACACTCCGCCATACCGTAGCTCCTCTTAAAAGGAAAATGGTCAGAGACAAAAAATTAGCACCCTGGTATAATGATGACGCTCGCACATCAAAACAGACCACTCGAAAAGTGGAACATAAATGGTGTCAAACAAAGTTGGTAGTGTTCAAATTAGCATGGAAGGAGAGCTTCCTGAAGTATAGAAAAGCTCTTAGTGCTGCGAGATCAACATATCTCTCCTCCTTAATAGAAGATAAAAATAATCCTAGATTCCTATTTAATACTGTAGCAAAATTAACCAGGAATAAGTCCACTATAGACACATGCATACCTGTAGTATGTAGTAGCAACGATTTCATGAATTTTTTTAATGACGAAATTGAGAATATCCGACAAAAAATTAAAACTACTAATTTAAGGTCAGACAATGTAAGTGACCCTGTAGTTAACAATATAACTATCAGATCATCAATTAGAATGTTTTACTCCCCTAAAACAAACTGAATTACTTTCATTAATCTCGGCATCAAAAGCCTCAACTTGTGTACTAAATCCCTTACCTACACGTCTATTCAAACCGATAATACCTGAAGTAATTGAACGGCTTCTAAAAATAATAAATTCTTCTCTTACGATTGGCTATGTACCCAAATCCTTTAAACTAGCAGTTATCAAACCCCTGATTAAAAAACCTGACCTTGATCCCTGTCAGCTGTCCAATTATCGGCCAATATCAAACCTCCCCTTTATCTCCAAGATCCTTGAAAAAGCTGTGGCACAGCAGTTATGCTCATATTTACATAGGAATAACATCCATGAAATGTATCAGTCAGGATTTAGGCCTCATCATAGCACAGAGACAGCTCTGGTTAAAGTAGTAAACAACCTACTATTGGCGTCTGATCAGGGCTGTGTCTCGCTGCTTGTGTTGCTTGACCTTAGTGCAGCATTTGATACCATTGATCATTCCATTCTTCTAGATAGACTAGAAAATGTTGTGGGGGTTAAGGGAACGGCCCTCTCCTGGCTCAGGTCTTATTTAACTGATCGCTATCAGTATGTTGATATAAATGATATTTCTAGATGTACTGAAGTAAAGTTTGGTGTTCCACAAGGTTCTGTCTTGGGTCCACTACTTTTTGCTTTATACATGTTACCTCTGGGTGATATTATTCATAAACACTGTATTAGTTTCCACTGTTATGTTGATGACACACAGTTGTAAGTTTCTGCAAAACCTGATGAGAGACACCAGCTTAAGAGAACTGAGGAATGTGTAAAAGACATTAGACACTGGATGCTTATTAATTTCCTTCTGCTTAACTCTGACAAGACTGAAATACTTGTAGTAGGACCACATGCAGCAAGAAGCAAGTTTTCTGATTACACAGTAACTCTGGATGGCCTTTCTGTTTCTTCACGTGCAGCAGTAAAAGACCTCGGAGTGTTCATTGACCCCAGTCTTTCATTCAAAACTCACATTGATAACATTACCCAGATAGCTTTCTTTCATCTCAGAAATATTGCTAAGATAAGAATTTTAATGTTACTACATGACACAGAAAAACTAGTTCATGCTTTCTTTACCTCCAGGTTGGATTATCGTAATGCCTTACTGTCTGGATGTTCCAATAAGTGCATAAACAAGCTCCAGTTAGTTCAAAATGCAGCAGCAAGAGTCCTTACTAGAACTAGAAAATATGACCACATCACCCCTGTCTTATCCACACTGCACTGGCTCCCAGTCAAATTTCGTATTGATTATAAAGTACTATTATTGACCTTTAAAGCACTGAATGGTCTCACACCACAGTACCTGAGTAAACTTCTGGTCCTCTATGACCCGCCACGTCTACTTAGATCAAAAGGTGCAGGCTATCTGCTGGTACCTCGTATAGTGAAGGCTACGTCAGGGGGCAGAGCCTTTTCTTACAAAGCCCCACAGTTATGGAACAGCCTTCCAAGTAGTGTTCGGGAATCAGACACAGTCTCAGCATTTAAGTCTAGGCTGAAAACATATCTGTTTAGTCAAGCCTTTTGTTAATGGTGTTTATGAGGTAAAGGTGTAGATCTGGAGGGTCCTCAGACAGTGTGTTTTGGTAAACTGGGATGTATGGATGCTGTCAGTCCCCACTCGCTTGCTCACTCGAGTTTGCTGACGGTGTAGTGGCTGGCTGCTTTATGTCCCGGGGCTCCCTCATGCCTGTGTTACCTTCTGGCTCTCCCCTTTTAGTTATGCTGTCATAGTTAGTTGCCAGAGTCCCTGCTTGTACTCAGTGCAAAATGTATACTGTTCCTACTTATTCAGATGACATTAGGCATACCTAACAACCTGTGTGTTTTCTCTCTTCTTCTCCCCTCCCCCAAAATCTGTCCCTCTGAGTTACATGTCGGTCCTGGGATCGAGATGCTGGCCTCTTCTGCTCCTCGGACCTGCCTGGTCCATCCTGGTGCCCTGTGTCTGCGTCTCATCGCATCGCTCCTGTGGAGGGCGGCCCCATGTGGACAGTTGGGGGTCGCGCCTGGAGGACGATCTGGACTCTTGCAGTGGTGCATTTGTGGCTGGGGACTGCAGTTGACTTGCTGAATTTAGGACTGCAGTTGACTTGCTGACTTTGGGACTGTGGTTGTCCTGAATGGTTTTGCGCTGTACAAATAAACTTGACTGTGCGGGGCGATTTGCTGGTGACGCTTGGTGATTTATTCAAAATTGAAGACACGCTTACCCAATATCACTACCACATCATTCTGTAGTGACATGCCATCCCATCCATTTTATACTTCATGGGACCATCATCTCTTTTTCAACAGGACAATGACCCAAAACACACCTCCAGGCTATGTAAGTGCTATTTAACCAAGAAGGAGAATAAAGGAGTACTGCATCAGATGACCTGGGCTCCACAATCACCTGACCTAAACCCAAATGAGATCATTTGGGATGAGTTGGACCACAGAGTGATAGAAAAGCAACCAACAAGTTCTGTACATATATGGGAACTCCTTCAAAACTGTTGGAAAAGCATTCCAAGTGACTAAATCATGAAGCTGGTTGAGAGAAGGCCAAGAGTGTGCAAAGCTGTCATCAAAGCAAAAGGTGGCTACTTAGAAGAATCTAAAATATAAAAAAATTGTACTTTGTTTACACTTATTTTTGCTTACTACATAATTCAATGTTTTATTTCATAGTTTTGATGCCTTCAGCATCGTTCTAGGTTGAAAATAATAAAAATAAAGAAAAAAACCCCACTGAATTAGGTGTGTCCAAACTTTTGACTGTAGTGTGTGCGCGCATGTGCA